>NC_090648.1:294262800-294630925 GCF_040937935.1 Hyperolius riggenbachi | reverse complement strand
TGCTTCCAAGGTGCTCTGCTACCTGCAATTCACCAGCTAAGGACCCTCCAATAGTCCTTTTGAGGACTCATCCTGACCACAAAAGTCCTTTTGAGGACTGAGAGTGACCTTGACCTTGCTGTACTTATTTGTTGTTGATGCTTTTTTGTAGTGTGGTGCGGTTTAGCAACACAACACCCATATGCAGTGTAGTTTGTGTCTGTGTTACCATTATAGCCAGTGCTAGTTCTAGACCTTTTGCGGCCAGAAGCAAACTTGTGAAGATGCATCCCCCCTCAATTTGGAATGATCTCACAGCACCCGATAATTTGCACCACAGGTTATAGCTGTAGTGCAATCAAAAAAGGGCGTCCACACCCTGGTGTGGACTGCTCATGAGGAAACTGCCTGTTGTACAGCATCAACTGTTTTGTTGTGTATTGACTGCCCATCTTTTGCTTGTTTTTTATTAACGTCTTATTGTCAATTGCTGTCTTTGCTCTATTACCACTGCCATGTGAACCAGAACCAATTCCGGGTACGGCTTCGCTCGCACTTGGCGAAATAAAGATTCTGATTCTGACATAGGTCCATATAGGTTGGTAGATAGCCAGGAATAGGTGCCCCTTATATAGGTAGCCAGGTAGAGGAGCCCCCAGTGTAGGTAGCCAGGTATAGGTGCCCCTTGTATAGGAAGAGGCGCTTGTGGCTCTGTCTGCAGAGGCAACTAACACCTACGAGAGGACACTCACCAGCTCCATGCAATCCAGCACTGACATCACTCTTCAGCAGCACCCCCATCATCCTCTCTATGGTTACAGTGCTCACACGTAGAGTCAAGCATTGTAACCATGGAGAGGACACTGGGGGCACTGCTAAAGGGTGACGTCAATACTGGAACGCATGGTGCTGCTGAGTAGAGATGGCCTGTACTTCAGTTTTCTCGTTCGTGAACCGCAAAAGTGATGGAAAAGTGGTTTCAAGTGGTCTAACACCTGGAGGGGGGCATGGCAGAGTGGGATACATGCCAAAAGTCCCTGGGAAAATTACGTATTTGACGCAGAGCAGGGTTATAATCCCTAAAGGGCAGAAATCACATTGTATTGCTAAATTGCAGGCATAAAGTGCTTTAAAATATCTTGCGTGTGTATACATAGATCAGGTAATGTAAGTAATGTACTGCTTCACACTGACAGACCAAACTCACTGTTTAATGCACCGCCGCAAACAGCCACAAAGGCTGTTTATTTGTGTGCTGCTTTTATTAATGTGTGCATACCATTGGTGTTTGTGTTTTGCGATCAGGTGCCTTCGCAAAGCAGTTGTCCTTAGTTGGTGGTTGGGCTTCCCATGACTCATTTTCTTTTGGCAGAGGTTGCAGATGGCATTGCTGGCATCAGAGGCACACAAACAAAAAAATGCCACACTGGTGAGCTTTGGAATGTCGGCATTCGGGTGGTGACAACAGCAGGCGTTGAAGGGCATCTTGTGTGAATAACTCCTCTGACACATCAAGTGGTGCAGCTGGATTGCTAATGGTAGCAGTGTTAAGTTTTCGTGTGAAACCAGAAGCTGAGCAGGAGGAGGACGGTGCGTCAAGGAGGTTCTGTGCGAAAGCTGTAGAAGATGTGGTGCGCTGTTTAAGCCAGTCAACCACGTCCTCAGAATCTTGGGGGTTGAGGGTACGTGGCTTCTGAATACTGTACTTTGGTCGAGGGCCGTATGAAATCACACCAGCACTAGTGCTGCTAGGATACCCCTTTTCAAAATCTGGATCAGATTCGGATCTGGATACTCAGATATCCGATCCGGGTCAGATATCCGATTTCAAAACTTTTCAATCTGAATCGGATATCCAACCTCAGTATCCGGCCAGATTCAGATATCTGGATAGAAAAACCGGAAGTGGCCTTTCAATTGCTTTAAAAAGGTTTTTTGTAGGGTAAATAAGGCATGTATCATCATTATTTTTAATGGTAAACACTAATTGATGATGTGGGGACTTAAACCCCCCCCCCCCCAAATGGCTGTCAATTAACATCAGGCCTAGGTTCCAGACAGTGGCCGTGCAGCCCACATTGTGTAGAAAGTCAAACCGCACAACTGGGACATGGCAGTTTTCAGCCCGGACAGTGTTTTGGGTTAAATATAGGTGGTATCAGCACAGCAGCAGTGGCCTTTGGCACCCTGGAGGTGGGAGCAGCAAAGGCAGCAGATGTAACGTGTGCCAGGAGCATGCCGGACTTGGCACGTGTCATGTGACATGTGCCACATAACACGTGCCGAATGACAGTCAGACAGAAGAGGAGAAGACACTAGTGCACACTAACTGTCACACTGGCACTGCTCGCAGCACAGCAGTTCTGTAGAAAGCTAACACAGTAGTACTACTACTCTAACAACTACTAGCACTGACTGCAGAACTACAGTACTAACTACACAATAACACAGTAATCCTCCTATTCCCTAATCCCTAACCTAACCTAAACTGTAGCTAGCTAAGGCTAATAGCTGGCCAGCAGGCAGCAGCTGGCCTGGTCTGTGCACAGCACACACACAGGCACATAGCAGCTGCAGCAGCCCTGAGCACACACTCTGACTGTCACACAATGAAATCAAGCTAATTAACGATTTAACAATAGTGTAGTGAAGGGGTTAATCACTGAACAGCTTTAGAATTATCACTGTGTAAACACTTGCTAGGCCAGTAGCACTGGAGCATGTCTCTCAGTGAGCATTCACAAGCAAGGGACGATATGTCTCATCATTGCAGCCCTCATTATTATACAGGGGGGCTGGCCAGTGTTCCTTTCTGTGATTGGGTGCCAGGGCTTCTGCCGGGAGCCCTCTGATTGGCTCAATGATGTCCTGGACCTCTTACAGTATGTCAATGGTCGGGTATCCGCGGATATCCGCATTGCCCAGCCAACTGGGCCCAGGTATCCAGAATCCGAATCCGGTTGGATAGCTGAAAAATGGTCAGATATCCAGGTTACCTGGGTGAGCAGCACTGACCAGCACTACCTCGAAAATACCTGCGGGGTGACCTGCCTCTGCCTGTTATTTTTCCCATATTGGGGGGTATGCAGTACTACAATAGACAGTGTGTGTAATCACAAAGAGGCACACAATCAGTGTCAAATACACAGCAGCTGTGTGTGTGTGTGTGTGTGTGTGTGTGTGTGTGTGTGTGTGTGTGTGTGTGTGTGTGTGTGTTTATCACTGGGCTGTGTACTTTAACACACACACAGAGATATGCACTGGTCTAATACAGTGTGTAGTCACACAGATGCAGTGGAAAGATATGCACTGGTCTAATACAGTGTGCAGGCAGTCAGTGGGACTACAAATACCAAGCAGACAGCAACTGTCTGTGAGCTGTATCTATGTAGTGTCACCCACAAAGAGAGCTATGCTTTAGTAAGTTAAATCACACAAACAGAGTGGGAAGAAATGCACTGGAGGTTAAAGAGTGTGTCAGCATACAATGGCCAGCTGTGACAGGGCTGTATCTATGCGTCTGTGACACACACACACACACACACACACACACACACACACACACACACACACACACACACACACACACACACACACACCTCAAAAGAGCTATTTTGGGGTGTTTTCAGCAACAAATTTCAGCGAGGAGCAAGCTAACAAGCCTAACTAACGATTTCCCTATCTCTTCAGCAATGTCTCTCCCTTCTCTCACTATAGCAGCAGCAGACAGAGTGAGAACATGACTGCTGCTGCTGCCTTCTATAAGAGGGGAGGGGGTCCAGGAGGGAGTGCAGCCTGAGTGGCTGCCATGTGTCTGCTGACTGTGATAGAGAGGGTCAAAATTTAGCCCAATGACAAGTATAGGAGGTGGAGCGAACGCGCATAAAAGTTCACTATTCACCGCGGATGCGAACAGCGAAAATTTGCGCAAACTACCCGCCGGGCGAACAGTTCGGGCCATCTCTACTGGTGAGTGAGTATACTCTCATATGTGCTGCTCGCTGCTGCAGAGAGAGGGAGCTGCTGCCACCTGCCGCTATGAATGGAGGGAGAGAGAAAGGGGCACTTTAGGCAGCCAGTGAGCTATCCACTCAGCGCTGCCCCTAATGGCCACCACCTGAGGCACGCCCATCACCTTGCCTAATCTTAGAACTGCCCCTGTGGCCATGGCATATGTAATCTTCTGCAGAAGAAATCTATTAATTCCCAAAATGCAGAAAAAGTGGTTGACTGGCTAACTCAGCATTCCACCTCTCCTACCTGTTCTGTTGCCAATGGTCCTACACCCTCATCATCCCTCTCTGCTGTTGTCAACTGCAACACCACATCCACCACCATAGTGGAGGTGAACTCCAAATGAATCAGATTGCTGAGAGAAGCTATTTCCCCAGGCAGTGATGGACAAAACTGACTTTCAAGCATTGTTGGCATTGGATAAAGTAGATGCAAACACTCAGACGACAGTTTCCAGCTCACCACAAGCTGTAATGCCCCTGCTGCTGCCTACTGTGAGCTTAAAACTTTAAGTGATGAGGTGATGATGATGTGGTGATGTCTCATGGGTTCCCACAAGAGAGGAACGGGAGGAGGAGAGTTCAGAGGTAGAGACAGAGCCTTGGAGAGGGATAAAAAGGGTAGGAAGTAGGGAGAGGGTTTGCTGAAGACTGGGCAAACAGTAGAGCGTGACATCACCTGCTGTCACACTGCACAATCACTTCTAGTGGTACTAGACCAGCTCAGCAAGGCTCATCAGTATGGAAATACTTCTGTATGTGTACTTCTAACAGTTAAAAATCAATTTGCATCCTGTGTCAACAGCGTATTAATTGTGAGAAACCAGCACCCACATAGGAACAACTTTGCTGAGACGCCACATGGAGTCCCACCACAAAGCCCTGTGGCAGCAAGCCCTTAAAGAAGGAAGCTTTCAGGGCACAAGCCAGCCTCCTTGTGTTCCACCTTACGCCTCCTCCCCTTAGTTACCACTTGTCCTCCACACGGCTTTCCAGTCTGCCCACTTTATATTCATCGGAGTTCCATCCCTCAGATGAGGGTAAAAAATTATGTTGCAGAGTAACCCCCTTGCCCAACATCTGACAGCTGGCTTGTCATATCAGGTGACAGACAAGCAAAGTCGCCTAGAACACAGTAGTGTCAATTACTTAACATTTATCAAAGTGAACGAGGCATGGATATCATAGGGTTGCAATTATTATGGAGAATTACCCTGGCACATGCCAGTTACTTCAGGCCTCATGTTCTGCCCTAGCCATAGGCACAGCTACCCTGCACCACCATCAGCACACAGCATGTCATTTTGGTGCTACTGCGATTGGCTATACCTAAGCAAAAAATGAATATCGCCCTTGCGCATGCCAGTTACTCCAGGCCTCATGTCTGCCATGGCTTCAGGCACAGCTATCCTGCACCACCATCAGCACAGCACCCAGTATGTAATTTGGCTACTTCGATTGGCTTTATTAAATATATGTATTTACCCTGGTGCATGCCACTTATTTCTGGCCTCTGTCTCATAGAGAGACTGAAAATGAAATATTTATTTGGCAGGCAATTGATAACTTTAATGGTCTTTATCTCATGCACATGCTGAAAAAACTAATTTTATTTATTTGGCAAGTAATCAGGGGCGGCTACAGGAATTTTTTTAGGGGGTGCTATGCATCCGAAAAAACAGGTGGCATGGCCAAACACAGGGGGCATAGCCAAAAAGGGCATGTCTATGCACTGGAAAGTGGGCATGTATATGTTATATAGTTGCCCCAGTATAGGTAGAAGAAGATCAAACATTTTTTTTGTAATAAGATTTGATCTAATCCCAAATTAAAAAATATTTTAGTACTATTCATTATAAATAAATCCATCTAATATCATGAAAAAACATCTTGTATTTACAAATACTTGAGCTTCCCTAGGAGGTTTAAAAAATGGAACTATCATAACTGTGAAAAAAACAAACAAACAAGCCAAACAAACAAAAAAAACCACGGTTATCTCATGTGCATATCCGTGTAAACAGTACATACTTTCTGCAAAATGCACAAAGGATTATATTGTTTCTAGATTTAGCTTTATCACTTGAGATTATTTACATTTCTTGCTATTTTTACTTTCATAGAGCTGAAATATATTCTATGTAGGGCTCATTGATCACTGACAATACAAAATGGGTTCAAGTTTTAGCATTTTTATACTAAATCACACCTGTCAAGCAGACTTACCAAAAGGCCAAGTATAATAGCTTTTCTATATTTTCAATGAGCTAGCAATATCAAAGCTGTAAAATCAGCACAGCTATTGCTGTGCAGTTTTAAACTTTTATTTATTTTTATTTTTTTTACAATACAGTCTGACAATGTGTGCTCTGAAACATATATTTTAATTTATACCAGAGCAATGATAAATGACACATTCAGAAGTAAGTTTGCTTACCTTGGCGAGACACCTGTGTCCAATACTTTCTATCCAATAGTATATAATGCCATACCAGTAAGATAAGTATACTTCGCTGAATACTCAAACAGTAAACATAACCTGGCTGACTACTCATACAATAAACATGATGTTTTAAAACGGATGTTTTAAAAAGGAACTGTACTGAAAATAACCTAATTATTACTTTATAAATTATCAGGTCCTCCATTCTTTCCTTTCCCTTATTTACATTCTGAAGTTTATCCTGGGTGGTGAAATCTTTATTCCAATTAGAAGTCAAAGTGCTGGTGTGAAGTCCTGGGGGTGTGTTTTGCAGGAAATCATGCGCGCGTGCATCTTTGCTTGAAAGCGACAGTCGCCGCTAGGGGACTGTTAGACGGCAAAACCGATGTCTATTTACAACGTACAGTGCTGTGATCTAAGGCAGCGCTGTACTCGGGACAGCCGTGTCACTGGGCTGTCCCCTACAGAGAACCAGGAGCGATCGGCTCTTATAGGCTGATGCCTATAACAGCTGATCGCAGTGGTTGGCTGGCAGGGGAGGGAGGGCTGGGGAAAATAAAAATTTTATTTAAAAAAAAAAAAAACAAATAAATAAACAAGGCAGCAGCAATCAGAGCCCACCAAAAAAAAGCTCTGTCGGTTGGCAGAAAGCGGAGGGGGGCTGCATTTTTACATTGGAGGAGTATATATTATTTATTTATTGGTATAATAGTAGGAATTCAGTTTTCTACTCATGTCAGGCTCTGCCTTGATGCTGCAAAGGGAGGGGGGGGGGGGCAAGGGTCACATATTGCACACCGTATTGCAAAAACACATACAATTCTTCTCAATGCACAATCAGTGCAGTGGAAGCAATATATATTTTCCCTCAGTGGCAAAAAACAAAAAAAAAAGCCAGCACTGCTGATTTTACACATCACGTGCTATTCCCTATTGTCAGCAGCCGCTGTTCCAAGCTGGCTGATAGCCAAGAATGCAGATACGTATGCAGAAAAAAGCTGCTGTTTTTCCACTGGACCCCTGCCTTATAGGTTTGAAGCTATTTAAAGTGGATCCGACATAAACTTTTACTCATTGCATAATTGTGTTCCTTACATATAGTTTATAGGGCATTGCTCAGACCAAATACTTTTTTTCTTTTTTTAATACCCTAATTCCCTAAAAACTAAACAATCCTCACCCACAGCTCCCCCAGTGCTTAGGCACTCTGAGATCCATGTAGCAAGGGCCTATGGGAGCTCTGTCTGGCCAGGAGGAGGAGGTGTTACCAGCCAGAGATTTCAGAGGCAGAGGGGAGGAGAGAGGAGTGAAGTTTTCACAGGCTGAGGGGTGGAGATATAGAGCAGCTTGCCTGTGTGTAATAATGACAAGCAGAACATGGCTGCTGTCATTGTATCACAGGAAGAAATGGTCATATACTGTTGCAGCTGTTTGCAGCTGGATTTACTGTGTAAACTATCTAAACTTTAGATGAGATATATAGACAAGTTAATTGTTATAGTTTGTTTTTCATCTCAGATAGACTTTAATTGCATTAAATAATAGCTTCTACTAGAATAGTAGCGTACATGTAAAAAGGGCGCTGAACTAATTTAGCCACCAGAGAAAGCCGCTTTTAAATTAACATTGCAGTCTATGCAGCACCCATATTACTGAATGGCCACTGTCAACCAATTTAGCTGTTTCAAAACTGTATTACTAATAAACTGCTTTAATTAAAGGACACTAGCTTGCTAGCATGGACTGACTGCATTCAAAACAGCTGCATTCGTATTCTGTACAGGTCAAGTTTCAACAACACATAAATAAAGACATAAGTTTAAATGTTAATTGCATTTACAAGATTTATTGTATACTGTCAAATTATAAACCACATTAGTTTTTTAAAAAAAGTGTATATTTATGTTGCATGAAAAAGCTATGCATTTCTTTTTAACCAAAGGAAAACATTTTTTCAAGTTAAGAATTTTAAAGTACAACTCCACTTTCATAGAAAAAAAAACAAAACCCAAAGAAAACATAACATTCCTTTTTATTTTCCATTTGCAGCAAACACTTTTTCTAAAACGAACAGGAATTTTGCTTTGGATCTGCGGCAACAGTATAACTATCTGGAAGTTTTAACGTCCTGAGGACCACAGGTGTTACACCCCCCAAGTCCCCCCCCCCCACACCCCACCAGCGACCAGGCCATTTTTTACAATTAAGCACTTAACAGCTTTAACAGTTTATTGCTCGGTCATACAACTTACTTTACCTCCAAAATGACTTTTATCTCTTTTTCTTCTCACTAATAGAGCTTTCTTTTGGTGGTCTCTGATTGCTCCTGCAATCTTTATTTTTTTTATTATTATTACTAAAAGATTATATTTTTTTATTCCCATCCCCCGAAATTAGCCCTAGACTATGATACATACACTACACTACCCATACATAGCCATGGGCCTATGTATGGGATTTGGTTGTGAGCTGCTTCTAAGAGCCATTGAGAGGGACAGTTACGTGACAAGGCTGTCCCCTGTACAGTGCTATGCTAGATCGCAGCACTGTACACATAAATATTTGCTTTTTTATTTCAGCCTGCCAGCTCCGATTGCGGCTGGCAAGCTGATCGCTGTGGCCCCACTCTGTTTACATCACACGCTCATTCCTTGTTAATCTCCCGAGGGGTGAGATAATGCCTTAAATTTCTTTTGTACATCTGTAATTGGGACAGTAAAGACAGTAAAACCTCTACTCATTTTAGGGGCTTAACTGTAGATTTTTTTTTCCCCTCCACTTTTTAGGATTATGTTAAAGGGGAACTGAAGAAAGAGGTATATGGAGGCTGCCATGTTTATATCCTTTTAAGCAATACCAGTTGCCTGGCAGCCCTGCTGATCCTCTGCCTCTAATACTATTAGCCATAGCCCCTGAACAAGCATGCAGCAGATCAGGTGTTTCAGACTTTAAAGTCAGATCGGACAAGACTAGCTGCATGCTTGTTTCTGGTGTTATTCAGATACTACTGCAGAAAAATAGACCAGCAGGGCTGCCAGGCAACTGGTATTGATTAAAAGGAAATAAATATGGCAGCCTCCGTATACCTCTTACTTCAGTTCCCCTTTAAAGGAATCGTCAGACAAAAAAAAAAAAAGAAAAGTTCGCTCCTGTTTATAAGTAGGGTGCTTGCAGCCATCTGCACGCATCCAACATTTGCAACATCTCTGCATTTGCATCTGAGCTGGATCTGATACTACAGGCTGCATTTATTTTTATTTATTATTATTTTTTTACTGGGCATTATCCACACCGCATGTCGGCAACTTGTTATGTTGCTTATGATTATGCTCCCTTTCGGTTGCATTACTTTGCAACCGGAAGGAGCTTGACCTCAGCAACTGAGTGACTACATAGTGTATAGAACATGCCATTTGTCTGACTAAACCCTTAGCATGTCCTTTTTGGGAGTTCTTTGCAAAATGCAATAGCACGGATACAACAAAATAAGGTGAGAATGTACAATATTCTTGCAATTCACAGATTTAATCTGGAGATGATGTGACTGTTGCTTTTTAGTAGAGATTTGATTTGATATGTATAGGTTTGAAAACTGGAAATTTATTTATCAATATCTACATGTAATTAATTTTAAGAACCATGCAAACTGAAACAAAAGATATCCCTTTATTGAATAAAAATAGCTGCATTCATTTGCTGTCATTCTGCATCGTTTTGCGTTCACTGGGTAGCTCTTGCTTCAGTTTTTGCCATCGTTGGGGTGGCCACAGAATATGGGTTGCATGTGCATGCAGAAGTCCAAGTGAAACCTGTAAAAGACATGGAATATTGTTAATACAAAAAAAAAATACCAGTCTGTTATAGTTATATATTTTATTAAAGGGCCAAACTTTGGCCCTTTCTTTATTGTTTCCCAAGGCTGCAGGTTGGAATATTAGAAGAACCTATGCTATGATGGTGCCAAGAATAGCTTGTTAGCTCAGTCTACCAAACATGCAGTGGTGATATTCAAATATACTACATTGCACTAAAGGTAAACTCCACTTCTTCTTTTTTTTTTTTTTTTTTTTTTAATAAATAGTAATACCCATCAGTAAGATGTGCCTCGTTAACCCAATTTACTGCAATGTTTTTGCAATAAGCCTAAAATGTGCTACACGCTCACACACGATGGCCTATACAATTAATGTTCTCTCCTGAGTTTTCACCTAGGTGATATTTTCACAACTTGTCAATAAAAAAACAACCAGCAGCAAGATACATTTAAAAAATATGTTTGATGGTACTACCTTATCAATTGTAAGTTGCTAAAACGTTTTAAAACAATGGAAAATTATCTCTTAGGAGAAAACTCAGGAGAAAAAGTTCATTGCATATGGGCCAAGGAGGGAACATGTTACCTAGGAGAAATCATAGGAGAAATTGGCAATATGGAATTCACTTTTTCGCCTGAGTTTTCTCCTAGGAGATAATTTTTCATCTTCAATTTAAATTAACTTTTTAGCACTTTGCAATGGAAAAAGTACCAAAAAGTAGGCTAAAAAGTACTTTCAAAATTATTTTGAGTATTTGTCTGCTTGCTGGTGGAGTAAAAGGCATTTTATTTAGAAGTTGAGAAAATATCACCTAGCCGAAAACTCAGGTGAAAAAGTGAATTGCATATGGCCCATTGTGAATTAAATAAAGGCTGATGTATCTTCATAATTTTGTCCTTTTATAGTTTTGCAAAAAAAAAGAGAAAATTCCATTATTTTGTCACATCTTGCGTTTTTTTTATTCACTTAATAATGGGGAAATAAAGAATAAGTGGAATTGAAAACTATTTTCTCTTATTATGAAAGTTGTTAATGTTAGAAGATAAATAAGTAAAACACACAAGAAAAGTAACCTCATAGAAAATAACACAATACAGGCCCATAATCTATTAAGTTTTCTTCAAGGAAATGTTTTCATACCTTACCAATAAAATACCTTTAAAGCTCCCACCATGATACTCAAAATAAGTTTGATATTACTTCATTACCGATTTTTTTTTTGTGCTTTTTCAATTGCTAGGTGCTGTAAAAGTTATTGCTTCCTGGGAGAAAACTTAAAAGCAAACGTTAATTGGATAAGGGCCATAGGCCCTGATTCCCCACCATACAGTAAACTTTTTACTACTGCTGACAGTGTAGCAACCATTGAGTAATTGGCGTGACCCGTGTTACCTAGACAAAGCGAGCATGGCTAGGGTATTGCATGCTACAACATGCATTACCTTAGCAATGCTTCCGTTACTTGGTTAATGAGGGTTATGCTAATTAGTCAACAAGTGCTACATTGTCAGCAGTAGTATGGGGAAAATTGCTGTGTGCTGCTTGCCAATGGCAATCTTACTGTGGTTTGGTAAACTGTCATAGTATCTTATCACTATAAAAATAGTATAATTTCTAATAATCAGGGGCTGTTATAATATTTGTCATTTTATCTAAGCAGTTTCTGTTTGTCTTCTTGCACTGTAATGAAAAATCGTGTTCTATTATGTAGTTTATTTCTATGTTTGAACCTCCTCTAGTTGGCAGCATGAATTAAGTGCGTATAGTTAGGAGATAGAAAAAAAATGTATAGCTTCAAGTAGTCCTCTTTGGACTTCTGAGTCAGTTTAAAGTGTAGACATGGATGAAAAATTTTACAAGCAATGTGGTCTCCAGTTGATAAGAATTATGAGTGTCAGAAGCACTTACAAACTGTTGCAGAAAAAGTAGGCCCTTTTCTCCATAGAAAATTGATAGAACCTTTCCAAGCAAATGCAACAAACCTAACCATCATCTGCAAGCGTATGAAAGTCATGTCAATTACTGGAAGGTTTTCAATCTTAAAGAAGTGTCAGTGATTAATCTGCCTGTGTATGAGCCTAAAGCCTAGTTCACATTATAAATTGCCAGTGCTATCGCAAGCACTGATCGATTCATTGAGTGATTTTGAAAGTGCTTTTCTAAGCGCTTTTGTGTAGCGTTTTTTTTTTCACTTCCTGATGTCAGTCAAGAAGTAAACTTTGCCCCAGAAACAAATAAATACAGTGTATTTATTCATTAAAAGTGCTCGGGAAATCGATTGTCAAAGCGCTTTTTCAAGTGCTTAGCGATTTCCCCATCCTTTGTATTGAATCGCAAACACTCTGAAAATGGTCCAGGAGCCACGTTTGCAATTGAATAGGAACCTAAATATTGCCTTAAAAGCGCTTGTGTAATGTTCGCTTATGTGAGTATTCTCACATAAGCGAACATTACACAAGCACTTTTAAGGCGATATTTAAAAACCGCCAGTGCTAAAATAAAAATAAACTAAATCGCCCCTAATGTGAACACGTCCTTAGTGGATGCATTGTTCTGTAGTTTTCCTTTAATTCCAGTTCATTGTATTTATACTTTTGCAATCTTCTTGCAGTGCACATAAAAAACAGTTGCCTTGAATCCCAACTTGTACAGTCAGAAGTTCAGTACATAAAGTTTCCTTAAAAATTACAATAATGACCTTTAAAGACTGTAATAAAAAGGAACACAATAAATCATTTCAAACGGCTAGTTTCTACTTTTCTTGGAGGATAAACATTTTTACAGAAGGTAAAATATAACATACAGGGCTTCAAATAACTTCCATCCTTATTACATTTTTACCACACATGCTAAAAAACCTATTAGAATGCTTCCATGGTCATAAAAGAAAAAATATCTAGCTAATGCAGTCACGGTAACACAAAACTAAATTTAGAAAATAATTATTAAATTCATACTTTTAAAACTCGCTATTAATTTAGAACAGCATATTATCAATTAAGCAGTCATGCTATATAGGTGATGTTCTTATAACATGTTTACATCATGCATTTCTTATACTTCATGCAGTTTTGTTCAATAACTTATGTCAAGTATCAAAGAAACTAGAAACTGCTGGAGCTGCATATTGGATTTTTATTGGTAGCTGGAATGTGTTGATTAAAAAAAAATGTGACTTGCACAGACCACACATTACAAGTTAATACTTAAAAAAGCCACAGGAGTTAATTTCATATAGCTGAATAGGGGAGAACATCAAGAAACATGGCTGACGGAAGAAACCTGCACTGGGTTTTTAATGTTTTTTTTCTAAATGTCTGTCATTAGGCAGCAAAGCCTACACCTTATCTGTTTTGTGAGGGTTCCAGAGAGTTCAGTAAAACTTAAAGTAGACAGTAAAAAGCTGACATATCTGACAGACTTTGGATTAGGCCATCCCATCATAAGAGATTCTGGATATTATCTTTTATCTTCTCCCAGCAAGGGCACTATCTGCATGGAGTTTGTATGTTCTCCCTGTGTCTGTGTGGGTTTCCTCCGGGCACTCCGGTTTCCTCCCACATCCCAAAAACATATTATTATTATTATTATTATTATTATTATTATTATTATTATTATTTGTTAGATTTATATAGCGCCAACATATTACTCAGCGCTGTACAATAAATAGGGTTACAGACAATGATAACAGGGGTGACAGAACAATACAGGTAATAGACAATAGATACAACAATACAGGTAATAGCAATAAGATACACAACACAATGCAGATAGTAGTACAATGCCAGATCATAAACTGGAATGGTAGTGGTAAAAATTACAAGTTCCAAATTCTGGGTAAAGTGCACACAGTCAAGTATGATACACAAGGGGAGAGGGCCCTGCCAAAGGCTTACAATCTAGAGGGAGTGGTTGGTGACACAAAAGGAGGGGGTGCAGCAAGAAGTTATTGGCAGAAAGGATTAGGGCAGTGTTGAGTTGATGTAGGCCTCCTTGAAGAACTGAGTTTTGAGTGCTTTTTTGAAGGTGTTGAAAGTGGGAGCGAGCCTGAAAATCCCAACTTAGCCTATCAAAGGCTTTTTCTGCGTCCAAGCCTAGGAAGACAGACGGTAATTTATAGGAGTTAATATGGTCAATCAAATTTATTGCTCTTCGAATATTGTCCCCAGCATATCTACCTGTTATAAAGCCCATTTGGTTGGCTTTGATTAAGAATGGCATCATGGTAGAGAGCCTATTTGCTAAAATTTTTGCAAAATTTTTTAGATCAGCGTTTAAAAGTGAGATCGGTCTGTAATTAGTCATTTCCATGGGGTCTCTGTCAGGCTTAGGGATAAGGACCATATGTGACTGTGTCATAGTTGTGGTGATCGGCTCTACTCCCATGAAGCCATTAATAAGATGGCTTCCCCCTAAAAAAAAAATTGACAATGAAGGTTCGGTAACACATTTTTCAACAGTTTGGGAAGCTCACAAATCTTTTATTAGAGGGAAATTAATTGCTATCGCTAGCGCCAAAAGAAAGGAATATCAGGAGAGAGTTAAAGTTTACTAGATAATATTATGGAGCTAGAAGAAAGCCAAAAATCCCCAAACAATCAAATCCTAGCCCAATCAGAATTAAAACGTAAAGAGCTAGCGGATCTGCAGAACACTAAAGTAGAAAAAGCGCTCTTATTCACCAGACAGCTTTTTTATGAAAAAGGCAATAAAGCCCATACTATTCTCGCTAGAAAACTAAGGGATATAAAATCCAGAAACGCTGTGTTCGCCTTAAAGGATAAAAGGGGTGTCACCCAATATGAAATTATTTAAAAACTACTTTAAATCTATATATAATATACTAGACTCCACTCGACAACAGAAACCTTCACTAAAAGATATATCTACATATTTAAAATCATGCAAGCTCTCTATTATTTCATCTGCCCAACTAGAAATTCTAAATCGTGATATAGATGGCGAGGAGGTGTTTGAGGTTCTAAAAAACCTACAACCTCATAAGGCCCCAGGGCCTGACGGCTTTTCGGTGGCCTATTATAAAACATTTAAATCGATGCTCACCCCTAAATTAACCACTCTTTTAATGGCTTCATGGGAGTAGAGCCGATCCCTACAACTATGACACAGTCACATATGGTCCTTATCCCTAAGGCTCAACACACACCATACAATCTTGGTTGTTCAATCTTACTACTTTCATGTAGTATAAGAGCTTATCCAATTAATCATTCAAGGTAGTTTCAATCTGTTGGCCCTTATACTGCATAGATTCGGTAAATCTGTACAACCAAGATTGTATGGTGTGTGTTGAGCTTATGCCTGACAGAGATCCCATGGAAATGACTAATTACAGACCGATCTCACTTTTAAACGCCGATCTAAAAATTTTTGCAAAAATTTTAGCAAATAGGCTCTCTCCCATGATGCTATTCTTAATCAACGCCGACCAAGTGGGCTTTATAACAGGTAGATATGCTGGGGACAATATTCGCAGAGCAATAAATTTGATTGACCATATTAACTCCTATAAATTACCGTCTGTCTTCCTAGGCTTGGACGCAGAAAAAGCCTTTGATAGGCTAAGTTGGGATTTTCTGTTCCAAACCTTGAATACAATGGGGTTGGAGGGTACATTTCTAAATGCTATTGATAAACTATATTTAAATCCTAGTGTGGCCCTCAAGATCCCTTACATTAACCCAAATGACTACTTCCCTATAACCAATGGGACTAGGCAGGGTTGTCCCTTGTCCCCCCTGCTTTTTGCTTTATCTATAGAGCCATTGGCTGCAAGGATAAGGGACAACCCTGATATTTCTGGTATTACAATTGGTAGGTCCACCTTTAAAATCTCGCTATACGCGGATGACGTTCTTCTTTCTTTAACAAACCCCATTATATCTCTTCCCAATGTACATGCAGAACTCTCCAGGTATGGCTCATTGTCAAATTACAAGATTAACGCTAGTAAATCTGAGATTCTCCCCTTTCACATACCTTAAAATCTAATTTTTCCTACAAATGGCAAAGCTCTAGTCTAAAACACCTAGGAATTCAACTAACAACCCATTCCTCCCAACTAATTAGATATAATGTAACTCCCATTATCAACAGAGTAATTTCAGATCTGCGTAAATGGGAAGATTACCATATATCATGGTTTGGTCGTATGGCAGCATTCAAAATGAATTCCCTTCCTAAACTTCTTTATGTTTTTTCAGTACTACCATTCTAGATCCCTAAATCTTTTCTGATTCCTTTGCAACGCTCTTTATTTAGATTCATTTGGCACTGCCGACCTCCCCGTATAGCAAGATCTATTCTTACTCTCCAGAGACATGCAAGGGGATTGTCAGTCCCAAACGTATATAATTATTATATTGCCGGTCAGATTAGGCAGATGGTGGCTTGGTGGGAGCGAGGTCCTCACGCCAGATGGGCTCAGATTGAATTCCATGCCCTCAAACCATATCACCCCAGTGTACTACTGTGGGGTTTATTAAGCAACAAAGTCCCTGCTCTTCAAATATACTCCTCAATATCATCTAACGTTCACTTGTGGTCCACTCTCAGTAGACGTATGACCATGTTTTCCAATGACACTAGTTTTATCCCTCTATTTGGTAACCCTAATTTTTCTCCAGGTAGGAATCTACCAGCAAACTCAGTTTGGAAGCTTAAAAATATCCTCTTTATTAGAGATTTGTTGGACCCCTTCAATGGAAAATTATACACTTTTGATGCATTGAAAGAAAGATTAAACCTGCCAAACTCTTATTACCTCCAAATCAGGCACTTTATAAGCTCAATCTCTCCTTCGTTGGAGTTTCCGCAAAAAACTGAACTAGAGTCTATCTGGGACGGTGGTCCAAAACAAAAAGGTCTTATCTCAATGCTATACTTATGGCTCAATGATCCCAAGAGCACAAATATATGCAATACTGGGATCAAGCCTTTCAAACTACAACTATGTTGGAATCCTGGGCAAAAATCTGGCAAAATGCAGCGAAAACTTCAATTTGTGTCCAAACTAAGGAAAACATCTACAAAATCATGATGCTATGGTATAAAACACCAGTCCGACTTAACAAGTGGTTGCCCTCAATATCACCGGCATGCTTGAGAAACTGTGGAGACATTGGATCACTACACCATATTATGTGGGACTGTCCTAAAATTCACTCATTCTGAAGTAATATCATTTATAAAACAGCGCACTGATATAGAGATCCCCCTTGACCTGTGGCACTGCCTGCTTAGCCAAACCTTTGCCAAAAATGAAGAGCACTTCAACCAGATTAATAAATCACTTCCTATCAGCAGCACGTTGCCCAATCTCCAAGCACTGGAAAGACATGAACCCTCCCACTATCATTGAATTCCAGACAAGACTAAAATATGTTTATAACTTGGAGTACCTGACGGCAAAAATTCAGAATAAAATGCATTTGTTTTCTAGGATCTGGGGTGATATATCTTTCTAAATGTATGCAAGATGTACGCATTAATTGTAAGGCTTGTAGTTCCAATGGTTGACTTTCTTCCCTTCTTACTCCTCTTCTTCCTTCTTTCTGTCTTCCTCTATTCTTTACCTTTCCTATACTCTCAAAAGGCTGGTGAGATGAGTCATAGTTGACTCTCTCTCCTTAATAATAGATTATATTATATTTCATGAGGTTCTGATATAATGTATGCTCATTTTATGGCACTGTATAAAGAACTGAGAACTCATCGATAATATTTAGACAATAATACTATCTGCATACAGTTACTAGTTCCCTTTGATCTTAAAGGGACACTTAAGTCAAACAAAAAAAAATGAGTTTTACTCACCTGGGGCTTCCAATAGCCCCCTGCACCTGTCTGGTGCCCTCGCCGTCTCCCTCCGATCCTCCTGGCCCGGCAGGCAGCCACTTCCTGTTTCGGTGACAGGAGCTGACAGGCTGGGGACGCTAATGATTCATCGCGTTCCGGGCCACAATAACGCCATCTATGCTGCTATAGCATATATCATATACCTTATAGAGGGTTCTAATGTGTCTGGGAACGCGAAGAATCACTTGCGTTTCCAGCCTGTCAGCTCCTGTCACCGAAACAGGAAGTGGCTGCCGGCGGGGCCAGGAGGATCGAAGGGAGGCGGCGAGGGCAACGGACAGCTGCAGGGGGCTATTGGAAGCCCTAGGTGAGTAAAACTCATTTTTTTTGTTTGACTTAAGTGTCCCTTTAATGCTCTTATTGGTTATTTGGCTTTTGATGCCGTAAAGTTATGTTCTTTGTATGTACAATGGAATTGTATGTATTGTTTCTGAACCTGTTCCAATAAAAATTTAAATATAAAAAAAAAAAAATTGACCCTAGACTACAATACGTACACTACACCATGCATAGATATACGACTATGGTAGGGATTAGACTGTGAGCTCCTCTGAGGGACAGTTGGTGACAAGACTATATTCTCTGTACAGCGCTGCGTAAGTTGTCGGCGCTATATAAATACTAAATAATAATAATAATATCTTTACAAAAACACTCCATGGAAAGGGTCTTATCAAAGATATCAGCAAGCTTCATAATTCCTTTGCACTCTATTTTGGAATTTGGACTTAGCAACTGCCATTCAGCAAGTGCTACTGTAAATTGAGAATTAACTGAGAATCCCCCATGAGGAGATGAGCTAGACCAAAATGTGTAAGGTTTTCACTGCATGCTGTAAACTGCAACATAGGAAAAATAATTTACAGTGCATTTTACTCTGGGAGAAATGTACTTTTTAGATGTACTAATTTTTAAATGTACTATTTTTCATGATAGTGGTCCTTTAAGAGAACGTATTACTGCCAAAGTATTATTTTAAATAAACACACTAAAATATTTAATTGTATATATTTTTTTCTGTTTCTAACTGTATTCTTGTTTTTTCTATATTCTTTCTTCACATTTGTTCTCCTTTTGTATAATATGTTTTGATATTTTCATCTAAATATTTAATTTTTCTTACACTCAAAGTAATTTCACATTACATTACCATAGATACTAACAATTTTATTTTTCCAAGAAACTTCATGTTTCATACATAAAAAGCAGCTCTAGAGCTCTTGCCGGGGACTTTTCCTAGGCAATGCAACTTGCAGTCTGCATTTATTGACCATGTCCTTTAAAAAATAAAAAATAAAATAATAAATAATACATATATGTGTGTGTGTGTGTATATATATATATATATATATATATATATATATATATATATATATACACACACATACACATACACATACACATACACACATATATACATATATATATATATATATATATATATATATACACACCATGCTGAAGAAGTAAGCATAGGCACACAGTGCTAACTCAAGCACCAAGTGATCGAACATTATGGCTGATGTCATAAATGAAGAGATGCTAAAGTTAGCAGTTTACTTTAACAGTTGCATGATTTTACATAAACCTTGTCAGGAGTTATTTTATGAATATATTTGGTATTAGTGCCAACATTTTCCATAGTGCTGTACATAGTTTCAACATAGTGGAGAGCATAGATACATGAAATGTTCAAAACTCTGTACAATCAGGACATCCAGCACTACAAGCACAAATACATACATTGTTGATGTGTGGTGTAAGACAACGTCAATACTGGTGCATGTTTATATGATAAATTACAACAGAATAAGGACATTTAGGAAGTCCCTGCCCTTGCAAGCTTACAATCTACATGGTGGTGGGTTGGAGACATTAGGGAAGGAGACACAGGTTAGCAGATTAAGTAGTAAACCGTCAATGCTACCTACAGCAAATGATATGCTTCTCTGAGCAGGTGTGTTTTGGGAGAATGTTTGAAGGTTTCCAGGGTCAGAGCATGATGGACTGGCTGTGGGAGAGCGTTCAAAAGGAGAGTGAGACGAGTGACTGACTAAGCTAGAGAACAAGATGTTCTCCTGGAAGGAGTGAAGGTTCTGGGTGGGATGGTATCATAAATAGTGATGGATGTATTGTTTGCACATTTTTTCACAAACGTTTGTGAACCAGATGTCCGCAGTGAACCCCCACCGACTTTAAAGGCAGGCAAACTTTCTGCATAGAAAAACTTTTTTCCCTAAAAAACAAAAAATACTTAGTGTACAGGGATGAGCAACAGATTAAATTCGAGTGAAATCCGAATGAGTTTTATTCAGATTTCATCCGGATAATTCATGCAGCTGAGTGAGCAGGTGGGTGAGGGGGGTTGAACTTACCCAGCAGCCTTCTTCTTTCATCCGTCCCATGGCGCCTCCCATGTTGCATTCCAGGCCACGTCACGTGACTACAAACACTTCCTCCTTCAACTTGGAAGGAGAAAGTGTTTGTAGTCACGTGACCGCTGCTTGGAACGCAGCATGGGAGTTGCCGTGGGACAGATGAATAAAGAAGGCTGCTGGGTAAGTTTAACCCACCCGCTCAGCTGCATTAATTATCCGGATGAAATCCGAATGAAGCTCATCCGGATTTAATCCATTGCTCATCCCTGGTAGGAATGCAGAGGCTTTTTAAAATGTGTAAATGCAAAAAAAGTGCATATTGTAAAGTGTGGGCCTAAAATTGCACTGCAAACTCAACAGTGATGTGAAACACTTTTTTTTTTTTAATTACAGTGGGTTGCAAAAGTATTCGGCCCCCTTGAAGTTTTCCACATTTTGTCATATTACTGCCACAAACATGAATCAATTTTATTGGAATTCCACATGAAAGACCAACACAAAGTGGTGTACACATGAGAAGTGGAATGAAAATCATACATGATTCCAAACATTTTTTACAACTAAATAACTGCAAAGTGGTGTGTGCATAATTATTCGGCCCCCTTTGATCTGAGTGCAGTCAGTTGCCTATAGACAATGCCTGATGAGTGCTAATGACTAAATAGAGTGCACCTGTGTGTAATCTAATGTCAGTACAAATACAGCTGCTCTGTGACGGCCTCAGAGGTTGTCTAAGAGAATATTGGGAGCAACACCACCATGCAGGGCCGGGCCGAGGCATAGGCTGGAGAGGCTCCGGCCTCAGGGCGCAGTGTAGGAGGGGGCGCACAATTCATTCAACTGTCATTCCTAATTGTGTATGAAGCAGAAAGAAAAAAGAAAAGGGGATACAGTGACTGCAAGCCAGATAACTAGATATTAAGGTGTTGGGGAGGTTGTGGGCCCTGTGGCCCTCTTAGTCTAATGGCAATCAGTGTGTGACGGCTGGGGTGGGAGGGATGGAGGGGCGCACTTTGGTGTCTCAGCCTTGGGTGCTGGAGGACCTTGTCCCTGCTCTGCCACCACGAAGTCCAAAGAACACACAAGACAGGTCAGGTATCAAGTTATTGAGAAATTTAAAGCAGGCTTAGGCTACAAAAAGATTTCCAAAGCCTTGAACATCCCACGGAGCACTGTTCAAGCGATCATTCAGAAATGGAAGGAGTATGGCACAACTGTAAACCTACCAAGACAAGGCCATCCACCTAAACTTACAGGCCAAACAAGGAGAGCGCTGATCAGAAATGCAGTCAAGAGGCCCATGGTGACTCTGGATGAGCTGCAGAGATCTACAGCTCAGGTGGGAGACTCTGTCCATAGGACAACTATTAGTCATGCACTGCACAAAGTTGTCCTTTATGGAAGAGTGGCAAGAAGAAAGCCGTTGTTAACAGAAAGCATAAGAAGTCCCATTTGCAGTTTGCCACAAGCCATGTGGGGGACACAGCAACCATGTGGAAGAAGGTGCTCTGGTCAGATGAGACCAAAATGGAACTTTTTGGCCAAAATGCAAAACGCTATGTGTGGCGGAAAACTAACACTGCACATCACTCTGAACACACCATTCCCACTGTCAAATATGGTGGTGACAGCACCATGCTCGGGGGGTGCATCTCTTCAGCACGGACAGGGAAGCTGGTCAGAGTTGATGGGAAGATGGATGGAGCCAAATTACAAGGCAAACTTGGAAGAAAACCTCTTGGAGACTGCAAAAGACTTGAGACTGGGGTGGAGGTTCACCTTCCAGCAGGACAATGACCCTAAACATAAAGCCAGGGCAACAATGGAATGGTTTAAAACAAAACATATCTATGTGTTAGAATGGCCCAGTCAAAGTCCAGATCTAAATCCAATCGAGAATCTGTGGCAAGATCTGAAAACTGCTGTTCATAAACGCTGTCCATCTAATCTGACTGAGCTGGAGCTGTTTTGCAATGAAGAATGGGAAAGGATTTCAGTCTCTAGATGTGCAAAGCTGGTAGAGACATACCCTAAAAGACTGGCAGCTGTAATTGCAGCAAAAGGTGGTTCTACAAAGTATTGAGTCGGGGCCGAATAATTACGCACACCCCACTTTGCAGTTATTTGTAAAAAAAATGTTTGGAATGATGTATGATTTTCGATCCACTTCTCACATGTACACCACTTTGTACTGGTCTTTCACGTGGAATTCCAATAAAATTGATGCATGTTTGTGGCAGTAATGTGACAAAATGTGGAAAACTTCAAGGGGGCCGAATACTTTTGCAACCCACTGTATCTGGTTAGGTGACACATTTTTAAATTACACTATGGTCATTTAGTCTGCAGTTTCCACAGTGTGAGAGCCTAACACTGCACAGTGATGTTAAACACTTTGTGTGACAATATCAGGTGACATTGCGGTCACTTAACCCCTTGCCGACCGCTCCACGCCAATTGGCGTGAGCAGAGCGGCAGCCCCAGGACCGCTCCACGCCCATTGGCATGAACAGCCGTCTATGGGGCTAGCAGGATGCGTGCGCATCTCCTGCTTGGGGGGCAGAGCTCCGCCCCGCCTTCAGTCTCTGAGCGGCGCCGTCTAATAGGGTAGTACAACGCTGCGATCAGCAGCAGCGATGTACTGGGGACAGCCGTGTGACACAGATGTCCCCCTGGGTGACAAAGAAGCGATTGGCGGTGATAGGCTGCAGCCTATCACAGCCGATCGCAGTGATTGGCTGACTAGGGGACGGAGGGAGGGAGGGAAACCATTTAAAGAAATATGTTTTTTAACCACTTCAGCCTTCAGTCGTTTTCACTTTATGCATCCGAGCAATTTTCACCTCCCATTCATTAGGCTAGAACTTTATCACTACTTATCACAATGAACTGATCTATATCTTGTTTTTTCCACCACCAATTAGGCTTTCTTTGGGGGGTACATTTTGCTAAGAGCCACTTTACTGTAAATGCATTTTAACAGGAAGAATATGAAAAAAACGGAAAAATTCATTATTTCTTAGTTTTCAGCCATTATAGTTTTAAAATAATACATGCCTCCATAATTAAAACTCATGTATTGTATTTTCCAATATGTCCCGGTTATTACACCATTAAAATTATGTCCCTATCACAATGTATGGTGACAATATTTTATTTGGAAATAAAGGTGCATTTTTTCCGTTTTGCATCTATCACTATTTACAAGTTTAAAATAAAAAAAAATTTGAAATATTTCATCTTTACATTGATATTTAAAAAGTTTAGACCCTTAGGTAAATATTTACATTTTTTTTTATTGTAATTTTTTTTTGTTTTTTTTTTTGTATTAAACATTTTATTTGGGTATTTTTGGGAGGGTGGGATGTAAGCCATAGTTTTATAATGTAAATGTGTCTTGAGTTTTTTATTTTTTTCACTTGTAGTTGTAGTTTTACTTTTTGGCTACAAGATGGCGGCCATGAGTTTGTTTACATGACGTCACTCTAAGCGTAACAAACGCTTAGAGCGACGTATCGGGGACGTTACAGCCAGAAAAAGCACAGCTTCTGAGAGAAGCTGTCGCTTTTTCAGCGGGGGAGAGCAATCAGTGATCGGGCACCATAGCCCGATTCACTGATTGCCAGGCTAACTAACCGCAGCTGGGAGCGCGCGATCGGCCGCGGGAGCGCGCTAACGTGCACATGGCTGCCTGGGCGTAGCTACTACGTCCAGGAGGCCAAAGTAGTTAATGTAAAAAATAATAATGAAAATATTTACATAAAAAAATAAACATAGGGGGAGCGATCAGACCCCACCAACAGAGAGCTCTGTTGGTGGGGGGGGTCACTTGTGTGCTGTGTTGTGCGGCCCTGCAGCTTTGCCTTAAAGCTGCAGTGGCCCAATTAAGTAAAAATGGCCTGGTCACTAGGGGGGTTTAACACCGCAGTCCTCAAGTGGTTAAAGTGAACCTCCGGACTAAAAATATACTCAGCAGAACTGAAAAGGCCTGGTGTTTCTTTAACAATTTTACAGCATCAGAACTTTGTTTTTCTTACCAAAGCATCATTTTTAGCTATATTTTTAGCTAAGCTCCACCCATCAAAGAAAACTGCCCAGGCTTTTTATCCCTGATGCTGTGCAAAACATGATGGAATTTCCTATGTTGTTGTTCACGTTGCCTAGCAACTGGGAGGGGTGATCAGCACACAGGACAGTTGGAACTGTGTCTCATACTCCCTGTCAGCTCCTTTCAACCAAAAAGATGGCTGCCATCATGAAATCAAACACTTGTCTGTTCTTTTAAAACAGGGTGGGTACAAGATTATATTACCTATCTATTTTAATTAACATAACTAATGTAACTTAATGACAGTATGTTTGTTTAATCTGAAGTTCCTCTTTAATCACTTTACAATGACAGGAACAGTGGCATGCTGACTGGCTGTAACATTGACACAGCCACATTGACGTAGTGGTGTACTATAAGCTAGGTACACACCACACCAAAACTGCAACAACAACAAAAAAAAGCAGGATCAGTCCTCAAAAAGGTCTATTGGTGTCCAGGGGTGCTCATCAGGACTCTCGAATTTGAATGTACCCAAATATCCGGTAGATTTTCATGGTTGCCAAAGTCGAATTCAAAGAGCGATCCTGCTCCCAAATTCAAAGTTGAATTTTCCCGAATAGTGCCTCTAGAATTTAGCCATGATTCAGCTACCAGATCTTTAATTGTAACCCAGTTCCCTTTCCAAAGAGTCCTAAAGGTTGAGGTTACTGGACCACCGACTCGGGGTCTGACAGCGACCCAGACCAAGGAAAACAACCAAAGAAATCCTCAAAAAAGAAATCTAGGAAACATCTAAAAACCCCCAAAAAGGAAGATAAAAAAGATCCCGCAGAGCCAATATGTGCAGGTGCAGCGGGCCCTTTAGATCAAGGGTCCGACAAGGAAGGGGACACAGCCATAGAGGGAAGATCAAGGACAGTCCATTGGGAGGGCATCAAGGATGTCAAACAACCCAAGAAGAAACGAAAAGCCACCGTGTAGATGTTAATATACAACCGGAGGTTCCTCAAGTTGTTAATATTTCAGGGGAGATAATCCCCGATGAATGTATTTCCCTCCTGGGACAAGGGTTAAATTTCAGTCCCACACAAAACTTTGATATAGTAGCTTTCACCATTGATTTGTATAAATCTACACAGAAATTGGCTATTTGTCAAAAATTTGGCGAGTTGAACAATGAATCGAAAGAGATTGTTCATAAGGAATGCGGACAAGGGGGGTAATCTTGTCATAATGTCTACTCAACAATACAAAACTGAGGCCGAGAGGCAATTAACTGAAAGAGAGACCTACTGCCCGCTTCCTCGTGACCCGACCCTTCACTACCAGGCAGAATTAAGGGCCCTGTTAGAGAGGGGAGCTGAGAGGGGGTTCCTTCCCAAGAAATTGGTTAGGGACCTCATCCCAGCTTTCCCCAGGTGACCAGTTTGGTATTACATCCCCAAACGTCACAAGTCTCTGACCGAACTGCCGGGACGTCCCATAGTCTCTGGCTGTGGGTCTCTCACAGAGAAATTGTCCAGGTACCTGGACAATCTCCTGTGCCCCCTTCTTGGAGAGGTGCCCTCTTACTTGAGGGACACCTTGGAGGTGTTGCAGGTTATGGAGTGCGCTACTTGGGTCCCGGGGGACAGGCTGGCCACAATTGATGTGGTCAGCTTGTACAGCAGGATTCCCCAAGACTTGGGGGTACAGGCCGTCAAGAGATATTTACAATGAACTAATAAAGATGACATGTTCATCGATTTTATTTGTGAGTGCTTGCATTTTGTACTCACACATAATGCATTTATGTTTGACGGCCGATGGTACCAACAGGTGGCGGGGACCGCTATGGAGACCTCAGTGGCGTGCTCCTTTGCTAACCTCTTTTTGGGTGCGTGGGAGGAGTCTGCTGTGCACTCGGAGATCAATCCTTTCCGGGGGCACATCAGACAATGGTCCAGGTACGTGGACGACGTCCTGGTGGTGTGGTCGGGCACAGAGGCTGAATTTGGGGACTTTGTGAAGTATTTGAATATCAACACGATTAATATGCAATTTACCTCAGAAATGATTGGGGATGAAGTGGTCTTTCTCGACCTTAGGCTGAAAGTACTGGACGACAAACTTATTAGTGAGGGGAACCGAAACCCGACCGCAACTAATTCGGTCCTTCTAGCTGGGAGCTTCCACCCAAAACATGTGGTGGAGGCAATTCCCTATGGCCAATTTCTTCGCCTAAGAAGGAACAATCGGTTGCGATACACTTTTGACAGCCAGGCGTCTGAATTAGCTGCCAGATTTGTCAAGAGGGGATATGATCCACAATTATTGGTAAGAGCCAGGAGCCGAGCGTCTGAGAAAGATAGAGCGACCCTTTTGCAGGGTAGAATTGGCCAAAAAGAGAAGGACAAGAGGATGGTTTTCACTTTTGACTACACCCCCATGGCTAATAAGATTAGGCAGAGCATTTTTAAGCATTAAGAATTAATCCAGCAAGATCCAGAGTTCTCAGTAAGAATGACTCAACCCCCAAGGGTGGCTTTTAGAAGGGCCCCCAATCTGGCCAATCTTTTAACCAAAAGTGAGTTTGTGTCACCTAAACGTACAACATGGCTGGATAGATTTGCCACTAGAGGGAACTTTAAGTGTGGATTTTGCAAATATTGTCCAAGGATGATCACACAAAAGTATATTGAAGTTGGAGGGGTAGGGTTCTGAATGAGGGGTCTGTATACCTGCCAAACTGACTACGTAGTATATGTCCTATTCTGCCCATGTACAAGGGTGGCTTTTAGAAGGGCCCCCAATCTGGCCAATCTTTTAACCAAAAGTGAGTTTGTGTCACCTAAACGTACAACATGGCTGGATAAATTTGCCACTAGAGGGAACTTTAAGTGTGGATTTTGCAAATATTGTCCAAGGATGATCACATAAAAGTATATTGAAGTTGGAGGGGTAGGGTTCTGAATGAGGGGTCTGTATACCTGCCAAACTGACTACGTAGTATATGTCCTATTCTGCCCATGTAAACGATATTATATTGGACAAACCACAAGACCAATTAAAACACGTATAGGAGAACACGTCAGTAATATTAAGGCTGGGAAGAGCTTCAGCAGATTGGTAAGACACATGAAAGAGGGACATGGAGGTAGTAGCCATGGATTGAAGTTTGCAGTATTGGATAAGGTGGAGGTCCTTAGGAGAGGAGGGGACAGGGACAAACTTCTCCTAAGAAAGGAAACATGTATTATATTACGTACTGAAGCGATGGGGCCTGCTGGCCTTAATGATAAAAATAGAATTAGCATGCACGTTAGATTCATGAGGTTTACCTTCATTTGTCAATCTTTTTTGCATAATAGACCTGTCCTTCCCTTTTTCTCTCCCTTTTGTACTACTGGTGGTGTTGTGACGAAGGTATAGAGATTTTTTTGACAAATAGTGCTTTTTTTCATTTTCCTTTTTTCTCATTTTGTATGTTTTTGTCCCCCGATCAATAGTTGCAGCCATATCTGTGACAGCAACATGCTATGCCATTATTGGTGCACTGTAGCTTTTAAGCATAGTTGACTCCAGCTGAGTCTGTATCGCCCATGGTCCATCTTTTTTAATAGAGTGCTGTTTTCACATCACTTATTAACACTGTTTGGAGCCAATACCGACGTGAGTTGGCCGCATACCGCATTATATATTGGAGATATATATATATATATTTATATATATATATTTTTATATATATATATATATATATATATATATATATATATATATATATATATATATATATATATATATATATATTTGCTGCATGCCCAGGTTAGTGAGCTGCAAAAATTTACGCAGTTTATTATGGACAGCGCGGGAGGAGTGGAGGGATTGGCTGCCTATAATGACTGACAGCCAGGTGAGGTGTGGTGAAAGCGCACGACCCTCCTGTGTATCTCCACCCCTGCTGCCTTATGGGTATTTTAGTCCTTATGCGGTGATACGGCACTTCCGTCGGTTGGACTACCCCTTTGCTCTTTAATCACCAACGGCGATTGCGGAAACCGGAAGGGGCGGAGCCTGTCTCCGTGATATTCCGGAAGACCGCAGTTCGCCTCTGTTATTGGAGCGCAGGGTGACCAAGCGTCCAGCGAGACATGAAACGGCCGTTGCAAGCCCCAACTGGTGCCCGGCACCCCCCCCCCCCCCCCCACCTCCATCACACCACCACTGCATGATTTGAATGATGGATACATCGTTAACAAGCAACCTGTGATATACCCACTGCAATAAAGAACCAGAACGGAAGGTGCCTGGTATTCCTTTTCATTTTCTTCCTGATATCGTGATTCAGCTACCGTCGCTTAAAACCCACCGACTTTAAGGGTAAATTGCAAAGCCCCCTTAAATTTCAGAACCGCCAAATTTGCAGGTTATGCTAAGAAGAAAAGTGGGAGCAAGGAAAAACTTTTTTTTTCAAAAAGACCTTATACTTTTTGAGAAAATCGATTTTAAAAGTTCAAAGAAAAAAATGATACATTTAAATTCCGGTCAATGACAGACCGTGGGAAATATTTCCCAGCATTAATAGCAAAGGCCCCTTACATCCTAGCAAAACCAAATTTGCAGGATATGTTAAAAAGATAGTGGGAAACAATATTTTTTTCTAAAAAATGTAAAATGTTTATTTTTTGGGGAATGTTCTGAGTGTGGGAAATCTGAAAAAAAATGACGTGGGGTCCCCCCTCCTGAGCCTCTGTAACCCCTTGTCCCTCATGCAGGCTGGGATAGCCAGAATGCGGAGCCCCGGCCGACTGGGGTTTCGCACCCTGAGCTATACCAGCCCGCATGGTCCATGGTATGGGGGGGGCTCCGAGGGGGAGGGGCGGCCAATCCTCCCCCTCCACCCGGAACCCTTGTCCAATCCATGGACAAGGGGCTCTTCCCCACCTCCAGTGCCCCAGGAGGAGGTGGGGGCAATGACTCCCTGGGAGGGGGGTTTCATGGTGGCATCTGGGGGTTCCCTTTAAGAAGGGGACCCCAGATGCCCACCCCCCTCCCAGGAGAAATGAGTATAGGGGTACAAAGTACCCCTTACCCATTTCCGCAAAGGGTTAAATGAAATAAAAACACAACCACGAAAAAAGTATTTTGATAATCTTAATTAACCATAAATACTTACCTGTACCTGTAAAAAAATGTTCCCACAGCAATATCCTCGGTAATGATCCAACGTATACAGTATCCTCTATCTTGAAATCTTCAATTAAGTTGATTGAAGATCTCCCACGGCAATTATCTATACTATACCTTAGAATGCGTCCTGCCGACGCATAGCGCCCGGCTCCCGCTGTCCTCCCCGCCTCCTCACCTGTCACCCTCACCTAGCCTGGCACCTGGTGCACCGGGTGCCAGCCTAGGTAAAGGGTTACCGGTGCAGGCAGGTGGGGAGAGACAGTGGGAGCCGGCGAAATACGTCCTGCACAGGACGCATTCTAAGGTATAGTAACCGTCTCATCAATGAGCCGGTTCTTTTTGTATTGAATCAAATGAATCGATTCAGAGCTGCTAAATTTTTATATGCAATATAAAATCTACAATATACACAAGTACACAGTAATGTCAGAGGATGAGCAATACAAAATGTTGTTAGCAGAGCATACACAAAACTGACAATAGATCAAAAAATGAAAGGAATCAATACAAGCAAACTGCACTAGGACAGATCATCAATAAGAAAGTACATCATAATGTCAAGAGCAAACAATCACATTAATGACCCAATCTCAGAAAAGTGTGATATACCCTGACAGCACCGTTTCGGGGAGACCCTTCCTCAGAGGGTATAAGCACAATGCTCCTTTCTGGCTGCTGCCAGAAGTATAGGGCGAACACATAATTTGCGATAAACGCAAACAGTGAATGTTCACCCAGAACTGTTTTCCGGTGAATATATTCATCTATTACTAATCCTAAACACAGATATTGTTGAAAAAATTGATAGATGAGGATGATGCTGGTATTGTACCATACACAGACAGATATTGTTGCACTCGGAGAGAAAAACAATTGATAGATGAGGCTGGTATAGTAATATAATCGATATGCTGCATCACTTTTCTTCTTTGTTTTCTATTTTCATCTGTATAGCTACGCACACCTTTCCTAACCAAACTATGTTCCCATTCATTGATCTCTGGGCTAACGGAAGGCGGCGTGCAGCAGCAGCGGGCAGGCTATCTGAACGGAACAATAGGTTCTCGCTTCCAGGAACTACAAGGAGGATGGGAAACTTTTTTTGTGCAGAAACACCACGGCCTCTGATAATAGACCGTCAGTTTTTCTGCTGGGACTTAGACCGATGAATGTTCCCATTCATTGATCTGGGGGCTAATGGAAGGCGGCGGGAGCGCGCCCGGTGCAGTGGCAGCAGCACATTCTATCTGGATGGATAGTCTAGTGGTTAAACACACTGACCAGATAGCAACATTCTATTCTATGAAGCCCATACTATTTTTTATTTTTTTTAAGAGGACAATCCCTCAATATTTTAAACAACACATTCACCTGACCCTTGTTGATCTCAAACCTAAACAGCTGGATAGGGGTTGGTTAGCTTTTCTAGGATGGATCCAATTTTTACATTAAAGTTAACAAATATATGAGAAATAGTTTAACATCAATAGAATATTTTTATGTGGTATTGCCATGTTTTATTAACCTTTCCTCTTAACAAAATTCTTGGTTGCAAAGAAGAACTGCATTCTATTATCGGTGATCAATGCAGTTATGCCTTAGGGCATATGAGCCTATAGTGATGGCTGGTGAATGGTTATTTAATCAGCAGCAATGACACTGCAAGTCTGCAGGCACACTTGTGTACAATTTATTAAATAAATAATGTTAGTGGGCTTTTATATGCAGCTCAGTGGATCTTCGTTTAATCTGACATAAGTAAATCACCCTGGCATAAATATTAGATATGCCTTAAAATCTACACTTTGTTAAGCAATAAAGCACTAATGTCGTTTTATGATATACCTATCAATGTGTCAAGGTTGAGATGCATAGAACAAGCCCCTACATAAGTAAAAACGATTATCTCATCCCTTTATTGCTAAATCAATTAGAAAAAATTAAAATTCCCAGCAAAAAGTATGAGAACATAGAAAAAAGTTTTTCCTAAGTTATATGGCTTCATCTTAACCGAGACTTTACATTATAAATAGTGGCAACTAAGGCTTTTCAAACTATACGAGTGATGCACTTTATTGCAATGCTAAACATTTCCCTTAGATTTAAATGGAGATAACAGGGATACAAAATCAAGGGATACAACCTCTAATTGATTATGAAAGCAATATCCAATGTTTCTAAAATTTACCAAAATTATGTACATTGATCATACAGTAAGTGAAACACATAAAAATGATAGCATTGTATGTTATAAATGCAAGATATATCCGTGAAATTAAAACACACCATTGAAGGGACCCTGAGCAGTGCCAAAAATTAAAAGATTCCACTTACCTCGGGCTTTTTCCAGCCCACTGTAGGCAGCTACCGGCGAGGTCCCCCGGTGTCCTGCTGGCTCCTCTCCCTGTGCCTCCACCGCCCCCCGTAACCGGTGACACCCGGGCCGGCTCTTCCTGGTTCTTGACGCACATCGTCATCACGCCGACTGCTTTGCGTGATCAAGGCGGCCGGCATGACAAGTCTATGCATGCATTACATGATGCATTTTACTGCTTTATGTAATGCAACACTATGGGCCAGTGATTCCTCCACCACTTCTACCCTATATTACTTGCATAGACATTTTACTACATGATCAAACAGGCTTTTGATCAATAAACTGCTCAAAATAGATAAAGGAGTTGTTAGGGCAAAAACTGATCAGGAGATTTGATCAAAATGATCAAATCATGAAGAAATTTGCAGGTAATGGAAAATCATGAATACATATATGGCCAGCCTAAGGCCCCTTCCTACCTGAACGCATCATAAAACAGAAATGCGGATACGACACAAGGCACTTCCATTCAGATGCAATTTTAGGCAATGCACTTATGATTCCATCCATACAATAAATGGAATTCGCAAGTGTAGTTTATTCAGTTCTGATGTCCCCGCGTATTGCGTCACATTGTGGATCAGTTAACGCAGTGGAAAGTGTGGCATGCGGGTAAGGGGCCTTAGGGCCATGCATTTGAAAAAGTCTCAAGCTAATTTAGGCATGATGATAAATACCGATATTACTAACAATATCAGTAAAACCATTTAAGTGCAGCGTTGAATGACAAAATCGATAACAAAAAACTGTAGATAACGATTTAATTGCCGTATCTCATTATCGGTAAATTTACCAATAATGTTGAACCTAACTATAATCTAAACTATCCCTACTCTCACACAGAACCCTCCCCTGGTGGTGCCGAACCCTAAGACCCCCCTGGTGGTGCAGAACCCTAAGACCCCCCTGGTGGTGCCAAACACTAAGACTCCCCTGGTGGTGCCTAACCTTAACACCCCTAACCCCTTCTACCAATAATCCGGTAACTGATTTCTATATTAAGATATTTAACAAATATGCCCACATATAGCGATAAATAACAATTGCGTCCATTTTTGGCCGTGACTTTTTCAACTGCTCCTTCTTAGGGAGACTTAGCACATGGTTAAAGCAGATCCAAGATGAAAAACTAACTATAACAAATAACTTGTCTGTATATCTTATCTAAAGTTTACACAGCAAATCTAGCTGCAAACAGCTTCAACATTATATGATTATTTCTTCCTGTGATGCAAAGAGAGCAGCCATGTTCTGCTTGTCTTTATTACACACAGGCAGGCTGATCTGTATCTCCAGCCCTCAGCATGTGAAAACTTCACTCCCCTCTTCCTCTGAAATCTCTGGCTAGTAACACCTCTTCCTGCCCAGACTGAGCTCCCTTAAGCCCTTGCTGCATGGGTTTCAAAGTGCCAAGGCACTGGAGAAGCTGTGGATGAGGCTTGTTTAGTTTATAGGGAATTAGAGCATCTGGTTCACAAACACCTGACTCAGTACCTCAATGCCAACTCCCTGCTAGACCCACTGCAATCTGGATTTTGGCCTGCCCACTCAACCAAAACTGCTTTCACAAAAGTGGTCAATGACCTTGTCTTAGCTAAAGCTGAAGGCAAATGCTCTATTCTTCTCCTTCTAGACCTTTCAGCAGCTTTTGACACAGTGGACCATCCCCTACTCCTCCAGTCCATGGGCATTTGTGATCTCACCCTGGTCTGGCTCTTATCCTACCTCTCCAACCGCTCCTTCACAACCTCCTACAATGAGTCCTCATCCACCCCCAACCACCTCTCAGTGGGAGTCCCCCAAGGCTCGGTCCTTGGCCCCCTACTGTTCTCCCTATACACACTCTCCATTGGCAAGGTTATCTCTTCCATGGGTTTTAACTATCATCTGTATGCAGATCACGCCCAGATCTACCTCCACACCCTGACCTATACACCACTACCATGGACATGGTCTCCTCTTGCCTATCAGCCATCTCCTCCTGGATGTCCCCTAGGTTCCTGAAACTAAACCTGGACAAAACGGAATTTATGATTTCCCACCCCGGTCATCCCTAACCTCCCAGATGTGAAAGTCCCTGTTAACCACACTACCATTCACTACCATTCACCCTAACTCTCGAGCCCACTGTCTGGGCATCACCCTGGACTCCACACTCTCCTTCACCCCCACATCCAAAACCTCACAAAGTCCTGCAACTTCCACCTCCGTAACATCTGCAAGATCCGCCCTTTCCTGACCTCTGTCACCACCAAACTTCTGATCCATGTCCTCAAAATTTACTGCCTTGACAACTGCAATACCCTTCTGTCTGGTCTCTTTATGACCCGAATTGCCCTGCTGCAGTCTGTCATGAATGCAGCGGCCATAATTATCCACTCCTCCTATCGCTCCACCACGGCGGCTTCCCTCTGTGCATCCCACCACTGGCTTCCTATCCAGTCCAGAATCAGATTCAAGATACTGTGTCTGGCCTACAAATCTGTCCACAAAACCTGCCCAACCTACATTTCCAATCTTACTCAGAGGTACACATCTAGCATTGATTTCGGTCCTCCAATGAACTTCGCCTAACTGCACCCCCCCCCCCCCACATCACCCAATCCCAAGCATGCCCCCAAGGACTTTTCAATAGCTGCTCCAACACTATGGAACTCCCTAACCCCCCCATTAGGGTTTCCCCCTCCTTCAACATCTTCAAAAAGGCCCTAAAAACTCACCTTTTCACTCTGGCCTATCCCCCTTCACTAGTGCTCTAAACCTACAGCTGAACTCTGGTCCCCTACCTTTTGTGTCCCTACCTCTCACTCTAGATTTTAAGCCTTCAAGCATGGTCCTCCTCCTTATGTCTCCTACCTGTCCAATACTGTACTTGCTTATTACCATAAAACCTATAACTAACTCAACATATACTTGCAGTCAAGATCTAGAATTATTTTTCCCGATTTCAAAAGGAATCTGGTCTCAAATTTGGTTTGCCTATGGTAGAACAAAAATATTTAAATCAAAACATAGCATTTATCATATAGAACCAAGAAATAATTAGCTTTGTCTTAAAAAGAAAACACATTCATGAGTAAGATGCCATATTATCATTTATACCTTACATGTGTTATTCATAGCCATACCACTGTGATTGATGGCTCTCTTTGTTCACTGAGATTCAAAATGAATTTTAACTGCCAGCAGGTGGTATCAGTTATATTGTCATGTTACATCACATTCTCTGTCCAGCTAAATAAAACACTGTCCAGGTTATGAGACTGGGTCTCTACATGTTGTCAGATACATATGGAGCTTACATGTGTGAAATACAGCAGGTACAATAACAGATATTGTGGGTTGATGAATGAGGTGAAGCATTTGGACTGGATACTGAAACCATGAGTTCTGCCTCCTAACTATGTGTCTTCAGCTGAGGAAGAAATATTCGGTGCCTGACACAGAAAATAAGAAGGTTTTTGATTGTGAGGTAGAAGGGAGGAGGAAGGAAGGGTCTGTAAGGGATTCCCCAGCCAGTCACACCAGCGCCGCTCCTCACACTTCCGGGGTTTGGACGCAGTGGGTGGACTCCAGCAGCAACGCGCCTGACATCATGGGGCCAACTCAGATTGCGCACACTAGTGTGCAGGCTGGGGGCAGTCGGGGACGGTCGCATGGGACCCCACGGTCATCCTATATGCTAAGGCGCCAGTGAAAATAGTGTCAGCTGATGTGTTAGTATCAGTTGTGTGGCCGGCCACTGATTGGATGACTGGAATATAAAGCCTTGTCATGGCCATACTTGTTGCCGATAATAGTGTTAGCATTGCTAGTAGCTTGGTGCTTGCCTCCATATTGCTCTGATTTGTTTATCTGGATCCGACCTTCATTTGAACCTGACTATTCTTGATTGCCGCTTGGACCAACCCATTGTGTGTTATTGACTATTACTGTTTGTTGCCTAGACCGACCTCTTGCCTGTATGTTCTGCCTAGACCAACCACTTTCTTATCTAACTCTGAGATTGCTTGTGTCATCTGACAATTTATATCTGCTGTGTACGACCTCTGGATTAATTCTTTCTGATTATCATTACTGCTTGTGGGTACTGTAGGTATCTATATTCATAATATCAGCTTCTACACCTTGCGCATTAAGGCCTGGGTGTAACCGTAGTCAGGTAAACTATTTGTCTTTAGTTTGAAGCAAGCACCCAGGAGAGGATAGTGGACGTGCTATGACCCTCAGTATCTCTGCACAAGATACTCCAACGTGTCAGCAACAATTAAGTCAGCACCGTCTAGTAATCTTCAAGCTCTTTTATTGATTAAAATAGCATGATGTATGCTGTAACAACTATGTGTCTCCTGTTCAAGCAGGGACAAGCCATATGGGTGAAGACTGCGGAGATAGATTTGGGCATAGGGGCTGATACGAAGGTGGAGAATCCGCCAGGCCCTTACAGGGCATCGTGCATTGAAGATGAAAAGATTTTGATAGAGGAAAAGTTTAAATTTCCTAAGGGTATTGATAAGGGCTACATGACTGACAGAGGATTGACTATACTAAAAACAGTATTGTAAAGCCAAAATATAAAATTGCAAGTAGTCTTGCTGCTAATACCAGGTGCAGAAGGTAAACATACTAGTCTATGAAATCTGAACCTTTGTTATGAGCTAAAAGGTTGAATGGCTTCCATAGAGGCAAATGAGACTTGCCTTTGGGTTCCAACAAGCATTTTTTCACTATTATGAAATAAACCGTGCCTATGTTCATAGTACAATATCTGCAGATATTCTCCCAAAATATCAATTTGGGGTGCATGTGCGGCGCTCATGGATCAAGACATGCTTTCTGTGAGCTACAATCTAGCCAGCAGTCTTAAAAACACACTGGTGGGAGTGGATCAGTGCTGTTCGGTGTTGAAGTCACTTGTGCTATGTCCAGAAGGGGACACAAAACTCTTTAACATAAAAAATCCCACACTCAACAGACCTTGCCGGATTTGTTCACTACTCTGGCCAACTTGCTGGCTGCAGCCAATATGGCTGACATGTCACCACCAAGTGGTGACTCCCAGCCTTTGCTGAAACAGAAGCAGAAATGGGCCTTCTCACAGGATAACAAGCAGCCCTGCACATGGCACCAATAAGAACTGCTTACCAATACCAACCGGATGCTTAAATCAGAGCTTTCGGCTGCAGTTAAGGACATTACCTCTCAAATACATGAGGTAGACCAGAGGGTCAGAGAACCTGGAAGCTGCATGGACAATATGGTTGGAAAAATAACATATAATTGCCCTCGAGGCTAGAGTGGAAGTGGTGAAATCGAGGCTGGAGGACTTCAAGGACTGCACCCGCGATCTAATCTGAGGATTCTTGGCCTACCTGAATCCTTCACTGCGCTGAAGAAAGTTGCCACAAATCTTTTTTTCTGCCTTGCTCCCATAGGTGAAATGCTGCAAATGGATAGGATCCATTGGGCACTTGGGATGCCAAGAACCCCAGAGATGTTATCTTGAAGCTGCATTACGGGAAGGTAAAAGACCAGATCATGGTGGCTGCCAGAAACCTCACTGATATTCCCTGGGTTCCCAAATCCTCATATATCTACGCTGACTTGGTACCCATCACCTTGCAAAAGAGGAGGCAACTAAAACTGATCACCCTCTCGTTTATACAAAAGAAGATCTGGTATCCCTGGGGCTTCCCTTGCACCCTAAATTTCTGTATTGGCAACCGCTCTCACTCCATCCAGTCCCTTGAGAAGTATAAGTCGGTATTGGAAGTCTCTAGCATCAGCACTGATGCCCCTGATCCAGCACCCTTCCCTCAGCGCCGGCCTAGACCACAGACCACGCTTTCCAAAGCTCTAACTGATTCTTGCAAAAATATCAATTTTACATGTCTTGATGCACATAATCTTTCTCATGAGGCGTAATGTCTTATGTATCATCACACTTTGGGCCTCAATCAATTCTAAATATATATAAAAAATCACCTTGTGTATTTAATATACAACCCCGCATTGTACGTATTTTTCTACTGTGATTAAATTGTAATATTAATGTTTGTGTTAAAAAAAAGTGTGAAAAATTTTATCAGTATGTCTCTGTTGGGCATATTGGTTTGCAAATTTTATTGTGTTTGGTAAGCTATATTTAGCCTCATAAATCGCCTACTGCCCCTTACTTTCTCAGGTATAGTTATTAAATTATCTTATTAAAAAAACAAACAAACAAAAAAAATGTGCTTTTCCTTGCCTTAAAAAATAAATAAAACCCTGAGAACCCCCCTATGAGAAGATGGGCTAGTCCAAAATCTGTCAGTAATGTCAAATTTCTACTACCTACTGTAAGTGATAGCAACATAGGAGAAAAGTCATTTATGGCTCATTTTACTCTGGGAGGAATGTACTTATTTGTATGTTTTTTTACATTTTAAGAATTTTGCAACAGTTCCTCTTTAACCACTTGAGGACCACAGTCTTTTTGCCCCTTAAGGACCAGAGCCCTTTTCTCCATTCAGAGCACTGCAGCTTTCACGGTTTATTGCTCGGTCATACAACCTACCACCTAAATGAATTTTACCTCCTTTTCTTGTCACTAATACAGCTTTATTTTGGTGCTATTTGATTGCTGCTGCGAGCTTTAGTTTTTATTATATTCATCAAAAAAGACATGAATTTTGTCAAAAAATGTTTTTTTTACTTTCTGTGCTGACATTTTTCAAATAAAGTAAAATTTCTGTATATTTTTGTCCAAATTTATTGTGCTACATGTCTTTGATAAAAAAAAATCCATTCAGTGTATATTTATTGGTTTGGGTAAAAGTTATAGCGTTTACAAACTATGGTGCCAAAAGTGAATTTTCCCATTTGAAGCATCTCTGACTTTTCTGACCACCTGTCACGTTTCATGAGGTGCTAAAATTCCAGGATAGTACAAATGCCCCCCAAATTACCCCATTTTGAAAAGAAGACATCCCAAAGTATTCACTGAGAGGCATGGTGAGATCATAGAAGATTTTATTTTTATGTCACAAGTTAGCGGAAAATGACACTTTGTGACAAGAAAAAAAAAAGTTTCCATTTCTTCTAACTTGCGACAAAAAAATAAATGAAATCTGCCACGGACTCACTATGCTCCTCTCTGAATACCTTGAAGTGTCTACTTTCCAAAATGGGGTCATTTGTGGGGTGTGTTTACTGTCCTGGCATTTTGGGGGGTGCCTAATTGTAAGCACCCCTGTAAAGCCTAAAAGTGCTCATTGGACTTTGGGCCCCTTAGCGCAGTTAGGCTGCAAAAAAGTGCCACACATGTGGTATTGCCGTACTCAGGAGAAGTAGTATAATGTGTTTTGGGGTGTATTATTACACATACCCATGCTGGGTGGGAGAAATATCTCTGTAAATGACAATGTTGATTTTTTTTTTTTACACACAATTGTCCATTTACAGAGATATTTCTCCCACTCAGCATGGGTATGTGTAAAAATACACCCCAAAACACATTATACTACTTCTCTTGAGTACGGCGATACCACATGTGTGGCACTTTTCTGCACCCTAACTGCGCTAAGGGGCCCAAAGTCCAATGAGTACCTTTAGGATTTTACAGGTCAATTTGAGACATTTGGTTTCAAGACTACTCCTCACGGTTTAGGGCCCCTAAAATGCCAGGGCAGTATAGGAACCCCACAAATGACCCCATTTTAGAAAGAAGACACGCCAAGGTATTCCGTTAGGAGTATGGTGAGTTCATAGAAGATTTTATTTTTTGTCACAAGTTAGTGAAAAAATTGATTTTAATTGTTTTTTTTTCACAAAGTGTCATTTTCTGCTAACTTGTGACAAAAAATAAAATCTTCTATGAACTCACCATACTCCTAACGGAATATCTTTGGGTGTCTTCTTTTTAAAATGGGGTCATTTGTGGGGTTCCTATACTGCCCTGGCATTTTAGGGGCCCTAAACCATGAGGAGTAGTCAGGGCCGGCCCTAGACTTTTTGCCGCCTGAGGCAAATTTTGAAAAAATTATTGCTGCCGCCCCCGCCGAGCTGGAGGGGTAGCGGGCAGGACGGGGGTATTGGGCCTAGCGGCGGGACCCCCCCCTCCCTCGCCTGGGTCCCCCACAATACAATACAGTGGGCGGCATGCAGGAAGTGACGTCAGTGGAGCGCACGCTGGATCGAGGAAGAGGTGAGTCCTCCCCGCCCACTGCCTCTCACAAGTAGCGCTTCTGATCTATTTAAGCCTGGAGGGGAGCGGAGGACGGGGGACCCAGGTGAGTGAGGGGGGGGGGGGTCCGACCCCCCTCCCCGCCGCTAGGCCCAATACCCCTGTCCTGCCCGCTACCCCTCCAGCTCGGGGGCCGGCTCCCCGCACCCACCGACGGGCGGATGCCGCCCCTAGAAATGTGCCGCCTGAGGCAAAAGTTTCACCCCGCCTCATGAGCGGGCCGGCCCTGGGAGTAGTCTTGAAACCAAATGCCTCAAAATGACCCGTGAAATCTTAAAGGTACTCATTGGACTTTGGGCCCCTTAGCGCAGTTAAGCTGCAAAAAAGTGCCACACATGTAGTACTTCCGTGCTCAGAAGAAGTAGTGTAATGTGCTTTGTGGTATATTTTTACATATATCCATGCTGGGTGGGAGAAATATCTCTGTAAATGACACATTTTTGATTTTTTTTACACATAATTGTCCATTTACAGAGAGATTTCTTCCACCTAGCAAGGGTATGTGTAAAAATACACCCTAAAACACATTATACTACTTCTCTTGAGTACGGCGATACCACATGTGTGACACTTTTTTGCAGCCTAGGTGCGCTAAGGGGCCCAACGTCCTATTCACAGGTCATTTTGAGGCATTTGTTTTCTAGACTACTCCTCACGGTTTAGGGCCCCTAAAATGCCAGGGCAGTATAGGAACCCCACAAGTTACCCCATTTTAGAAAAAAGACACCCTAAGGTATTCCATTAGGTGTATGGCGAGTTCATAGAAGATTTTATTTTTTGTCACAAGTTAGTGAAAAATGACACTTTGTGAAAAAAACAATAAAAATCAATTTCCGCTAACTTTTGACAAAAAATAAAATCTTCTATGAACTCGTCATACACCTAACAGAATACCTTGGGGTGTCTTTTTTCTAAAATGGGGTCACTTGTGGGGTTTCTATACTGCCGTGGCATTTTTACGGGCCCAAAACCGTGAGTAGTCTGGAAACCAAATGTCTCAAAATGACTGTTCAGGGGTAAAAGCATCTGCAAATTTTGATGACAGGTGGTCTGTGAGGGGGTGAATTTTGTGGAACCGGTCATAAGCAGGGTGGCCTCTTAGACAGGTTGTATTGGGCCTGATCTGACGGATAGGAGTGCTAGGGGGGTGACAGGAGGTGATTGATGGGTGTCTCAGGGGGTGGTTAGAGGGGAAAATAGATGCAATCAATGCACTGGGGAGGTGATCGGAAGGGGGGCTGAGGGTTTGGCCGAGTGATCAGGAGCCCACATGGAGCAAATTAGGGCCTGATCTGATGGGTAGGTGTGCTAGGGTGTGACAGGAGGTGATTGATGGGTGTCTCAAGGTGTGATTAGAGGGGGGAATAGATGCAAGCAATGCACTGGTGAGGTGATCAGGGCTGGGGTCTGAGGGCGTTCTGAGGGTGTTGGCGGGTGATTGGGTGCCCTAGGGGCAGATAGGGGTCTAATCTGATAGTTAGCAGTGACAGGTGGTGACAGGGGGTGATTGATGGGTGATCAGTGGGTGATTAGATGGCAGAACAGATGTAAACAATGCACTTTGGAGGTGATCTGAGGGTAGGTGTGGGAGGGTGATCAGATGCCCGTAAGGGGCAGGTTAGGGTCTGATCTGATAAGTGGCAGTGACAGGTGGTGAATGACAGGTGATTGACAGGTGATTACAGGGGAGAATAGATGTATACAGTACACAGGGGTGGGGGAGGTCTGGGGGGGTCTGAGGTCATTCTGAGGGTGTGGGTGGGTGATTGGGTGCCCTAGGGGCAGATAGGGGTCTGATCTGATGGGTAGCAGTGACAGGTGGTGACAGGGGGTGATTGATGGGTGATTGATGGGTAATTAGTGGGCGTTTAGAGGAGAGAACAGATGTAAACAATGCACTTGGGAGGTGATCTGACATTGGATCTGCGGGCGATCTGATGGTGTGGGTGGGAATTGATAAGGGGGGGTCTGAGGGCAATCTGAGTGTGTGGGCGGGTGATTGGGTGCCCGCAAGGGGCAGATTAGGGTCTAATCTGATAGGTAACAGTGACAGGTGGTGATAGGGTGTGATTGATGGGTAATTAGTGGGTGTTTAGAGGAGAGAACAGATGTAAACAATGCACTTGGGAGGTGATCTGACGTCGGATCTGCGGGCGATCTGATGGTGTGGGTGGGTGATCAGATTGCCCGCAAGGGGCAAGTTAGGGGCTGATTGATGGGTGGCAGTGACAGGGGGTGATTGATGGGTGATTGACAGGTGATCAGTGGGTTATTACAGGGGGGATAGAGGCATACAGTACACGGGGAGGGGTCTGGGGGGGGGGGGGTCTGGGGAGAATCTGAGGGGTGGGGGGGTGATCAGGAGGGAACAGGGGGCAGTTTAGGGTATAAAAAAAATAGCATTGACAGATAGTGACAGGGAGTGATTGATGGGTGATTAGGGGGGTGATTGGGTGCAGACAGTGGTCTGGGGGGTGGGCAGGGGGGGTCTGAGGAGTGCTGTGGGCGATCAGAGGGAAGGGGGGGGGAGATCAGTGTGCTTGGGTGCAGACTAGGGTGGCTGCAGCCTGCCCTGGTGATCCCTCGGACACTGGGACCACCAGGGCAGGAAGCAGCCTGTATAATAGGCTTTGCATACATTACAAAGCCTATTATACACTTTGTCAGCGGCGATCGGGCAGCTAGTAACCCGCCGGCGCTTCCGAACGGCCGGCGGGTTACAGTGCGAGGGGGGCGGAGCCTGTCACCAGCGGCTGATCTCATCACAAACGCCGCATAACCACGCCCACCGCCGCCACCGCCGATGGGTGTATTGTGTCGTTTAGGCCCAGTCCTTGCCGCCTCCTATCGGCTGTGGGCGGTCGGCAAGTGGTTAATAACCCTAATCCCTGATGTAAGCTGGTATCGACCATAAAGGCAGTGCCGATTGGCATAAGGCTCTGTCCATGAGTACATTGTACTCAACATTGGCTGATACCTTACATGGGGCAGTGTAATTCTCCCAAGTCCCACTTGCAAAGCACCAATATACATTGTTAAGGGCAAGAGATTCTCGCCTGGTATCTTGAAGTGAGGACAAAAAACATCCTTGGACCATTATTGAGGTATCTGTAGTACAATGTGTGGCTCGTTCTCTCCATAGTTGTATAAACACACGTTAGATCACACTAGCATAAGTACTTAATAGATTTTATCCTGCAATAAAAAGTTACATTTTAGTCTCCCATCAGGTGAAAGCAATATGCAATTTTGTAATTAAACACGGATTGTGCAATATATTTCAGCACAAGACTGAGCAAAGCAATCTGTTATTTTGTTCTGAAATGGCTTGCTGGGCTGGCAACAATCTCAAATATTGCTATCAAATAAGCCTTGTGGAAGTCAGAGTCTAAACTGCTGACTAAAGTGTTTTGATGTATTGTTCAATACATTCAATGCTAGATAAGATGCTGCACTTTATTGAATAGCGTGCCCTTTTCTGATTCTTCAGACATGACCTCCACTCAGTGAAAATTGGAAATTGTGGCAACTCAGATCAATATTCTCAACAAGAAGTAAAATAAGTTTTTATTGATTAATACTTTTGCAAATATGAAGATTGGCTTGTTAGCTGTAATCGAGTACAATAACTGCCATACAATAAGACATGTAATAATTGTCATTTTTTCTTCAATTTGAAATAGGCTGTCAAGGAAGAAAATCTACTTTCCAAGATAAATGGGTTATAGTTTTCAAAGATTTTAAGATATCAATAGAAATAGGGTACTTCATCACATCTGCTTCAGAAGAAAAAAAACCTTTTTTAAAGATTTGACTATTAGCAAACCACAAGATCATGAGCTCAAACTGTATTTATACAGTAAATGAAGACACACTGGGCACTTGTCTCTTTAATTGCTTTAACCACTTGAGGACCCTAGGCGTACACCCCCTAGTGACCAGGCTATTTTTTACAATTCTGTGCTCTGCAGCTTTAATACCTCACTGCAGAGCCATGTAACTTAACACGCAAATGGACCCCCCCCTCTTTTCTGCCCACCAACAAAGCTTTCTGTTGATGGGCTCTGATCGCTGCAGCAGGTTTTTTTTTGTTTGTTTTTTTTATTAATGTATTTCTTATTTTATTTTAAATAAAAATGATTTTTTTTCCTTTCTCCCCATCCCTCTCGCCCTCCGACAGCCAATCAGGGCGATCCTCTCTCATAGACATCAGCCTATGAGAGGGGATTGCGATCGGAGCCACTCCAGGGTACAGCCGAGTGACAGGGCTGTCCCCAGTACAGCGCTGCAGTAGATCACAGCACTGTACAATGTAAATAGACGTTGGTTTCCCATCTAACAGTCTGCTAGCAGCGATCGCCGCTGGTAGACTGATTACGAAGTGGAGCTCCATCACTCAAGCGGGGATGTGCATGCATCGGCGCACGTGACCCCCGCTAATCTCCACCCACCTCTCTTGAAGACTTTTGGTGTTAGGCGGTCCTGGGGCTACCACCTTCCTGATGCCTATCGGCGTTAGGCAGTCAGGAAGGGGTTAATGCTCACTTGAGCCACACTTGGAACAGTAACCATATTCACATGCATATACATCAAACCAGGAATTGACGATCGTGCTGGGGTGATCAGGGTTGGGTGACCAGGGGGTGGTTGGATGGCACTACAGTCGTGTCACGCTGGTGTGGCGCTTACTCACGTGCTTGTGTCCTTGGCAAATAGAGGCGCAGTGCGGCCTCCCAGATAAACTTATGGGTCCCGCCCACAGCGCTCGCCATTGGTGCAGGGAGTTAGTGTCATGGAGGTCGGGGTGAAGGGGCGGAGACTCGCCATCCAGCGGCAAGATATGGGGAAGATACTGCTTTACGCTTCCTATGCAAACCAATGCTGCATAGGATTACCACAAACTTTATAACTCTTCATGTGCAATGTGAAACTTTGTGACATATGTACAATCAAATCATCAAAATTTAACAAACAAATTACTGCGTGCATGATAAACATAGTGCAATTAAACAGATGAAAACTGGTTAAATGCAAACATATATGCAACTTGAGAGCTCATGTTCTTGTTAAAGCGTAACCGTGGCAACTGATTACTCACCCATATACTATATTATAAAAATATTGCTTTATTCACAAACAATTTTTTAAAACCCCCACTATTCCCATTTAAACCTCCTAGGTAGGCCGGGGGTATAGACTGTGAGACTTATGGTGTTATATTCACCTCTGGACTTTTTCTACCAATGCAGGTCATCCATTAAGGATCCCGCATTCATAGAAGCTCACCTCCTTACGTACAGGACTTGATGCCCTTGTAAGTCACCGACCGATGCACACAATTTGCATGAAGAGAGAGAAGGAGGTACAGAACAAAGGAAGGTAAAAGAATTGACACCCCCAAACTTGGGAGATGTAAGGAAAAATGAAAAAAGAGAGCAGGGGGAAAGGAGAGGGAGTGTGGGGGGGGGGGGGGGGCATGAAGGAGGAAAGGCAGGGGCGGATATATGTATGTCATACAGGACGAGTCTCCAACCCCTCTGCCTCCAACGTCTGCTGAGTGCTGAGTTATTCATTTTCTTCAGTGTACCACTCAAACTGTATTTAAATGATGTATGTGACCATCGTAGGATAAGCTGCAAAGGCTATTTTCATTAGTGATACAATAAGGACAAAAATTATGATTTACCAATCTAAAAAAAAAGTATTCCCTGGCAATGGGCAGCTGGAGATTTGGTTATCCAGTGATCATACACAAATGTGGTATTTCACAGCTACTCACACTATACTGTGTAAGCAAACTCATCAGTGTAATTTGCCCTAATGTAGAACTGTTCAAACCTGTCATTTAAGGGTTCATATTGGTCCCCTTATTTAGCAATAGGTGTGTTTTATCTTAACCACTTGAGGACCCACCCTTTACCCCCCCTTAAGGACCAGCGCTGTTTTAGCTGATCTGTGCTGGGTGGGCTCTACAGCCCCCATGCACAGATCAGTGTGCAGGCAGAGCGACCAGATCGCCCCCCTTTTTTCCCCACTAGGGGGATGATGTGCTGGGGGGGGTCTGATCGCTCCTGCCTGCCGGGTGTTGCGGGGGGGGGGGGCACCTCAAAGCCCCCCTCCGCAGCGAAATCCCCTCCCCTCCCTCTCCTACCTGCCCCCCCCCCCTGGTGAACCGGGCTGCACAGGACGCTATCCGTCCTGTGCAGCCAGTGACAGGCTGTCCCCTGTCACATGGCGGCGATCCCTGTCCGCTGATTGGCCGGGGATCGCCGATCTGCCTTGCGGCGCTGCTGCGCAGCAGCGCCGTACAATGTAAACAAAGCGGATTATTTCCGCTTGTGTTTACATTTAGCCTGCGAGCCGCCATCGGCGGCCCGCAGGCTATTCACGGAGCCCCCCGCCGTGAATTGACAGGAAGCAGCCGCTCGCAGCGAGCGGCTGCTTCCTGATTAATCAGCCTGCAGCTGGCGACGCAATACTGCGTCGCTGGTCCTGCAGCTGCCACTTTGCCGACGCACGGTATAAGCGTGCGGTCGGCAAGTGGTTAAAGATAATATAAATATATATAGTTTTACTAGCACAAGGATATAGCATTAGGTTGCTTCTATACTTGACACATGAACACATGAAGCAAAAGTGTTTTTTTTTTTTCATGAAAATTGTGCAAAAGCAAAATCTCTTGATTTCATTCCTTCCTAGTGGGTAACATGGAAGTGAAGTCAAAGGAAAGAAAAACAAGAGTGCAAAGAATAATAAACGTGTGCAATAATGAAATAGAAAAGCATGGACACATCAATGAACTGTAGTTTTTCAAGCTTTGCGTATAGAAACTCATGTACAGAGCTTTAACCACTTGCCGACCGCACGCTTATACCGTGCGTCGGCAAAGTGGCAGCTGCAGGACCAGCGACGCAGTATTGCGTCGCCAGCTGCAGGCTGATTAATCAGGAAGCAGCCGCTCGTGCGAGCGGCTGCTGCCTGTCAATTCACGGCGGGGGGCTCCGTGATTAGCCTGCGGGCCGCCGATGGCGGCTCGCAGGCTAAATGTAAACACAAGCGGAAATAATCCGCTTTGTTTACATTGTACGGCGCTGCTGCGCAGCAGCGCCGTAAGGCAGATCGGCGATCCCCGGCCAATCAGCGGTCGAAGATCGCCGCCATGTGACAGGAGACAGCCTGTCACTGGCTGCACAGGACGGATAGCGTCCTGTGCAGCCCGGCTTACCAGGGGGGCCAGGTAGGAGAGGGAGGGGGAGGATTTCGCCGCGGAGGGGGGCTTTGAGGTGCCCCCCCCCCCGCAACACCCGGCAGGCAGGAGCGATCAGACCCCCCCAGCACATCATCCCCCTAGTGGGGAAAAAAGGGGGGCGATCTGGTCGCTCTGCCTGCACGCTGATCTGTGCTGGGGGCTGCAGAGCCCACCCAGCACAGATCAGCTAAAACAGCGCTGGTCCTTAAAGGGAACCTTAACTGAACGGGGGGTAAAGCGTTTTACTTACCTGGGGCTATTACCAGCCCCCTGCAGCAGTCTTGTGCCCTCGGCGCCGCTCTGGAATCCTCTGGTCCCCCGCTGTCACTTAGTTTCGTTTTTGACGACTCACCAGTCGCCGGCCGCCATGCGTATTATTGGACGCATTCACCAATGCAATTAGCGCTATTGCGGTCCGCAACGCGTACAAAAATACGCGTTGCCGCATATCTACGCGTGCAGAATGCGGCAACGCGTATCTTTGTACGCGTTGCGGTCCGCAATAGCGCTAATTGCATTGGTGAATGCGTCCAATAATACGCATGGCGGCCGGCGACTGGTGAGTCGTCAAAAACGAAACTAAGTGACAGCGGGGGACCAGAGGATTCCAGAGTGGCGCCGAGGGCACAAGACTGCTGCAGGGGGCTGGTAATAGCCCCAGGTAAGTGAAACTCTTTACCCCCCGTTCAGTTAAGGTTCCCTTTAAGGGGGGGTAAAGGGTGGGTCCTCAAGTGGTTAAAGGTTGAATATTGACGAGAGTAAATAATCAATGGTAAGTTAACAGAGCTTTTTTATATATAAAGACACTGATCAATATAACCTGGGAAATTCAGAAGTGTTACCGTACTCTTACAGTACAGAATCCTAAAATATCAGATATATGTAATGGATGGTGATTTTTTTTTTTATATTGGGTTGAGTACTAAAATAAGAAATGTATAAAAATAGATTTAAAAAAATCTGGAAATGATTACACTTACCAAGTGTAATACGTGTTATTTTCTGGTGTGACTGGTAACCCAGCACTTTGAGGGATCTTTTATACTGCAAATTCAAGTGCAATGCAATTTTTGTTTGCAATTTTTCTGTGATTTGTAGTTGCTTGATGTCTTTGCATTTTGTGATTTGCATGCCATTGGAAATGGGTCGCAAAACACAGCAATTTGTGTCTAGTGTAAAAGAGACTTAAAGGATTCAGGAACATTGAACTCTCCATCAGAAAGGCTCAATATGTAATACATGTTGAAATGTTGAAATCACAATGCTTTCCCTCTATAGAAAGTAATGAAGGGAAATCTATGGCATTACAACTTAAAATAAGAAATACAGTGAATGTTCAATTCTTACTAGTTGCTAATATAAACCGTACCCATTACCAGATCCAGATATGTTAATCCGAATTAGACAAAAGACAGTGGAACCAGCCGCTGGTACCTTGATAACATTAGATTAAATAACATTACACCCACCAGCATAATGATGGATTATGGAGCTTGTTCTCAAGCTCTTGCAGCTTCTGCTTCCTGTCCCAATGCACTAAGAACTCAAAATAACTGTCTGTTTTGACAATGCAAAACTAGGATACAGGAGAGCTCGTGGGCTGGCTCCAGGGCCGGATTTACAATTAGGCCCCATTCACACTTGCGGTTCTAGTCCACAAGTGTCCGGGAGTCCAGGTCCGGGGCCCGCAAAGAGAACATACGGGTCTCTGTGGTGGCCACAAGTTGCCACCAGTTGCGGATCCGGAATGTATCAGTTCCGGCTACAATAAAGTAGCCGGAACTAGATACATTGCAGTGCCAGCAAGGCACCGCAAGCATGGGGGATACCGGCGTGTAGTCCGGGCCCCCCAAGTGGCATAGGACCGGTGCTGGAAGCATCCGGTCCTATTGCCAGTGTGATGAGAAACATCCGTTTCTCATTGCACAGCATGGCCGCATGTTCGGGTCAGGATCCGGCCCGGGTGCGTGGGCCGGATGACCGGACCCGAAAAATAGTGCATGTTGGAAAACTGTCCGGAGTCCGGATCCGATCCGGCTCCGTTCTGTACGGAACGTACGCATGTGAACGTCCGCATAGACTTTGCATTGCTATGCGGAACGTACGTTCCGTTTGTACAGTATACGGTCCGGATCCGATCAGGCGAATCCGGACAGCGAACGCTAATGTGAACCAGGCCTAAGGCACTGTAGGCAAGTGCCTACAGTCGCTTGATGAAAAGGTGGCTTACTCCCCTCCTCCCTCCTTCCCTATGCAGAGTCCTGATGAGAGTGTAAATGAGAAGTTACTCACCCGGCTCTCAACATTCCACTGACAAGATCTCCCTGCAGTCAGGGGCATCTCTAGCTACTTAATACTAAGGTTCTTCTAACTACCTAATACTTGGGAAACCTCTAGCTACCTAATATTGAGTTTACTGCCAGCTACCTAATACTAAGAGGCACCTATAGCTATATACGACTGGCATGGAAAGAAAGAAAGAAGTGACAGTTGGATCAGCCAGCACACTTAGTTTGGGGGAGGTTTGTAGGTTCATGGAGAGTGAAGTCTAAGATGCCAGAACATCTGTGCCCATAGGCTCCTGTGGGGTAAATCTGGGCTTGACTGGCTCTGTAATTGAGTAAGTCCATCTTCAGGTATAGTGAAAGTGCGTACACCTTCACAATGACTGTTGCTGTAGGGCTCTGGATTCAGTCCATTGGGTGACCGTTTGGGAGCCAAATGCTGTACAGATGCATTGCTAGGCTATTGTTGGGCTATGGGGAGGTGGGGGTGCACTGCTATTGCAAAAATGTGCTTGCCCAAGACAAAATTTTAGTTAAGCATCAAGGTGGCTGTACACTAGTGATGTAGCGAACCTCCGATTTTCGGTTCGCGAACCTTCATGGAAGGTTCGGTTCGCGGAAAAGTTTGCGAACCGCAAAAGACTTCAATGGGGATGCGAACTTTGAAAAATAGAAAAAATTATGCTGGCCACAAAAGTGATGGAAAATATGTTTCAAGGGGTCTAACACCTGGAGGGGGGCATGGCGGAGTGGGATACATGCCCAAAGACCCGGGAAAAAAATCTGGATTTGACGCAAAGCAGCGTTTTAAGGGCAGAAATCACATTGAATGCTAAATTGCAGGCCTACAGTGCTTTCAAACATCTTGCATGTGTATACATCAATCAGGGAGTGTAATTAGAGTACTGCTTCACACGGACACTCCAAACTCAGAGCTGTTTGCGTAGTGACGGCCGTGCTGGACTGATGCGCAACATGGCCAGAGTGCAGGCCGTGGCAGTTTTCCAGCCCATATGGTCGCCGGGCTGTGGTAGCTCAATGATAGAACAACAGTGACTGTCCAGCTGATCAAATTTGGTCTGTCCACAATGAAGCAACGACCTTATTATCTTCTTGTATGTAGGTAGGCATAGGTAGGAGTCCCAGTATAGGTAGGTAGGTATATGTAGGTGCCTCAGTAGTTAGGTAGGAATAGGTAGGAGTCCCAGTATAGGTAGGTAGGCATAGGTAGGAAACCCAGTATAGATAGGTAGGCATAGGTAGGTGCCTCAGTAGTTAGCTAGGCATAGGTAGGAGACCCAGTATAGGTAGGTAGGCATAGGTAGGAGTCCCAGTATAGGTAGGTAGGCATAGGTAGGAGTCCCAGTATAGGTAGGTAGGCATAGGTAGGTGCCTCATTAGTTAGCTAGGCATAGGTAGGAGACCCAGTATAGGTAGGTAGGCATAGGTAGGAGTCCCAGTATAGGTAGGTAGGCATTGGTAGGTGCCTCAGTAGTTAGCTAGGCATAGGTAGGAGATCCAGTATAGGTAGGTAGGCATAGGTAGGTGTCCCAGTAGTTAGCTAGGCATAGGTAGGAGTCCCAGTATAGGTAGGTAGGAGTACCAGTATAGGTAGGTAGGCATAGGTAGGAGTCCCAGTATAGGTAGGTAGGCATAGGTAGGTGCCTCAGTAGTTAGCTAGGCATAGGTAGGAGACCCAGTATAGGTAGGTAGGCATAGGTAGGAGTCCCAGTATAGGTAGGTAGGCATAGGTAGGTGCCTCAGTAGTTAGCTAGGCATAGGTAGGAGACCCAGTATGGGTAGCTAGGCATAGGTAGGTGTCCCAGTAGTTAGCTAGGCATAGGTAGAAGTCTCAGTATAGGTAGGTAGGTATAGGTAGGTCCCCTAGTATAGGTAGGTAGGTAGGTGTCTCCGTATAGGTAAGTAGGTGCCCCAGTAGTTAGGTAGGCATAGGTAGGTGTCCCAGTATAGATAGTTAGGCAGGGCCTGGCTTGCACAGTAATAACAATTACCAAGGTCCAGCTGCAACAGATAGGGCTGTATAATGTCAGTGTCAGTGAGCAACACAAAAAAAAAACACATCAGGAAAACATTAGCTCTCAAAAGAGCTGTTGAGGGGTGCTATTTTACCAATAACAATCAGCCAGGAGCAAGCCAAGAGCCTAACTAATCTTTCCCTAGGAGAAAAAAAATCTGCAGCAGCTCTCCCTAGTCTGTCTATTTGCAGCAAGCAGACGAGTGAGTGTCATGGCCAGCGAGCCTGCCTTATATAAGGAGGGGTGGGGCTCCAGGGCTTAGTGTAGCCTGAATGGCTACAATGTGCCTGCTGACTGTGATGCAAAGGGTCAAAGTTGACCCTTATAGTGCATTATGGGGCGAATCGAACTTCCGCAAAAGTTCGCCTGGTCCAGGCAAACGCGAACCACCAAAGTTCGCTTGGAACCGTTCGCCGGCGAACCGTTCGCTACATCTCTACTGTACACATGCTAGATAAAGAAGATCCCTTTAATGTAAAAACTTTGAGGAAGTACTTCGAGGAAGTACTCCTGGGTCACGGCTTGGCTTCTGATTGGAGGAAGCTTGCAGAGGTGGGAAGCGGCGTGGGAGCCTGTCATGGAGATGGCGATGCGGAGAAGGCTGATTGACAAGCCTCAGGTAAACAGACGGCTAGCACCAAGCATATTGTGCTAGCCTGGCGATAGTTTCAGGGGGGCACAGCAAACCCCGGGGGGGACTAGCGGCAGCAATTGAGAGACACAGAGGCATGTCATTGTACACATGACATGCCTCTGGGTCCTATTAAGATTTAAATATTCCACCTCGGGTTCTCTTTAATTGGCTGTTCTGGTGCCAACACCTTCACCTGATTGGTTGCTGTGAGGAAATGCGGAAAAGCCACCGCTAATACTCAGAGTGAGGCGGCTGACTCCGCGTTCAACATGACAGCTGGCGTGCAGTTGGAGCGCGGAGAAACCGCCGCATGCTCATACGACAGGGTGGCGGATTCCGTGTCCAATGCGGAAAGTTGCACGCATAGGCCTGCTCCTCTCAGTAATGCGGAATGCGGAGAAAACGCCGCACGCACGGACAGCGGTGCGGCGGTTTCTGCATCCAACACAGCAGAAACATTACAACACATGACTGGTGTGGCTGGGACTGATAGTCCACACTGGTTTAGGAGGACGCGCACGCGCGCAGAGAGGCAGGGCCTTTATGGCAGTCAGAAGGGGGTCAGCTGACCAAGCCGGTCAGCTGACAATTTCAGCAACTTTCATTGGTCCAGCACTTAGGGGAGGCGCTGGAGAGCGCTAGTGTATATATACTGGGTGCTGGTCATTCATCTGGTGTCTGCCGTTGCGATCACTACGTGGTAGCACTCAGACCTTGTCGTATCTGTGTTTATTAGACAGTTTCGTAGGTGTTGATGATCACGGAGCTCACACCTTAGCCTAGGAATTCTGTTATTATCTGTATCATTATCTAGACCAGTTTCCAAGGTGTTGATGGCCAAGGAACTCACACCTTAGTCTAGGAATTCTGTACCATCTGTATTATTGTTATCTAGTCCAGTTCCTGGAGTGTGAGAATCTAGGAGCTTACACTCAAGTCTAGGCATTGTCGATTATCTGTTATGACCTTCCGCCTTCCTAACCATTCTTCTGATCTCTGATTCTGTACCTTTGTCTTTCTGATACCTTGTTGCCAAACTCTGCTAGTCCCAGGATTCTGCATCTGTCTCCTGTCTCTGTACTGTATCTGTCCGTGTGTTTACGACCTGGCCTGTCCGACCTCGAGAGCTATCTCCCCTGTTAGAGATAGTTCACAGATCTGTTAGTGACACTGCCCATTGGTGTCACTCACGTTCTGTCCTTCCCACTCTCTCAGCCTGGCTCCGCCCCTTGGGGAGCATCAGACCTGTGGAAGGAATCTGATCCAGAGCAGTAGCTCTTACTGTCTAGCACCTATCTTACAGGTGCTATCCTCAAAGTATTACTGTTGCACCAAACACTCTCATCTCTCAGGTGTCCAGAGGTTAGAAGATATATCTGATTATCGGTGATACTGCAGATCATCAATAATCGGGTATATATCTGTATTCTCGGTGATACTGCAGATCACCGGTAATCAGACCCTCTCTGTGTTACACCGATCGTTACAGTTGCGTGCCAAAGCTTCCCCTCTGACTGGCCATGGTGATTTCTCGTCGGTAATGGGATCATGGCTAATAAGGGAAAAGATACCCAGGAGTGCGAACAATCCCATGGGAAGACTTTGATGATACTTTTATCAGAGATTGCAAAGTGCAAGTGGTAACGCTGGATCCTCTTTTGTTTATGTACACATTATTCCTCATTTTCCCCAGGCTGCTTTTTTGTACAGTACTGTATATCCAGCGCCAGTGCCATTCGTTTGTCTTATAAATGTTATCAGGCATCAACTCACTCGCAACCAACCTGAAGAGAACAGCAGACCATGGGTTTCACACTGACATATGATGCATGCGCCGCCCACTGTTTACTATATCCAGAGTCAGTATCACATAGGGGCCCAAAAACATGTTTACTATAACAGAAGTTTTATTATAACAGCGTTTACTATAGCAGGTGTTGCTCCCATAGACTTATAATAGAGATTGGCAAGGACCTGGAGAGGTAGTTTACTATACCCAAATGTTTACTATATCAGAGTTTATTTCAACGAGATTGCACTGTACATTATTTTCTTCCAGAGCCAGCCTAAATATATGCCTGGCTTATAGATTCTCACAAAATTGAGTTTGTGAGCATGAATACATTCAATTATATAAAAAGCGTGCAGGAAAGCATATCTAGAGATACAGACACAAAAGTCTCAGTGCATAGATTAGTGCATAGATTATTTGTGAAGACATGAAAATACCCTTCTGGAATACAGCAATTACATTTGTTTCACACAATGCAACAATGAAGACATACAATTTGCTTTAATCAATATATTGATACTTAATTTGTTGTCTGTAAAATCACTGAATCTCACAGCTCTGTTGAGTGATTTACTACCTCCAATTAGATACTGTCAAAAAGCATTCAACAAATGCTTTTCATAAATGCACGTTTTTTTTTTTTTTTTCATTGTGGTCTATAATGCTGTAAGTACTAACATTAATTATATAAATCTCAACATCTTGAGCATTTGCTTGACCAGCCTTTCATACATTATTTCTCCTGGTCTACACATAAAATGAGGTGGAAAAAACAAAAGAATGTAATAGTCTACTTAGGTGATAACGTTTTGGACTGTGGAAGCCAGTTTAAAAATGAAAATGGATATCTGGATAAAAGTCCTGAATATTTATAAGTACAATACTACCACCTTTGTCCATAGAAAGAAAAGCCAAATTTATTAGAAAAAATGCAATGCACATTATGTACGTGAAAGATGTTTGGTACTATATAAAGATATAAAAAGCTGTATTCATAAATGTTTTAGGCACTTTTCTTCCTTTTTTATATCAATTAACCTGCTGTATGCAGGTTAGAACATATAAGATATGATGGGTTTCTCAAGCTCATGTTTTTTTTTTTTTTTTTTAAAGGACAAAAATATAAGTTAAAAACCTAAGACGATTATGAAGAAAACACATAGCTATACAGTATTTGGAATTGAAATCCAAATCATTGGCTGTCTCTTAGGGCAAAACAAAAAATAAGAAAAACACCCAACATCACTATGCTTTGCTTTTAAACCATCTTCAATTCTCCCTGGTACACTTGCTCACAGTTTTTTTCTTTTGTTAAAGAACTCATCAGGTACAATGGTCTAAACATGAACTAACCCCAAATCTCCTGTGCATTAAAGCAAAGCTGCCTCAGCTCGATTTATGTAATTTCAGACAGACTCAATGATGTTGAGACCAGAGCTCTCTGAGGGCCATTCTATCTCTTTCTATCATTCATGAATCACTGTTTTTTGTTTTACTGAAGATGGTTCTACACAACTTTGGCTGTATTTTGGGTCCGTTATACAGATTAGGTTTTGTGACTCCACTCTGCCTCTAAGTTTGGTTCAGGTGTTCATGGTTACACCATGCTTACATGGTGTTGCCTATTAGTGATTTCCTGCATGTAAAGCATATGATGCTGTGGTAGACTTGCAGTTTCAGAGCCAAGCAGTTAACATGTTCGCTGCCCTTAAGGCACTACAGAAAAAAATATATTATCCAATTTAACATTCCCCAGATTTACAAGAAAGAATACTACACAATTGAAGTTTTATTTGTAATGTGAAATCAAACTGTCCACTGTTCAGGTAGCAACACTGATTGACACTCAATGCCACATGCTGTTGTGCAAAATGTAATAGATAACAGGTGGAAAATTATAGGCAATTATCAAAACATCCTTAATAAAGGAGTGGTTCTGCAGGTGGTGACCACAGACCACTTCTCAGTTTCTGTGTTTTCTAGCTGATGATTTGGTCACTTTTGAATGCTGGCGATGCTGTCACTTTAGCGATAGCATGAGATGGAGCGAACAACCCACACAATTGGCTCAGGTAGTGCACCTCGTCCAGGATGACAAATCAATGAGAGCTGTGGCAATAAGGTTTGTTGTGTCTGTCAGCATATTGTCCAGAGCATGGAGGTGCTGCCGGTACATCAGGAGATGTGGAGGAGGCCATAGGAGGGCAACAACCTAGCAGCACTACCTCTGCCTTTGTGCAAGGAGGAACAGGAGGGAGCACTGTCAGAGCCCTTCAAAATGACTTTCAGCGAGCCACAAATGTGCATGTGTCTGCTCAAACAGTCAGAAACAGACTCCATGAGGGTGGTATGAGGGCCCAATTCCCATAGGTGGGGGTTGTGCTTAAAGCCCAATATCATGCAGGATGTTTGGCATTTGCAAGAAAACACCAAAATTGGCATATTTGCCACTGGCACCTTGTGCTCTTCACAGATGAAAGCAGGTTCATACTGAGCACATGTAACAGACGTGATAGAGTCTGGAGACGCAGCGGAGAACGTTCTGCTGCCTGCAACATCATCTAGCATGGTTTGGCAGTGGGTCAGTAATGGTGTGGGTTGCCATTTCTTTGGGGCCGCAAAGCCCTCAATGTGCTCCCCAGAGGTAGTCTGACTGCCATTAGGTATCGAAATGAGATCCTCAGTAGAGTGGGGCCGAACCTCCGATTTTAGGTTCGCAAACTTCCGCGTAAGGTTCGGTTCGCGTAAAAGTTCGCGAACCGCAATAGACTTCAATGGGGATGCGAACTTTGAAAAAAAAAAAATATGCTGGCCACAAAAGTGATGGAAAAGATGTTTCAAGGGGTCTAACACCTGGACCCCCAGGTGGAGGAGTGAGATACATGCCAAAAGTCCCCGGGAAAAATCTGGATTTGACGCAAAGCAGCGTTTTAAGGGCAGAAATCACATTGAATGCTAAATGGCAGGCCTAAAGTGCTTTAAAACATCTTGCACGTGTATATACATCAATCAGGTAGTGTAATTAAGGTACTGCTTCACACTGACACACCAAACTCACCGTGTAACGCACCGCAAACAGCTGTTTGTGTAGTGACGGCCGTGCTGGACTGGTGCGCACCATGGTGAGTGCAGGTTTTGGTGGTTTTACAGCCCATATGGTCGCCTGGCTGATGAACAGAACAGGTATGCAGTGGTGGGTTCACAGAACAGGTATGCAGTGGCAGGTTCACTGAACAGGTATACAGTGGCGGGTTCACTGAACACAACAGGTATGCAGTGGCGGGTTCACTGAACAGGAATACAGTGGCGGGTTCACTGAACAGAACAGGTATGCAGTGGCGGGTTCACTAAACAGTACAGGTATGCAATGGCAGGTTCACTGAACAGGTATGCAGTGGTGGGTTCACTGAACAGGTATGCAGTGGTGGGTTCACAGTACAGGTATGCAGTGGTAGGTTCACAGTACAGGTATGCAGTGGTGGGTTCACAGAACAGGTATGCAGTGGCAGGTTCACTGAACAGGTATGCAGGTATCCAGTGGGCTCACTGAACAGAACAGGTATGGTGGGCTCACTGAACAGAACAGGTATGCAGCCAGGAACAAGCTAAGCCTAACTAATCTTTCCCTATGAGAGACAGTCTGCAGCAGCTCGCCCTACTCTCACTAACGCAGGCATATGAGTGAGCGTAATGGCCACCGCTGCCTGCCTTTTATTAGGGGGGGAGTGGCTCCAGGGGCTAGTGTAGCCTAATTGGCTACACTGGGCCTGCTGACTGTGATGTAGAGGGTCAAAGTTGACCCTCATGGTGCATTATGGGGCGAACCGAACTTCCGCAAAAGTTCGCCTGCGGGACGCGAACGCGAACCACTGAAGTTCGCATGGAACCGTTCGCAGGCGAACCGTTCGGCCCAACTCTAATCCTCAGACCCCTTGTGAGACCATATGCTGGTGCAATTGGCCCTGGGTTCCTCCTAATGCAAGACAATGCTAGATCTCATGTGGCTGGAGTGTGCCAGCAGTTCCTGCAAGATGAAGGCATTGATGCTATGGACTGGCCCGCCTGTTCATCCAGACCTGAATCCAATGGAGCACATCTGGGACATCATGTCTAGCTCCACCCACCAATGCCACGTTGCACTACAGACTGTCTAGGAGTTGGTGGATGCTTTAGTCCAGGTCTGGGAGGTGATCCCTCCAGAAGACCATCCACAGCCTCATCAGTAGCATGCCCAGGCATTGTAGGAAGATTATACAGGCATATGGAGGCCACATACACTACTGAGCCTCATTTTGTCTTGTTTTAAGGACATTTCATCAAAGTTGGATAAGCCTGTAGTGTTTTTTTCCACTTTACTTTTGAGTGTGACTCCAAATACAGACCTCTATGGCTTGCTAAATTTGATTTCCATTGATAATTGTTGTGCGATTTTGTTACCAGCACATTCAACTATACAAAGTACAAAGTATTTAATACAAATATTTAATTCATTCAAATCTAGGGTGTCTTATTTTTGTGTTCTCTTTATGTATTTGCGCAGTCTATATGTATATACATGTGTATATAAATGCAACATAAAAGGGTATACATGGATTTTTTGTCAACATAAATAAATGTCACTACAATGCCTTAATTGAAGAAATAGAAAGAGGGTCTCCAAAGGATGTTAGCTGATTTATGACAAATAGATAAGACCCTTTGTTTACTCAATCCTCACATAACTGAGACTCTGCCTGGCACAGAGGCATTGTAAATTTCAAGTTCAATAGTTAGCTACAAGCAGAAAAGATGCAGTTAGTCTGGGCTGAAAAAGACATTAAAGAGAGTCTGACACCTAAAAAATACCCGCTGTTCAACATTAACACCATAGCTGATACACCACACCCCCGCAGCAGAACAATATATTTATACCCCCCAAATCCCAGAAAAAAACTCTGCGACTTTTCCAAGTTGTTGATTTTGCTGCCCGGGGAAGGCAGAGCTTTGCGCTGTAGCTCAGTCTCTGCTCGCGTCAATCTCCGCGGATCTCCCCCTCTCCCTGCCCCTCTCAGTGAAAGAAGACTGAGAGGGGCGGGGAGAGGTGGAGATTGACTGGAGCAGAGGCAGAGCTACTGCGCAAAGCTCTGCCTCCTCAAGGAAGTGAACAGAGGATTTTAACCCGGTGATTTCGGGGGTATAAATACCTCGTTCTGCCACAGGGATGCAGCATTTCAGCTGTGGTGTTAATGCTGAATAGGATTGCGCATTAAAAAGAGGTATTTTTTTATGCTTCAGACTCTCTTTAAATATCATCAATTTTATTTAAGAAATTGGTATTCTTATTCAATATTTTATCTTCAGATTTAAACTAATGATTCAAGAGACTTCTTGCTTTTACTCTTGGGTAACGCGGTACAATACCCTACTGCTACTATTCACTAAACACAATAATCCTGTTTGTACATTGTATTCACAATGTCATAACATGGGGGGGGGGGGGGGGGGAAGTATTGTACATATATTTAGACAGATAAAGTTTTGGGAATAAAAAACATTTGCTAAACATACTAAACATACTAATACTAATCATATATATGTTTGTATGTGTGTAAAACACTAAACTAGTACCCAATAGCCACAACGCCTATGTTATTTCCAAAAAAGTAAATATTCTAAAACCATATAAAACACAAATTGGGGATATATTCTACCACTTAGGGTAATGGACAAGTATGCCAGTATTAAAAAACACGATTTATTATTTATATCATAAAGCCTGAAATCACACATTTATATCATAAAGCCTGAAATCACACATTTATATCATAAAGCCTGAAATTTGCACACAGTTTGTCTGCTACAACCAACCCCACTCACTGGGAGTACGGTTTAGCTGCCATAGCTCCAGATTCCACCATACACAAAAGAATCAGTTCACCAGTATGATAAAACGTCCAATCTCTATTTGTGAAAAACGGACACATGGACAATCAACAATTCAGCAATAACAGTAGTAGTAACAGCAATTATCAATTTTATGATAATGGTGAGCAGATCCTTTTGTGTATGGTTTAGCCTAATAGCCAGATTTTATCTGGCAACAGGACCACCTAGTGGCAGCCAGTTTTCCTGTTTTGGACTATGTTCCAACAATGGGCCTATATTTAGTTTTCTACACTTTTCAGAAAACTGAAAGACAAGTGTGACGCCTGCTTTACAGCAGGTAATGTAATGTATAGAGAAAACTGTCAAATTGTACAAGATGTCAGGCTCTTTTTCTGCGTGCGAAATCTCCATTGATTAACAGTCTAAGAGTTCTAAAATCAGTTTTTCTGAGCAGAAAAAGCGCATGAAAGTCGACAAGTGTGACCCCTGCTAGTATCAGTGGTGTACCTAGGATATTTGGCATTGCTGATTGTCCTAAGACACCCCCCCCACCCACCCCCCCCCCCCCAAAAAAAATACACAGAGTTTGTATGTTTTTTTCATGTCTGCGGTTTTACTATAGTTTTTTCCCACATTCCAAAAATAGATAAGTTAGTTAGCTTCCCTCTATATTGGCCCTAGATATGACTATGGTAGGAATTCGACTGTGAGCTTCTCTGAAGTACAGTAAGTGACAAGACTAGATATACTGTGAAAAGTGCTGCAATTCACTCTGCCAATCAATGAGCTTGACTCAGGAAACAGCAGTAAATCTACCCTGGACATACAGCATAGGTTACTATTAGTATGCGGTCCTGTCAGCATAGCGTGCACTCTTAAGCGCAGTGCGATGCACTCAGAGCATGGCCGTGGTACTCCACTTGCGTGACCGCTACTATGGTAGTGGTTATGCTATGGAGTGCCGTGGTTGTGCTACAAGTGCATCCCGTGGCACTTTGGAGTGCTCGCTATGCTGACAGGGTTTAGAGCTGTGTGTTGGCATGCTAATACTAACCCGTGCTGTGTGTCCGCGGTAGATTTACCGCTTTTTCCTGCATCAAGGCCATTGAGAGGCATGGCTACCATGAGATGGATGCAGCTTTGTGGGATAGATCATGATGGATGGATGACATGTCAGAGATGGAAACAGCACTGGGGAATAGAATTAGATCCTAGATTATAGTTGATATGTCAGAGATGGGCAGCATTGGGGAATAGAGATCAAGATGGATGATATGTCAGAAATGGATGCAGTATTATGACATTGATAGATACATCTATCCCACAGTGTTGCAACCATCTCTGACATGTCACCCATCGTCCTCTATATCCCACAATGCTGCCCATCTCTGATATATCAAGTATATTGATCTATGATCTAATTCTGTTCGACAATTCTGCACATTCGTCTCTGACATTATGTCATCAATCTATGATCTACGGTAGCCATGATGCCAGCCCCAGCCCAGCCCTCTCATTAAGATTGGATTGATTTGGCATAAATGGCTGCTTGTAACAGCCAACCTGGCAGCCTCTAACCACCCCTTCAGTTCTAGTGTATCACAGTACAACTGCCACAAAAGATTATTATAGTGTACAATAGCTCTTTTTGTATTATTACTGTGAGTCACAAATTTTATTAGAAGAAATATCTTCTAAAATGCAAGTTAGACAGCCAGGGCTCCTGCAATGGGTATGCTTATCCTGTAATGCGGGCATTTCACATATAGTTACCCAGTGATGTAGCTAGAGATCATGGGGCCCCATAGCAAAACTTTCATGGGTCCTCAGATGTAAGCACTCTTAAGCAGTGCCACCTGCCCCTACCCCATGGATATGAGTTGATTGGGCAATTTACATGCTCATGCAATCAAAACTGCCCATAGTTCATGGGAACTGTGATAAAGTCAGAGGGTGGAGAAACACAAAGTTCATGTTGAATGCATTAAGTACCTACTGGGTCCCCTGTGCTCCAGGGCCCCTTGACAGCTGCTATGGCTATTGGTATGCCCCTGTAGTTAACCCCAGGGTTGCTCATCCGGATTCAGGATATCCGGGTAACCCAGATATCCAAACTTTTTTACGCTATCCAGATCGGATTCAAGATTCCGGATTTCTACAGAAATCCGGATAGCTATCTGTGGATATTTGGCCGCATTACCCGGATATCCGCGGATATCCGGATCCGAAATACTGTAACTAAGGTGATGTCGTCCTGGAGCTATTCAGAGGGCTCCCAGCAGAAGCCCTAGCAACCAATCACAGAGGGGAACCCTGGCCAGCCCCACCTGACCTCATTGAGCCAATCAGAGGGCTCCCAGCCTAAACCCTGGCACCCAATCACAGAAAGGAACACTGGCCAGCCCCCCTGTATAATAAGGAGGGTTGCCATGATGAGATAGATCATCCTAGCTTGCTGAATGCTCACTGAGAGACATGCTCCAGTGCTGGTGGTGGCCTAGCAAGGGGGCTGTACACAGTTATAACCTAGCTGTTCATTGATTAACCCCTTCACTACTCTATAGTTCAATCGTTAATTAGCTTGATTGATGTCTCAAAGTGTGTGCTGCAGTGCTGCTGCTGGGCCAAGGGCTGTTCATGGTGATAACTAAGCTGTTCAGTGATTAACCCCTTCACTATAACTACACTAATCGTTCATTAGCTTGATTGATGTCTCATAGTGTGACAGTTAGAGTGTGTGCTGCACAGCTGCAGTGCTGCTGGGCCAAGGGCTGTACACAGTGATAAGCTCAGTGATTAACCCCTTCACTATCACTACACTATAGTTAACTCGTTCATTAGCTTGATTGATGTCTCATAGTGTGACAGTTAGAGTGTGTGCTCCAGTGCTGCTGGGCCAACGGCTGTACACAGTCAGTGATAAGCTGTTCAGTGATTAACCCCTTCCCTATCACTACACTATTACTAAATCATTAATGTGTTAGTGTGCACTAGTGTCTTCTCCTCTGCTGCTTGGCAAGTGCCACGTGACACGTGCCAAGTGACACTTGGCAAGTGCCACGTCCGGCATGCTCCTGGCACACATTACACCTGCTGCTGCTGTATTGCCCTGCTCCTGCTGCCTGTGCAGCTCCCACCGCCAGGCCAGGGTGCCACAGACCACTGATACCACCTATATTTAACCCAAAACACAATTGCTGCATAATTTTCTGGAGGTGTCTTGGCTGAAAACTGCTATGTCCCAGTTGTGCGGTTGGACTTTGGACACAATGTGGGCTGCACGACCACTGTCTGGAACCTAGGCCTAATGTTAATTGACAGCCATTTTTTTCTTTTTTTGAGGGGGGATTTGAAGTCCCCACATCATCAATTAGTGTTCCCCTTTGCAAAATAATGATAATACACGCCTCATTTACCCTAACAACCCTTTTTAAAGCTATTTAAAGGGCACTTCCGGTTTTTCCATCCAGATATTCAAATAGGTCGAACGCGGATATCTAAAAGGTCGGATTCAGATATTCAAACTGGATCTGAATATCTTGGTACCCGGATCAATTCGGATTTTAAAAAGTACTATCCGAGCATCCCTGGTTACCCCATACAAGGATAAGCAGAGCAAATGAACAGCTAGATGAATGCAGCTCTATTCAATCATTTCCAACATCTCTAGTGTGTTGCATTTTTCTTTTAATTTCTGAAGTGGCTAAAAATATTAATGTGAAATTGTGCTGCTCTTTTCTATAGCTCAAAGAATGCTGCTTGTTTCTGATCTCTTATAGTTATCTTTGAGAAATTATCAGATGAGCTCTACTGTTCAGATCACTATCAAATATGTACTTGAATTAGGTATTCAGCCACTTCTTTTGGTTTTTAAGTGCTTTCAACAGTAGGCTATAAGAAAGTGCTCAGCGATTAAGATTTCATAGTACAAAGTATTGCTTGTTTTAGTACACTTATAATTCTATGATAAATATTCTTGTATGTGAATTTGCATAAGAAAAATTGAGCCAAGTCTAAAAGCACAGCAAGTACTCTAATAGCTACCATATATCCTAAACTCATTAAAGACAACAGCTAGACTCCGTTTTACATAAACTATAAAAAGAATAGCGATTTACATTCACGACATCTACCTTTGACAAACAAATCACAAATATTCAATTTTCCTATAAACTAAATTGTTTACTAAATAAAAAAATGCTTTCAAAGGAGAAAATGCATTCATACAAGGTGCAAACCATATCAAAAGATTAATTAGATAATAGTTAAATGTCTATGCTAAAAAAAATATAAGTGCACATCAGTCATGCTAAAATGCAATTTTTCATTTTTGGAAATTGTCAATCCTCATATAAGATGAGACCAGTTAATACTTACCACATTATACTGCAATGCACCTGCTGCACTGTGAACATCGCTATAGCTGGTGCATTGCCGTGTGGAAAGCTGCGTTACAAAGAGGCCGTTATACTGCGATGCACCACTGTGAATGTACACTTAAAGTACCCGTGAACGTGGTTTTGAACAATATACTTTTTATTTTGTTAAATTTCCGGTGCTGTGATATACATCCCGCACCATCCTCCTCCCCCTCCAGCTCCTCCTCTGTACCCTACTCTACTAAGTCTTTAATGGTGAGCAGTGAGGAAGTGTCAGTACTTCCTCCTGGCTGACCATCCTTTGCTACACCCCCTGCACTCATAGCTTATTGTTCCTGATCTAAGCACTAGGTGCACGGGAGCAGGGCTGTGTGTGGGCTTGTTGTAATTAAGGTGAGAACGATAGTGTATATTAGTACACTATTGTTTTGACCTCAATTATCAGAAACCAGCACACAGCGAAGCTCTACTGCGCTGTGTGCAGTCTCAGAGCACTAATGATAAGCTACGAGTGTAGGGGGCCGAGTTAAGGATGGTTAGAGAGGAAGAAGTACTGACACTTCCTCCCTGCCCATCATCGACATTCTGCTCAAGTTGAATATTTCGGCTCAGCAGAATGGGGACATGGGGCGCTGGAGGGAGAGGATTGTGCTGTGACATAAGTCACAGCCAGCACCAGAAATTAAACTGTATAAAAAGTACATTATTTACAACCCGGTTCAGGGGTATGTTAATCAGTTTATCTCAGTTATAACTGAAAGAAAACTGATTTTCAAAGTAATGCCCATGTTTTCCTATAGCACAGTTTCCACTATACGCATTAACTGAAAGCTTTTTCACAATGCACTGCTATGGAAAAAATGCATACCAATGCATAGTAACACACAATAATGCATACCAATGCATTAAGTGTAAAAGGATCCTTGGGGTTCGTGTGCATTGGTATGCATCCCATAGTAGTGCATTGTGAAACAACTTTTAGTTAATGTGTATAGTGGAAACTGTGCCATAGGAAAACATGGCCATTACATTAATCAGTTACTCTCAATTTTAACTAAAAGAAATCTGATTTTCTTTTATTTTTGAAGAGGAACTCCACTTCACTAAAATTAATGTACTAAAAAAGTGCTTAATTTTTACAACGATTATGTATAAATTATTTAGTCAGTCTTTACTCATTGTAGAATCTTTCCTCTCCCTGATTTCCATTCGGACATTTATCACATAGTGACATTTTTACTGCTGGCAGGTGATGTCACTGGAAGAAGATGCTGCTTGCATTTTTGGCAATTGGAAACAACTGTAATTTCCCACAATGCAACAAGGCTCCCACAGTGTGATGTCAGGACCTCAGTGCTGTAAGACACTGACATCACACGGTGGGAGGGGTTTCACAGCAAAATCAGCCATACAGAGCCCTTTTGAAAGGAATAGATTTCTCATGTGAAAGGGGGTATCAGCTACTGATTGGGATGAAGTTCAATTCTTGGTTACAGTTTCTCTTTAGGTGTAAAAGGGGCGATTGCATGCTAATCGCGATCGTGAATAGCCGGCAAAACGCTGCATTTTACGCGTTTGTAGTTAACGCTAACTGCAAAAGTGGCAGTGAGAACACTGCCATAGGTTTACATGGGCTAGCGGTTTTTAAAAACCGCTAGCATTTTGCGCTGAGCGGGAATTGCGCGATTCCCGCTCAAGTGTGAATGGGGCCTTAGGGCTTGTTCACACTATGAGCGTTTGTGGTTGGGGTTTAAGCGCTAGTGATTTTAGAAATCGCTCCAAAAGCGCTTGTGCAATGAATTCCTATGACAGTGTTCACATGTAAGCATTGAAATTTTATTTAAATCACAAACGTACCATTTTCTGAGCACTTTGGCTCAATGGAAGGTATAGGGAAATCGCCAAATCGCTTCAAAAGGCACTTTGTATAGCGATTTCCCAGCGCTTCTATGAATAAATGCATTGTATGTATTCATATCTGGGTGAAAGAGTCCACTTCCTGACATAAGGAAGTGAAAAAACTAATCGCTATAGAAAAGCACTTTTCTAAGCGCAAAGCGCAGGAAAAATCGCTTAAAAGAAAACTCTCAATAAATCGCTTAGTACTTGTGATGTGAACATAACCTACTACTACATGGAGGTGGTAAAATTGGTCAGTGATTGGCCTAGTAGAACTGAAGTTGTGTACCAGGCTTACACAAAGTCAGCAGACCAGTTAGACAACTGGAATTATTTAAAAGCACAGAAAAATACAGCAGTCTCTGTATCTGATGATACCGTATACGCTATTACAATTAAGAGTTTTGTAGTTGACATTCTAGATATGCCCTTTCACTGTAATGCTGCAGAAATGTTGATAATGGATAGACTCGCTTATATAGAGATTTATTTGCTTTTCTATCAAATACCATACACCACACCTTTAGCTGTTTTCATAAATGTACTGTATGCTTGCTCACTTTGCATGCCAGAACCATTTGTATTTTAATTTTGTTCTTTTTAACTCTAGTAATGTTCTTGAATTGCAAAGGATTTCTGCAAACAAACACATTTTGCACAGGCTTAACAGCTTCATAAAATGGCCACAGGAAATTATGCCATCACTGCATTTAAAGTCGCAAATGCAAACCATCCTTATTAAAAAAAAAAATAGGTTAAACAAAAACAATGGTTTTTGAAGCTTCTAAACATCTTACATTGGAATTACTGAAACAGTCATTATCATCACTTTACACACTGATCTGCAAAATGTAGCTTGGCTGATGCAACTAAGCAGTAGTAAATAGTGCCCTGCCAACAAAATGAATCCGCTTAAGCGCACATCAAGGGATGTTTATTTGTATTTTTGTGCTGTTGCTTCAACAGCTCCGCTAGATGAAAAGAACACTGCTTCCACAGTTATGGCAATATTTAATTTCTGTGATTGTTCTAAATGTGTTTCTTTTAAGAGAGCATTCTGATTTTAATATATAATTATAACAAATTCTGAAAAAACTCAGTGGAGTAAACTTATAATTATCATCAATAGAAAATGACTGGAACAGTCTGCAAAATTAAGAAAAAAAATAAAGTGAATATTACATGGTTATAATCTGCCTCCACTTAAATGAGTCATTGATTTAGAAGACAGTACTTCACATGGCTAACCAGAGGCATATAACCGTACTCATTTAGCAAGATAATTTATAAAGCTGTACAACAAGCTAGGCATTGAAGCATTAAGGCACAACAAAGCATGTTTAGAAAGCGATTAAAAACATTCCAAAAATACACTTCACAACTTTATACTTTAAAGCCGTTTCAGAAGCTAACAATAATTATGCTTGTTACTTTGTAATCTCTACAAAGGCTTAGTCTTGTAACTGGCACAAACTTCTTCTGTTCAGAAAAGCTGATCATGTTGTCTGAAATCATTATATATAAACTAGTGACCTAAGCCCATTTAAAAACGGCTCTAGGTCTGTCACCGCCACCACAGCGTACACACATCCGCCTGTTCAGTCGGCCCGCCTCCTGGCCCGTCCTGTATCCTGTAACAATGGCTGTGTCAGTGCAGGACATCCGCAGTAGCACAAAAACACTGACAAAAGCACTGACACAGGAACATGGGACGCAGGGACACTTGAATTTTATTAGGTAGGATACTGTTTAGTAGCATACTAACTAATAATATATGGTTTTCATGACAACCATGAAATTGTACATTTAAAATAGTAATGTCTCTTAAAACAAATGTAATATAAGCATTATTGTTCCCCAAATATGTCATTACAAATCATGCAGAGATAGAAAATACAATGCAACACAAATTAATAATCACCCAAAAGCTCAAATCAGGCTATCTTGGTACTGATTGAATTTGCTTCCCTCTCTAATGCTATTACTTTATAGTGTTGAAACTAAACATCCACATGTAAATGGTTAACTTAGCCAGTTTTTATTAGTTTTAGCTGATGATTTGTGTTAGGGATTAGTATGCTTAGTGATCAATGTAAGCGTGAGGCACAAGATTCTGTGTTAGGCCAAGTTTGGTGTCAGGTTAAGATTAAGTTACTGTTCAGCATATTTTACACAGGTGGTCTTATTTTTTAGGAAGGGTCACACTTACATCCGCGGAAAATGGCAGTAATTTCCATGGTCGAATTTTTTAATTATTGTTACTATTGAAACGTTTTTATCAAGCATATGAGAAATTTGACAATGTCACACAAAAGACCCTCCAGGTCAAAACAATTGCACATTACCATTCCAATGAATAGTATCATCATAACACAAAGCAGAAACATCAAACATTTTATATATATATATATGATTGTATTCTACAAACAATTCACAGCACATGCGCATCAGCACGTAAAAATACAGTATAAGATAAAGTTTGTAGTAACGCTCCCCTGTGGGATAGAGTAATCGATAAAGTGACCACAAAAAGGTACCAAACGCTTGACTTCAAGAGATAAAGAAAAAAAATCTTATAAGACGTAAATAAATAAGCCTTTAAAAAGATGTGATAAGAATGTCTCAGGAGCAAACTGAATTTTACAACTTGAGATCTTTTCAACTATCTAGTGGACTTGCCTCTAAAACTGCTTTAGCAGTGGACAAGACCAGAAAATTAGCAAAATGGAACCCTCTTGACCACTACACCTCCAACAGCAACTAGGGGTGTAAGAAAAATGCTTGTGCAAAACCTGAGGCATTCTATACTACTGGGTAAGTATTTTGTATCCAGGCTCATTTACATTTATTGAACCCTGGTGGTTAGCTTTCCAGATCTTCTGACATCTTCTGCCATTGGTCTGCCAAAAAATGACACCAAGGTCACCATCCCACTTGGTCTCAAAAGACATTTAGCATCCTCTAGCAGGGGAGAGAGGTGTTGGTAATGCAAATAGATCAAGTGCCTATGTTGGCTATCATTCAATATCAGCTTCTTAAAGTCTGTCGTTGACCTGGATAAGTTATTTTTCCCTCTCAGTGCATGTGCGTCATGGGGGATTTGCATGTACTGCCAAAAACAGATGAACTTCCTGTTCATCTCATTGAAAGGTCTAATCGCTCTATTTCTCTAATGCTCACACAGGTATCCAGTCTCCAGTTACAAAAGTAATTACTATCTAGAGCAGGAGCAAACTCCTTGATAAATGTTAAGTGCTTGCAAAATGGAGCACAGTGCAGGCCCAGAGCAGGATCTAGCGATTTAAACAACCATCACCACAGTAAATCAAATCAAATCAAAGATAGCTTTATTGGCATGACCAAGATTCATTACAGGTATTGCCAAAGCAAGGGGAAAGGGGGGGCATGGGAGGGGGTGAGGTATGGGGAAATTGGCTAAGCAGTCTGTGGGCATTTTTTAGGTTTACAGTTCCGTTATGCTCCTCTCAGTCTGTGGCATGCTGTGACATAGCGTGCAGCGATTGTCACTGTGGATTCCTCTTCTCCCAGTAGGATATATGTTTTTCTCTCATTTTCTAATGTGAGAAAGTCCGTGTAATAGACAGCGGAGAGGCCGCCGCGGCGGTGAGCGGCATGGCGGCCGTCTCCGCGTCTCAGCCGGCGGCCTCTGCCGCGCAGTTACATGTTGGAGTTTTGCCTGGTCCCTCAGTTGCACATAGACTGAGGGCTACGTGCACGCGCCAGGCGACAGGACCTTTATGCAAGTAGAAGAGGAGTCAGCTGATCAGCCGGTCAGCTGACTCCAGTAGTGCTCCGGATTGGCTGAGTGACTGGGGCGGCGCTGTGGAGCGCTCTGAGTATATATAGGACCTGCCTGTCAGTTGCTCTTTGTCTGCTGTTGCAAATGCTACGTGTTAGCACTCAGACCTTAGTCAGATCCAAAAGTGTGCTAGAACCATCAGGAGCTGGGGATCCACACTTAGCCAGATTCTGTTGATAGCTTAAAGTAGTAATTGAATTGTATTTTTTGTTATGACCCTCTGCTAGCCTTGACTACTCTTCTGCCTACTGATTCTGTGTCTATGCCTATCTGATCTTGCTGCCGACTTAGCTTATACCTTACTCTGATTCAGTCTTCTGTCTTTGTACCGTATCTGTCCATGTGTTGCCGATCCTGCTTGTCTGACTCTCCTACCCTCACCAGTGAGCTTAGTTCTGGTGAGGGATTCTCAGTTTAGTAATCACCTGATCCTCAGGTTGATAGCTGCAGTACAGTCTTAGTCACCTGCTCCTCAGGTTGATAGCTGCAGTACAGTTTAGTAATCACCTGCTCCTCAGGTTGATAGCTACAGTACAGTCTGAATCACCCGCTCCTCGGGTGATAAGTACCTTCTGTTTTACTGTGCATCACCCGCTCCTTGGGTGAACCGATCACTAATTTATCTGCGTCTCCAGCCTGCTGGAGTACTGATTCCAGTGTTCTATAGAAATACCTCCCTCTACCAGCTCCTCTGGGATAGTGGGTATCTCTATCTATTTTTACTGTTGCACCAAACACTTATCTTACACCTGGTTGTCCTGTGTCTTGCTATACTAGCCTTATTGGTGATTCTGCAGATCACCACATAATCAGGTATAACATCTGCATTATTGGTGATACTGCAGATCACCAATAATCAGAAAATCTGTCCTTGCTGACACCAATCGTTACAGTCTGGGAATAGTTACAACAATTTCTTAAAGTAAGTGTACCTGGTTGCAGTATATTTGGGGCAGTGTAGCAGGAAGTGGCTTTCAGCCTCAAGGGTCTTCTGCTCACAGTGTTGGCATAGTCTCTCCTCCCTGGGTTTGTATGTCTGTCTGTGTCTCCAAGACTCTATTTCGAGGTTGTGGGCACTCAATCTGTAGACACTCAGGATTTTCCTCTCTTGAGAGTTTTGGAGCTTTTCCAGGTATGGGACCATTTTATATTCTCTTTGTAGAGACTGGTATATGGTTAGCTTTTGTGACTGTTTTATTTCACTCCTCCATTTTTCCACATAGTCCTCTTTGCTCTTGGCTGTGGTGTGTTTTATCTTGATTTTTGTTATGAGCTGTGGGTCGGGGGTTGGAGGGAGTATAGAGTTGACCACTACTTTCAGTGCACATGGCTTTTCTTGGTCTTCATTGTGCAGCATGGCTTTGTAGTGGGGTGAGTCAGGGCTGCTGCTCTGTAGGTGGGCCCAGATGGACAACACTCTCTTCTGTATCTCAAGCAGTAATGGGAACCTCTCCAGCTCAGCTCGGCAGGCACGGTTTGAGGTACATGGTACATGATGGACATGGAGAAGGTGTTTGCAGAACTCCAGGTGGAATATTTCTGTTGGGCTGGATTCCCATTTTGATTGGTCTGGGTAGGCGGTGGGCCCCCATACTACACTTCCATACAGTAGGATTGAGGTGATGACACTGTCAAATATTTTCAGCCAGACCTTTACTGGAGGTTTGAGGTGGTACAGTTCTTTCCTGATGGCATAGAACGTTCGGCATGCTTTGGCTTTTAGGGCCTCCATGGCTGGCTTAAGGCTTCCTGATTGGTTGATTTCCAGACCAAGGTAGGTATATTTATCAGTTCTGCTGATTTCACGGTCATTGAGTCTAAAGGATGGGCTCTTGGCTGACCTGTTTTTCCTCTGGAGTATGCTCCAGTAAACTTCCTGGCAATAAAAAAAAAGTTTAGATGTGGCCAGAACAGTGTGGCAGCATGTTCACCACAATTCCTAAGGCAGCAGGGACCTCTGGAGCAAGTTTGGGAAATTGCAGCCTTGTCATTTCCTGAAGCTAGGGCCTCAATTTGTGCCTGTGGCCAATGATTGGCGCACGCCAGTTCTACGGTGGGGTGACTACCCAGCAATCTTGGGTCCCAGGGGATACAGAGGGAGCTAGGGAGCTGCAGGAGGTGGCAGTAGAGGAAGAAAGTGGCCAGGAGCAGCACAAGAAGCCTGGCAAGGACTGCTTTTGCTCCTACATCCCAAATAGGGAGTCTGTTTTGCAAGTTGCCCTGGAAGCAGTGTCTACTGCCCCAAGCGTGACAGATTGGGTCTCTGGCAGTCCAGTGGTCACCTTGTCCAGCAACACAGTGCACAGATTAGGTAAGATGGCTCCCTATAGGTCTAGTTGGTCCAGGAGCTCTAGGAAGAGCAGCTATCCCCCATCAGGCCAGTCCACGCCCCTCCACGGTTGATTTTTTTTTTTTTTGCAAGGTGAATTTTAATGTCTGTTACAGTTGAGAGCAGCAGACTGTTAGCAATAGAAATTGCATGTGGTGTGTGATATTATGCTGCAGGCAACATTTTTTTTTCCTCACATGTGTGAACCTCATTAAATGTAACCCAGCTAAATGATTAATATGGGCTTTCAAGTCTAGTGTGATTCTGCATTCGATCCCTTCCAAGTGTGAAGCCTATTTCAGCCTGCATTTTAGGATGTATAAAATAGTATTAGGATAATTGGGAGGGTTCTGTTCAAAGACATAACCAGTAAAGGTTAGTGTTGTAACTAAGTAAGGTTATAAAAGAGAGTGATCTACAGTATATTTAAGTTTGGAAAGGTTTTTTGTTTCATATTAGGGTAAGGACAATAGTGACTGGGTTAAAAATCAGGATTAATATCCAGGGCCGGATTTCTGGAAAGGTGACAAAGGCCATGGCCTAGGGTGCTGAAAAAGCAGAAGGATAAAATGGTGACAGGACCTGGGGAGATGAGAGGCTGCATGTCAAAATACATAATTTCTCCTGCTCTGAAGCCGCCCTTCTTTGCTGCACACACAGTTAGAATTCTAGAGCTCTGTGTATTTTCCTTAGTTTTTGGTGTGTGATGAGACAGTGCTATCTCCTGAACATACAAGCTTCAGTTTAGTGCCATGGGTGTAGAGAAACCTGGTTCACCATGTGCTTGCTGGGCAATCTGTGACTTTGGTTCTAGACAAAATTTCTGATCCAGTAAGGTAAACATTTTAATGGAATTATCAGCTCCACTTTACAACTCAAGCTGAGCTGAACAGTATTGCTGGCCTCCTTTCTACCCATGGACTGTAAATCTTAAACAGGAAGAGATAAGGGTTTTTTTCCCTAGAGAAATTTATTGCAGCCCCTTCTAAGTTAAAATTTAACCCCTTGCTGGCTCAATTTAAAGGTAGCAGTGATGCAGTAGTATAAGATAGACAATGTCTCTATAATTATAATTGCAAATGTACTGACAAGGGCCTCAATACACTAAGATCATTCTGGAGATAAGGCAATAGAAAACTTGCCTCCACACAGTGGGCCATATGCAATTGCCTTTTTCACCTGAGTTTTCTCCTAGGAGATCATTTTTCATCTTCAATTTAAAATAAATTTCCAGCACTTTTCAACTTAAAAAGTACCAAAAATTAGGTGAGAAAGTACTATTAAAATTATTTTGAGTATTTTTTTTGCTTGCTGGCGGCTTAAAAGAACTTTTATTGGCAAATTTAAAATTATCACCTAGGAGAAAACTCAGGTGAAAAAGTGAATTGCATATGGGCCAGTGAGAGAGTTATCTTATCTCTTCATTCCTTAAGTTACCTCCTCTGTAGTTAAGTTACCCCTTCTGTAGTTATTTTCACACTGAAGAGTTAACTTAAAGACAGAAGAGTTAACTTTAGGTTTGCCTGAGGTAAAATGTTTCCTGAATACTACATGGCTCGTCACCATGGTGATAACTATAGAAACATTATTAACCCCCCTGGCGGTCTATTAAAAACAGCCAGGGGGCAGCAGAGCAGTTTTTTTTTATTTGTTTTTTTTCTTTTAATCATGTAGCGAGCCCAGGGCTCGTTACATGATAGCCGCTGTGCAGCGGCATCCCCCCACCCTCTACGATCAGGAAATCCCGTTCAAAGAATGGGATTTCCTGGAGGGCTTCCCCCGTCGCCATGGCGACGGGTGGCATGACGTCATTGACGTTGTGATGTCATTGGGAGTCCCGATCTACCCCTCAGCGCTGCCTGGCATTGATTGGCCAGGCAGCGTACGGGGTCTGAGGGGGGGTGGCGTGGCGAGCGGCGGACAATTGGCGTGGAGCGGCGGTGATCAGAGTGCACACACAGCTAGCAAAGTGCTAGCTGCATGTTGCAAAAAAAAAAATTATGCAAATCGGCCCAGCAGGGCCTGAGAAATCCTCCTGCGCAGCACGGGCTTACCGCCAAGGAGGTTAAAGACAGGAGATAAGCTTAGTGAATTGAGGCCATTGTTGTACACTTTTGTATTTTTACTTTATGTTTTGTATACCAAAAGTAATAAAATTTACTTGTTTAAAAAAAAAAAATTGTACCATGTTGGCAAACAGTAAAAACAAAAATCTGTTAAATAATCAGTAAAATAAATATATAAAATAAATGCAACAGGTCTCTGATTACAGAAGAGCAGAAAGGAAGATGAACGCTGCTCTGCTACTTCATGCCTGATACACACCATGCAAAACCAGTGATCGTTAGTCAGGGTGTTGGACAGAATGCTATTGAGTGGGTGTGGGTGGGGGGTCAGTTGGTGACAACGGGCCTTGGGCGCTGGAAAGTACAAATCCGGCCCTGTTAATATCATTTTTGTGATATATAGTGTTTTCAAGAATGCCTAAATTCAATTGTTTGGTTATTGATACGGGGATATGTGGGGTTTTTTCAGTATATTGTGGATTTCTTTGGTTGTTGATACAGGAATATGAGCTTTTCAATATGTTGTGGATAACTCTGTGATGTAATAGTCTTTGACTAAGTATTTACTATGCCATCCCTGTGTATTCAGCAAGGCAAAGGGCTTTGTAAAAACTACAGTAATTCTTGGTAGCCCAGGCTACAGGGTTATTATAATTAAACTCTGATGAAAGCAAATTATATTTCAGTTGATGAAAGCAAAAATCTCTCTAGAAATTTGTTTCATTGTCACATCACCACTGGTCCTTGAAAGGCTTTATTATATAATTTTATTTGATAGGTACCAATTGGTATGTAGGATGCAATTTGTTTGCCTCTTTTGAAATAAGACTGCACTATATGTATATGAAGGAATGTGTGTTTGGGATGTAATCATACAAACAGCAGATTCTTTATAATAAGGGGATTCAATTCTATCCTGGGTATTATCTCCTGTGCAGATTTATAATGCTTTTATGTGTTACAATATACATACTATTGTGTTTATAAATAATCCTAGCTCTCTTTTCCAAATGAATACAGAAAGCAGCTCTGTTTAAGTGAAAATAGCATTGGGGAGTCTATAGGAGACGACCCCTTCTTTATTTGCATCAGCGAATATAACACAGCAACACTGCTTTAGCTCCTATTTATTTCTAAAAAAAAGTGGAACTTAGCATGTATTGTTAATCATACAGATACATGCAGTTCAAGAATTGCTGTACAGGGCAATCTTTACATAACAAATGTGTACCTGCCTACCAAAATCAATAGTTTTTTTTTTTCCCCACTGTTGCGTCTGCAAATTTGTCCCACATTTGCTCCCTCCAACCCTGCATACAATCAATCCACTTTCCTCCCTGGAGATAACCAATGAGATGCAAAACATAATTGTCTTGCATGCAAATTGAATGCACTAATTCAGCCAATTAAACATACTTAATTTTGACAGTCCTGAATCCAAGCTGCACACAATTTTGCTATCATTTATAAAGCATTCCCGCATGCTAAAAACAGCTGACTTTACCGACCACTTAGCAAAATGTCAATTCATAAAAGCTGTTACCGCATGAAAAGCTGAAATTCCTGGGCAGTGAGGTAAGTTACCGCCGTGTGAGGTGATTATCTCAACACATGCCACTAAATGTCAATTCATAAAGATTAGAGCAGGCGGTATTGGGACAGAGAATACCGCTTGCTTTGAAGAGGTGATAAGGGTGCCGATAAGAGCAACGTTAATGGAGACAGATCTCCCAGGCAGCAGTGGTGAGAGCAGAACAAAAAAGGCTTTCCAGAATACCCCAGGCTGTGTTTTTTTTAACCTCTTGGGTACCTGTTTTCTTATGTTTTTTACATTGGAAAGCCTGCATGTGTAACATTTCTTGAAGCTCTTCTAAGCTGTGGCAATTAAATAGATTGTTAGAAAGACTTATAGACAGATTCAGCACAGATTCAGGGCAAAAAGAGGCAGTTTAAAAAAATGCACATCTAAAGGGAAGTTGGGGATGCCTCTTTTATTGTAACACTGTCTCTGCACAGAGGAAATGTATCAACTCAGGCAGCTTCTCATTTTACCGCCAGCTTAGTTCGGTGCTACGGCGCTGCTACAGTTGCAAACTTCTTTCGCAACTGTAAACATTTTGATGAATTAGCACATAGAAGTTTAAAATACCGAACGCGGTATTTTCCCGCCCGGATTTTTTTTACCGAACATACCTTTATGAATGATAGCCAATTTAAATTAAATTTGCAGAGGGCAGGGAGGAAACCTCTGACCCAGTTTCGGAGACCCAGCAATGCATGCCAACCACATGAAACTCAACTGTTGACTACTTCTAATGTTTTTTCCTGTAATTGAGAATCCAAGCCTTTACTAGTGGAATTGCATGTTCTTCCTAGACAGCTCTCAGTAGGTAGTATTACTTTTTTCATATATATGTAAAAAAACTCAGAGCATACATGGCATTAGGAGTGCAAATCAATTTTTTTTACTTCAGCCAGAGGGAATTAAGATGGTAAATACTTGAAACAGAATTATCTTTATTTACTTTATAAAATTCACTGAAATCAAAATGTGGACAGTACAATATATATGTTATGTAGGTAGAACAAATAGTTGTGGTGAATGACTGCATGTACTGTAGGAAACACATCAGTGCATAATGTAGATTTGTGACTATTATTTATTTTATTTATAAATCGCTGGACAATAAATACATACAATGATACAAAGGATGACAAATGCAACAAGGTTATACAACATAAGACAACATTATACAAGGCAAACAGTGTACAAAATACATGATCATGGGATTTTGGGCTGGTTAGGTAGGCCCAATATGAGGTGGTCATAGGAGAGGAGCACACAATCATATTCTCTCGTGCTTTTAGAAAACTACAGGATTACATACATATAGAAAATACATAGTGTACATAAACACACACCTTATAAGACAATAGATTAGGTTCTCCCTTCCTAATAATTTACATCTTTGTACCTAGCAGATGTCAATCCATGCCAGCCAGACATATGCTGAGTCCTCACAGCTAGCACCTGTTATAACTAAACAGTGGAAACAGAAGGTATGGCTAATTTTCTGCTCAACTGCTGGGATACTAATTGGAATACAGTTTCTGGTAGGATGTATTTCAATTTGTATTATTACCATCACTGGTTTAGGCGCTACATCAAACCTCTAAAAGATAGAACTATGACGTGGGAATCCGCTTACTAAAAGAAAAAGATTACAACACTTCACAAATGGTCCTAGATATAAAATCAGAAGTTGGAAAGAAACTTTACATTCTTTGTCTGCACAGGGTTCGGGGTAATGCCACATGAAATCAGGACTATGAAAGAAGGTGGTGAAGATAAGAAAATAAATGCAAAAGAGACATGGGCAAAATGAGATGCTGATAACATGCTTTAGCAGAGGAGTGTATGATATAAAAGAATAGAGACCTGTTATGAAGCCCAAGTGATTAGCGGGTGTCTCACTGTACTGTTTTTACCTTAGTTTTACCAGTTAAGCACTTGCCGACCGCACACTCATACCGTGCGGCGGCAAAGTGGTAGCTGGAAGACCAGCGACGCAACTGTGCGTCGCCAGGTGCCTCCCTAATTAATTAGGAAAGGCCGCTCGCGCGAGCGGCCGTTTCCTGTTAGATCATGGAGCGGGTCTCCGTGAATAGCCTGCGAGCCGCTGATTGCGGCTCGCAGACTAAATGTAAACGTAGGAGACATTTGTCTCCTGTGTTTACATTGTACGCCGCTGCTGCGCAGCAGCGCCGTAAGGCAGATCGGCGATCCCCGGCCAATCAGCGGCCGGGGATCGCCGCCATGTGACAGGGGACAGCCTGTCACTGGCTGCACAGGACGGATAGCGTCCTGTGCAGCCCCGATCACCGGGGATGAGCAGGTAGAGTTGGGCCGAACCTCCGATTTTAGGTTCGCGAACCTGGTTCGCGAACTTCCGCGGAAACATTCGGTTCGCGTTAAAGTTCGCGAACCGCAATAGACTTCAATGGGGATGCGAACTTTGAAAAAAAAAAATAATTATGCTGGCCACAAAAGTGATGGAAAAGATGTTTCAAGGGGTCTAACACCTGGAGGGGGGCATGGCGGAGTGGGATACATGCCAAAAGTCCCGGGGAAAAATCTGGATTTGACGCAAAGCAGCGTTTTAAGGGCAGAAATCACATTGAATGCTAAATGACAGGCCTAAAGTGCTTTCAAACATCTTGCATGTGTATACATCAATCAGGTAGTGTAATTAAGGTACTGCTTCACACTGACACACCAAACTCACCGTGTAACGCACCGCAAACAGCTGTTTGTGTAGTGACGGCCGTGCTGGACTGGTGCGCACCATGGCGAGAGTGCAGGTTTTGGTGGCTTTACAGCCCATATGGTCGCCTGGCTGATGTAGCTGAATGACAGAACAGTGACTGTCCAGCTGATCAAATTTGGTCTGACCACAATGAGGCAACGACCTTATTATCGTGGGTGTGCCCCCCGAGACACTCATCTAGGCGCCGGTCATTGCTTCATTGTGATACGCAAGCCCCTTCACCACGGCAAGGTAATGATCACGAAGGGGAATGGGCGCATGTACATGCCTTTTCTTTTGTTGTTGCAGCTGCCTGCAGTGCAGCCAGAAAAATTAGGCAGTCATGTACACGCACCAGAAAAATTATTACAGCGGCCGCTGCTAGCAGCGGCCTAAAAAATTCAGCAATCCGCCTGGAGTCCCGGACCCTGTTGGTGGTGGCGGAGAAGGTAGTCAAGCGGCCTGCAGGCAGACATGCTGTGTGGAGGGACTGGGAGCGACTTAGTCTTCTTGGGGCAGGCCAGGCAGCCAGTCACACGGCGTGCAGGCAGAGATGCTGTGTGTGCGGGGACTGACTTAGTCTTGGGGCGGGCAGCAGCCCTCCGGGATCCATGCCTCATTCATTTTGATAAAGGTGAGGTACTTAACACTTTTGTGACTTAGGCGACTTCTCTTCTCTGTGACAATGCCTCCAGCTGCGCTGAAGGTCCTTTCTGACAGGACGCTTGCGGCAGGGCAGGAGAGAAGTTGGATGGCAAATTGGGACAGCTCTGGCCACAGGTCAAGCCTGCGCACCCAGTAGTTCAAGGGTTCCTCATCGCTGTTCACAGCAGTGTCTACATCCACACTTAAGGCCAGGTAGTCGGCTACCTGCCGTTCCAGGCGTTGGTGGAGGGTGGATCCGGAAGGGCTACGGCGAGGCGTTGGACTAAAGAACGTCCGCATGTCCGACATCACCATGAGATCGCTGGAGCGTCCTGTCTTTGACTGCGTGGACACGGGAGGAGGATTAGTGGCAGTAGTACCTTGCTGGCGTTGTGCCGTCACATCACCCTTAAAGGCATTGTAAAGCATAGTTGACAGCTGGTTCTGCATGTGCTGCATCCTTTCCACCTTCCGGTGAGTTGGTAACAGGTCCGCCACTTTGTGCCTGTACCGAGGGTCTAGTAGTGTGGCCACCCAGTACAGCTCATTCCCCTTGAGGTTTTTTATACGGGGTTCCTTAACAGGCAGGACAGCATAAAAGACGACATCTGCACAAAGTCGGATCCAGTACCCTCCATCTCCTCTTGCTCTTCCTCAGTGACGTAAGGTAAGTCAACCTCCTCCCCCCAGCCGCGAACAATCCCACGGGAAGGTTGAGCAGCACAAGCCCCTTGCGATGCCTGCTGAGGTTGTTCTCCTGCCGCTGTCCCCTCCTCCTCCTCCTCCTCCCCCAAAGAAACACCTTGCTCATCATCCTCTGAGTCTGACTCGTCTTCTGCACACGACTTCTCTTCTTCCTCCTCCTCCCCCCTCTGTGCTGCCGCAGGTGTTGAGGAAACAGCTGGGTCTGATGAAAATTGGTCCCATGCCTGTTCCTGCCGTAACGGTTCCTGGTCACGCTCATTCACAGCTTCATCCGCCACTCTACGCACAGCATGCTCCAAGAAGTAAGCGTAGGGAATTAAGTCGCTGATGGTGCCCTCACTGCGGCTCACCAGGTTGGTCACCTCCTCAAACGGCCGCATGAGCCTGCATGCATTTTCCATCAGTGTCCAGTTGTCGGGCCAGAACATCCCCATCTTCCCAGACTGTTTCATTCTACTGTAGTTGTAGAGGTAGTGGGTCACGGCTTTCTTCTGTTCTAGCAGGCGGGAGAACATGAGCAGGGTCGAGTTCCAGCGAGTCGGGCTATCGCAAATGAGGCGTCTCACCGGCATGTTGTTTTTGCGCTGAATTTCCGCAAAGCGTGCCATGGCTGTGTAAGACTGCCTCAAATGCCCACAGAACTTCCTGGCCTGCTTCAGGACATTCGCTAAGCCAGGGTACTTTGCCACAAATATTTGAACAACTAGATTCATGACATGTGCCATGCAGGGTATGTGTGTCAGCTTCCCCATATGCAAAGCGGCAAGCAGATTGCTGCCGTTGTCGCACACCACGTTGCCTATCTCCAGGTGGTGCGGGGTCAGCCACTCATCCACCTGTTTCTTAAGAGCAGCCAGGAGAGCTGCTCCAGTGTGACTCTCCGCTTTGAGACAAGACATGTCTAAGATGGCGTGACACCGTCTTACCTGGCATGCAGCATAGGCCCTGCGGAGCTGGGGCTGTGTAGCTGGAGAGGAGAACTGCCACTCAGCCAAGGAGGAGGAGGACAGCGAAGAGCATGTAGCAGGAGGAGAGGAGGTGGCAGGAGGCCTGCCTGCAAGCCGTGGAGGTGTCACAATTTGGTCCGCTGCGCCCTGCTTGCCATCGTTCACCACCAGGTTCACCCAATGGGCTGTGTAGGTAATGTAGCGGCCCTGCCCGTGCTTGGCAGACCAGGCATCCGTGGTCAGGTGTACCCTTGACCCAACGCTCTTCGCAAGAGATGACACCACTTGCCTCTCAACTTCACGGTGCAGTTAGGGTATGGCCTTTCTCGAAAAATAAGTGCGGCCTGGCATCTTCCACTGCGGTGTTCCGATGGCCACAAATTTACGGAAGGCCTCAGAGTCCACCAGCCGGTATGGTAACAGCTGCCGAGCTAACAGTTCCGCCACGCCAGCTGTCAGACGCCGGGCAAGGGGGTGACTGGCCGAAATTGGCTTCTTCCGCTCAAACATTTCCTTCACGGACACCTGACTGCTGCTGTGGGCAGAGGAGCAGGAACCGCTCAAGGGCAGAGGCGGAGTGGAGGAGGGTGCCTGTGAAGGTGGAAGGGAGAAAGCGGCAGAAGCAGATAATGCACCTGATGGAGGAGGAAGAGGAGAAGGAGGGTGGCTTTGCTTTTGTGTGCTGCTGCTGCTTTTGCTCAGGTGGCCATCCCATTGCTGTTTGTGCCTTTTCTCCAGGTGCCTTCGTAAGGCACTTGTCCCTACGTGAGTGTTGGCCTTTCCACGGCTCAATTTTTGTTGGCAGAGCGAACAGATGGCTTTGGTCCGATCTGAGGCACACACATTAAAAAATTTCCACACCGCTGAGCCACCCTGGGATGTGGGCACTATGGGGACCGTCACCTCAGCAGCTGATGCTGAAAGGCAAGTTGGCTGGCTGTACATAGGTGGCGATACATGGTGCCGGACTCTGCCACCAGCTGTTTCTGACGAAGAGCTGCCCCAGCTTCTTTCAGCAACTTCTCTCCTCCTACTACTCTCTGACTCCCCCTCTGAACTGTCCCCCTCTTCATCTCCTCTATTGGGAACATACAGAGGATCCCTATCATCGTCATCATCGTAATCATCCTGCCCAGCTTCGCTTGCCTCAGACAAATCCAAACATGCACCATCAGTAGGTCCTTCATCCTCCTTACACGTTACATCCATAGTGTTGCCGGGTAACTCAAATATATGAGCTGGTGAAAATTCATCTGGCTGTAACAACAATGGCTGTGCATCAGTGATTTCAACACTAAATAATTCTTGCGAAGTGTCAAATGCAGCGGAAGTGGTGCTAGTAGTAGCGCTGGTGGCTGAGCAAGATGAGGTGTTCTGTGTCGCTAAATACTCAACCACGTCCTGACAATCTTGGGAGGTGATGGGACGTGCCTTCTTCCGAGCACTGTACTGTGGGCCAGGTCCACACGAAATTACATTTACACGACCTCGCGCAGATCTGCCGGGTGGCCTTCCTCTGGCTCTGGCACTACCTCTTCCTCTACCTGTTTTGTCCATATCGGGTATGCACGGAGTGGTATATCACACTGCGTGCACTCACGTAGGTAGGTGGGTTCACTTAACTGCACAGGTATGCGCACTGATGCGGTGGGTTCACTGAACAGAACAGGTATACAGTGGCGGGTTCACAGAACAGGTATGCAGTGGCAGGTTCACTGAACACAACAGGTATGCAGTGGCGGGTTCACTGAACAGGTATACAGTGGCGGGTCCACTGAACAGAACAGGTATGCAGTGGCGGGTTCACTAAACAGAACAGGTATACAGTGGCGGGTTCACAGAACAGGTATGCAGTGGCAGGTTCACTGAACACAACAGGTATGCAGTGGCGGGTTCACTGAACAGGTATACAGTGGCGGGTCCACTGAACAGAACAGGTATGCAGTGGCGGGTTCACTGAACAGAACAGGTATGCAGTGGCGGGTTCACTAAACAGAACAGGTATACAGTGGCGGGTTCACTAAACAGAACAGGTATACAGTGGCGGGTTCACTAAACAGAACAGGTATACAGTGGCGGGTTCACAGAACAGGTATGCAGTGGTGGGTTCACAGCACAGGTATGCAGTGGTGGGTTCAATGAACAGGTATACAGTGGCGGGTCCACTGAACAGAACAGGTATGCAGTGGCAGGTTCACTGAACAGGTATACAGTGGCGGGTCCACTGAACAGAACAGGTATGCAGTGGCGGGTTCACTGAACAGGTATGCAGTGGTGGGTTCACAGAACAGGTATGCAGTGGTGGGTTCACAGCACAGGTATGCAGTGGTGGGTTCAATGAACAGGTATACAGTGGCGGGTCCACTGAACAGAACAGGTATGCAGTGGCAGGTTCACTGAACAGGTATGCAGTGGTGGGTTCACAGCACAGGTATGCAGTGGTGGGTTCACAGAACAGGTATGCAGTGGTGGGTTCACAGAACAGGTATGCAGTGGTGGGTTCACAGCACAGGTATGCAGTGGTGGGTTCAATGAACAGGTATACAGTGGCGGGTCCACTGAACAGAACAGGTATGCAGTGGCAGGTTCACTGAACAGGTATGCAGTGGTGGGTTCACAGCACAGGTATGCAGTGGTGGGTTCACAGCACAGGTATGCAGTGGTGGGTTCACAGAACAGGTATGCAGTGGTGGGTTCACAGCACAGGTATGCAGTGGTGGGTTCAATGAACAGGTATACAGTGGCGGGTCCACTGAACAGAACAGGTATGCAGTGGCAGGTTCACTGAACAGGTATGCAGTGGTGGGTTCACAGCACAGGTATGCAGTGGTGGGTTCACTGAACAGGTATGCAGTGGTGGGTTCACAGCACAGGTATGCAGTGGTGGGTTCACAGCACAGGTATGCAGTGGTGGGTTCACAGCACAGGTATGCAGTGGTGGGTTCACAGAACAGGTATGCAGCCAGACAGGAACAAGTTAAGCCTAACTAATCTTTCCCTGAGAGACAGTCTGCAGCAGCTCGCCCTACTCTCACTAACGCAGGCAGCACACGAGTGACCGTAATGGCCGCCGCTGCCTGCCTTATATAAGGGGGGTGGGGATCCAGGGGCTAGTGTAGCCTAATTGGCTACACTGGGCCTGCTGACTGTGATGTAGAGGGTCAAAGTTGACCCTCCATGTGCATTATGGGGCGAACCGAACTCCCGCAAAGGTTCGCCCTGCGGGACGCGAACGCGAACCACTGAAGTTCGCATGGAACCGTTCGCAGGCGAACCGTTCGGCCCAACTCTATGAGCAGGTAGGAGAGGGAGGGGGGAATTCGCCGCGGAGGGGGGCTTTGAGGTGCCCCCCCGCAACATGCCTGCCCACCGGAGCGATCAGACCCCCCCTGCACATCATCCCCATAGGGGGGAAAAAAGGGGGGCGATCTGATCGCTCTGCATGAAACATGATCTGTGCTGGGGGCTGCAGAGCCCACCCAGCACAAATCACAAAAAATACCGCTGGTCCTTAAGGGGGGGTAAAGGTTGGGTCCTCAAGTGGTTAAGAGCACTGTACCAGTTTGATTTCAAATCACACTACTAAATAATAATGCATCTAAAATGTGTGTACCAAACTGCGTGAAGAACACATCAGCCTCAAGTGCACAAAAATCAAGAATCTTGCAAAGGCCAAGCATATTAGAGACCACACAAACATTTAGAATATGTAAAATATGTCATAATTAGTTACTTCACAACCTCCTCAGAAACTCCTTAATACCATCTATCAGGGTGAAAGTAAAAATGCTGGGAAAGTTTATTCATATATACGAATTCTGAATAAGAGATGATCAATTTATTCTACAGAAATTCTGACTTGCTGCACCAACAATGCATTAGTTTATGCATCTAATTCACAGCAGCAAACACATCAGCTGTGATTGTATGAGATTGTTTACTTCACTTTGATTATGACTTTAGGTCATAAGACCTATGCTTAAAGGTTTGGTAGTCTGGAACAGGTAAAAATGGGCAATGCCTGGTAAGTTGGGCACAACCATAGGCTGTAGTGTGCGCCAATAACCATCCTTTCAAGTGTAACCTCCATCAGCACATACCCTTTTTCCGTGGTCTTGCATGTTACAGTCCCTCCTTTTTCATGTCCAATTGCCCCTTTAAGTGGGAGCTCCTCCATGCTGCTGCCCATTTAGCTTTTGCAGAAATGCAGCCTTGCAGCAATAGACTTACAAGGTTCTGATTTTCTGATTTTGCTTCCTGTCCACATGGTTGCACTGTACACGGAACGTTTTGCACTAAAGACAAGATTCTATGACACATTTCTATATCAGTACTTGTGAAAAAAAAAATAAACGGTAGACCAATCAATATTCGTGCTGGGAATACAAGCCATTTTTTCAGGTATATTAAATTTAAGACAGAACCTTATGCCTTATACGCATCTTTGCATAATATATTATTCCGGAAATGTGAATCATTATAATTTTGGTTTTGTATAATGGCATTTTAGACAACAAATCTTATATTCTGTCTGAGGAAATTTTTAGACAAGGACCTTAATTTCAAATGCAAAATTACACTTATGTCAGAATATTGCTACAATTATGAAATGCTGCTCAGTGCAGTGGTATTCATTAGTCTGTTTGCCAACATAACAGAGTATAAATTTGTTCAGTGAAGGATAATGAGCCATTTATTGCTATTAAAAAACCCCAGCTGAGAAATATTTTAATTCAATGTCTTAGAATGATAAATGAATAGACTATAACAATGCAATGGTCTTTAGTGTTGAAAGATTGCTTGATAGATTTATTTAGCACATTGCAAAACATTATATGATACAGGAGATATTCTTGAATCAATTGCAAATAGATCACTATCTAGGCTGTACACTTTGTTTCAAGTATTGACATAATAGCAATAACATTTCAAGTGGCTGCTAGGAGACATACATTTGAAAAAGGTGCCCCTTTTGAAAGGGCGCAGGATAGCGGTAGCAGATTATTTGATTGTATTTATAAAGCATCAACATATTACGCAGCGCTGGACATTAGTTAAGGTTACAGACAATATTTAGGGGTGACATACAGCAATGAGACAATACAGGAATACATGCAAACTAGATCACACAGCTCAGTATGATCCATAGAATGGGTGTACAGTAATGGAGGTGCATGAACAGTTAGGAGACATAGGGAGGAGGACCCAACCTGAAGGCTTACAACCTAGAGGGAGAGGTAGGGACACGCAAGATTAGAGTTCAACTACGAGTTTAGAGCACTAGTAAAGGGGGGTAGGCCAAAATGAAAAGGTGAGTTTTGAGGGCTTTCTTGAAGATGTTAAAGGAGGGGGAAACCCTAATGAGGGAGGTAGTGAGTTCCATAGTGTTGGAGCAGCTTTTGAGAAGTCCTGGAGGCTTGCATGGGATTGGGTGATGCGGGGGGCAGTCAGGCGAAGTTCATTGGAGGAGCGGAGTGAGCGGCTAGGTGTGTACCTCTGAGTAAGATTGGAAATGTAGGTTGGGCAGGTTTTGTGGGCAGATTTTTTTTTTTAGGTTAGACACAGTATCTTGAATCTGATTCTGGACTGGATAGGCCAGTGGAGGGATGCATAGAGGGGAGCCACCGTGTTGAAGCGATGGGAGGAGTGGATAATTCTGGCTGCCGCATTCATGACTGACTGCAGCGGGGCAATTCGGGTCATAGGGAGACCAGACAGAAGGGCATTGAAACTTCTGAGTTCCGATCGGAAATTCGAATTTCTGATTGGAAATCGGAAAATGGACCTCGGAAATCAGAATCCTGCAGAAATACTGCATTACTGCAATTCGGTAATTTTAGCCCAACTACAGCACTCGAACTCAATGGACCAATCACAGAATGCAGAAACAACTCAGAAGTATTTGGCCAATCAGTGAATGCAAAAAATGGCAAAAAAGAAACTACTCGGAAATCGGAAATACGAACTCGGAAATAGGATTTCTGTAGAATTACTGAAATACCATTACTCGGTAATTTTAGGTCAATCACAGAACTCGGAAACATTGGACCAATCAGAGAATGCAGAGTCAATTTGGAAGTATTTGGCCAATCAGAGAATGCAAAAAATACTCGGAAATCCAAACTCGAAAATCGTAAACCGATCGGAAATCTGTGAAATCAGTAATCAGCATTGGCGGAAATTGGAATCTCTGTGGATTCGGAAATTGACATTTCTGCCCATCCCTAAGCAGTAGTCAAAGTTGAAAATTATGATGCACACACAGCATCTCTGCCTGCACGCCGTGTGACTGGCTGCCTGGGCTGCCCCAAGAAGACTAAGTCGCTCCCACTCTCCACACAGCATGTCTGCCTGCAGGCCGCTTGACTACCTTCTCCGCCACCACCAACAGGGTCCGGGACTGCAGGCGGATTGCTGAATTTTTTAGACCGCTGCTAGCAGCGGCCGCTGTAATAATTTTTCTGGTGCGTGTACATGACTGCCTAATTTTTCTGGCTGCACTGCGGGCAGCTGCAACAACAAAAGAAAAGGCATGTACATGCGCCCATTCCCCTTCGTGATCATTACCTTGCCGTGGTGAAGGGGCTTGCGTATCACAAATTGCAGTGATAATTAGTGGCTACACATAGAAAACAGCAGCTACAAATAGCAGCTACAAAATGTAGGTGTCCCTATGCCCTTTTTAAAGAGTAACTGTCAGGCTGCAAAAGCTAATTTAAACCTCTATTCTCCTGTGTTAAACAGTTTAGAAGGAAGCCAAAAAGGCAATACTGAAGTTAAAAATCTCTCTTACTTTTAATGTGTGCTTATCAGCAAAGCTGTTAGACCCAAGCTCTCAAAAGGACGAAAGGCTGCATACCATACTGCAAAGCATTCTGGGGCTGCTTGGGTCCTCCCCTCTGCTGCTAGTGAGAAAGTACAGGCTCAAGTTATGACAGAGTAGCAGTGAAAAATCTCCGGGCAGAGTACACTGCAGGAGCCCGCTATTGTTCCTAGCCACATGGCTAATTAATATTCACTGCACAGTAGTGTTATTCATTACGGATCTTTTGTGTGAGTGAATCATCAGGAAGCAGGGAGAACATGACCACACATTTGGCTTCATAGGAGACAGAAAAACATGGAACCTGCCATGAGCTGTCAGGAGCATCATTCTCTGCAAATACTATATAAAGATTCTGTGAAATCCAAATGTGGACAGTGAAATGCATATGTAATGTAAGTACAGCCAATCTTTAGCTACTGATATATGTGTTTTTTTTTCTCTGAGACCCTATACCTAACAGCTCCTCTTTAAACTGCTCCTTCAGTAGAGATCTTTGCTTAGCCATTAGTATATCGTCTTCTGTTAAAAGAGATCTATCGGTCAGCCAGTGTTTTCTCGCTGCATCACTTTAAGGGCTCTTTCACACGACAAGAGCTTTTCTAAGTGCTTTGTGATTTTAAAAGCTCTCACTAATGTTATCCTATTCTCACTGGAGCGATGTGATTTTGCAAAAATCTCCCATAGCATTGTGTTAGCAAGAGCTTTTAAAATCTCTAGCGCTTATAAAGCTTTTGTAGTGTGAATCAGCCCTAATACTGTGTGCACCAAATTTCTGTACAGCCAGAAAAATCAAGAGGGGAGATAGCCGCGCCCTTTTAAACTTGCAGTGTTTTCAAATGTTGCTGCTAGGAGACCCATGCAAAATAGACCTAGACCTGGCTTTATTTGTAATGTCTGAAAAAGTGACATAGAAACAACCACTGCAATCCACTGGCTACTCTAGGACCCATATATACAGGCAGCATTGGGCTTTTATAGTAGCCCAAAATATAACACCTCCTTCCATTTACTGGTATTATTTCCTATATTTCACGGTATCTTAGGGTGAGTGGTGGGAATCACATGAGTAATTGTTGGTGACACAAATGTTTATATACCATAACATGAAGGCAAATAACTGCAACTGAGGGCTTACCCCATATGGATCTAACTTGTGTGTTTGTATAGTTTGTATAGTTGCCATGCCCAGTTACAAGCTTGGGGTGCCTATTCCCAATATCATGCTCTGTAGAACACACATACAACACACACACACACACACACACACACACACACACACACACACACACACACACAGCTATGGGACCCAGTGCAAGCTTTACATTGGCCCCTCGCAGGCACACTACACACATTCATTGATAAGGAGCACCACAACCTGCCAAGGATGGTTGCACTGTCAGAGGGAGTAAAGCAGGGAATTGGGAAAAGTTTATTGATGAGCATCACAATTAAAAGCAGTCATATCTCTATGAAAAGCTAGATGGGCCTCTGGTGGGCTCTTCTGGCCCATTGGAACCAAAGTGGTAACAACCGCTACATTTCCTATTCTTACAACACCACGCTTGCACACACTCTTGTAGCTAGTTCCAATCAGAATACAGAGTGAGTTAGGCACAGTGTTTTTAGGGATGAAAAACAGGTGTACTAGATTATGGAGTGATAATGGGTACACAATATTCAGAGATTTAAGTGAAGAAGAGCATGCTTTGAAGTGAAATATCATTACTAATGACAAAAAAGGGTGACCTTCATCTAGCTCTACGCATTGCAGTGATTAATGGCAAACTCAACTCTTTTGCCATAAGCTCAATTCAGCCAAATCATGCGTACCAGTGCTTTGGAAGGCTCAGGAACCACCTGTCCATGTGGTTTTATTATTTATTTATTTATTGTATTATAATGTGCCAACATATTATGCAGCATGGTTCAAGTGAATAGCATAGCTGTTGTAACGATCGGTGTCAGCACGCAGAGAGAATCTGATTATTGGTGATCTGCAGCATCACCAAGAATACAGATCTATACCTGATTATGGATGATCTGCAGAATCACCAATAATACAGATATAGTGCTAACCTCTGGACACCTCTAGATATATATATATGGTGAGTGTTTGGTGTAACAGTATGACTTTGAGCAACCCACCTGATGAACAGGTGACCCTAAGCAGTACAGAAGAGACTGCTATGGAGAGTACAGAAAACCTTCCAGCAGCCTGAGACTCTCCAAGGGATGGAGTCAGGCTGAAGGTAGGAAGGACCAGAGAGTGAGTGACACCTGAAGGTGGATGTCACTGACTGATCTTGGAGACTATCTCTTAGGTGGAGAGAGATAGCTCTCAAGGTCGGGCAAGCCAGGTCGGCAACACACAGACAGATAAAGTACAAAGACAGAAGGCTGATTCGGTATCCAAGTCAGGCAGGGTTTGGCAACGTGATATCAAAAATGCGTGGCACCGAATCAGAAAGCAGAGGGATAGTCAGGAAAGCAATGGGTCATAACAAATATCAAACAATGCCTAGTCTTGGGTGTGAGGTCTGTGGTCTCTACACCCTGGAACTAGTCTGATGTATAACAGAATAATAACACAAGTAATCTGGCTCAGTGTGAATTCCCAGGTCCTCCTGATTCAAACACACTGTTGGATCTGACTAAGGTCTGAGTGCTTCCACGCAGTGATCGCAACGGCAGACAACCAGCAACTGACAAGCAAGCTGTATATATAGTTGCAGGACTCTGCCGCCCCGCCCGAACCACTCAGCCAATCAGGAGTCCAGCAGGAATCAGCTGATCATTCTGATCAGCTGACACATCTCCTGCTGGCATAAAGGTCCTGACTTCTGGCACGCGCGTGCGTAGCCCTAAACCTGTGTGAACTAACAGGCTCAGCCACACCAGCTGCACGCTGCTGCGTGCAAACCGCCGCGCTGGACGCGGAACCAGCCGCCTTGCTATCAGTACATGCGGCGGCTTTTCCGCGTTCTGCCATGTCACTAGATGCACGCTTCCGCGTGCAGACTGCCGCGTTGGACGCAGAATCAGCCGCCTTGCTGTCAGTACACGCGGCGGCCTTTCCGCGTTTTCTCACAGTACCCCCCCCCCCCCCTTGAGGAGTGGACTCCGGACATCTCCTACCCGGCTTTCCAGGATGCAAGTTATGGAATTCCTTTTTCAACTCCTATGCGTGCATACGACAGTCTGGCACCCAAGTTCTTTCCTCTATGCCATACCCCTTCCAGTGAACCAAATACTGCACGGAGTTCTGCACAAGCAGTGAGTCCAGAATCTTCTCAATTTCATACTCGTGTTGGTCATCAATCAACATGGGGGGGGGGGGAGAGGAATCCACGTGCACTGCCAGCTTGAGCAAGGACACATGAAATGATCTCTCACATCGCATGCTGGTAGGGAGATCAATGGCATAAGTGACATTATTGATTTTCCTGGTTACTGGAAAAGGACCCACAAATCTAGGACCTAACTTGGGTGACAGTTGCTTTAGAGCCAAATGTCGCGTGGACACCCAGACCAAGTCTCCTGGAAAAAATTCCCATTCTATGGAACGTCTCTTGTCAGCCTGTTTTTTCTGGTTCTGAAAAGCCCTCCCCAGATTTCTTTCAACCATTCCCCAAATCTGTTTCAAAGACTTCTGCCAGTTCTCCAGTGCTGGAAACGGAGTAGAAGCCACTGGCAATGGGGTGAACTTAGGTAACCTTCCCGTCACCACCTGAAATGGGGAAAATCCTGAGGAGGAACTCTTCAGATTGTTGTGTGCAAATTCTGCAAATGGCAAAAACCTGATACAGTCCGTTTGTGCATCTGCAACATAACACCTCAGAAATTGTTCCAGAGACTGATTGGTTCTTTCGGTCTGGCCATTGGTCTGTGGATGGTAGCCTGATGAGAAAGAAAGCACCATGTCTAACTGATGGCAGAATGCCCTCCAAAACTTGGAAACAAATTGGACTCCCCGATCTGACACTATATTTTCCGGAATGCCATGCAGCCGGAAAATATGCTGGATGAAGAGATCGGCCAATTCCTGGGCCGAGGGGAGTCCTTTCAGGGGGACAAAATGGGCCATCGTACTGAATCGGTCGACTACCACCCAAATGACTGTCATGCCCTCAGACCTGGGGAGCTCGCCCACAAAATCCATGGACAAATGGGTCCATGGTTCACTCGGGACTAGCAGAGGCTGCAATGTTCCAACAGGTGCCTGACGGGAGGGTTTGCTCCTAGCACACACTGCACATTCCCTCACATACTCCTTGCAGTCAGTTGCCAATGACGGCCACCAAGCACATCTAGCAATGAGATCTGGAGTTCTGGTGGCCCCAGGATGCCCAGCATTCTTGTGGGAATGGAACAGCTGCAATATTTGTAAGCGAAAAGGCAATGGTACAAACATGACCCCCTCAGGTTTCCCCTCTGGTACATCTTGTTGGAACGGACCCAACGTGACTGTCCAGTCTTTCCAGGTCTCAATGGCTGCCAGAACCATCTTTTGAGGAACAATGGTATCTGGGTCTGAGGGCTGTGCTGTCTCGGGCTCAAAACATCTGGATAAGGCATCAGCCTTGACGTTCTTACTACCAGGGGTATACGTGATTACAAATCTGAATCTTGAGAAAAATAATGACCATCGGGCCTGTCAGGGGCTAAGTCTCTTAGCGCCTTTAATGTACTCCAAATTCTTGTGGTCAGTGTAAACCGTAATGGTATGTTCTGCCCCTTCTAGCCAATGTCGCCATTCCTCAAAGGCCAATTTGATGGCTAGAAGTTCCCTATTGCCTATATCATAGTTTTCCTCTACGGGTGAAAACCTACGGGAGAAATAGGCACAAGGATGCAGTTTTCCTTGCAAACCGGAACGCTGAGACAGCACAGCCCCTACCCCTACCTCTGAGGCATCTACCTCCACGATAAAGGGAAAGGAGATGTCAACATGTCATCAACAGTATGGGTGCAGAACAGAACAGGGGACCAGTGGTGAGTATCTGCCCCTTTTTTGGTGAGACTGGTGAGAGGTGAAATCACCGTAGAGTACCCCTTTATGAACCTTCTATAGTAGTTAGCGAACCCCAGGAATCTCTGGAGAGCTTTCAGCCCTACAGGTTGGGGCCACTCCAAGACAGCTGAAACTTTTCCAGGGTCCATAAAGAGACCAGAGGTCGAAATTATGTACCCCAGAAAGGCGACAGAGGTCACTTCGAAAATGCACTTCTCCAATTTAGCATACAGCATATTTTCTCTTAACTTTCGTAACACAATCTTAACATGCTTTCTGTGTTCTGAGACGTTGGACGAGAAAATGAGTATGTCATCTAAATACACCAAGACACATTTGCCCAATACCTCTCTGAACACCTCATTAATCAACTCTTGGAAGATGGCCGGGGTGTTACACAACCCGAAGGGCATCACTATGTACTCGTAATGCCCATCGGGCGTGTTGAAAGCCGTCTTCCATTCATCACCGTCCCTGATACGCACAAGGTTGTATGCACCCCTGAGATCCAGCTTCGAGAAAATCTTAGCACTGGTGACCTGGGTAAACAAATCGTCTATCAAGAGCAGAGGATAACGATTCTTTACTGTAATTTTATTTAAGCCCCGATAATCAATGCATGGACGGAGGCCTCCATCCTTCTTTTTCACAAAAAAGAACCCGGCCCCTGCTGGGGACCGAGAAGGAAGAATAAAACCCTTAGCTAAATTTTCTCGGATGTACTCTTGCATGGCTAATTTCTCTGGCCCAGATAGATTATAGAGATGACCTCTAGGGGGCATACAACCAGACCTGAGATCAATGGGGCAATCAAAAGGACGGTGTGGAGGAAGTTTATCGGCTGACTTAGGACAAAAAACGTCCGCAAATTCTGAATACTGATCGATCTGGCAATCCCTCCATGTGAATCTTGGTTTCACCCAAGGTTACTTTCTCTAGACAATTATGATAACAATGGGTAGACCAGCTCGTTAGCTGACTTGTAGCCCAATTGATCTAAGGCGAGTGAAGTTGTAACCATGGCATACCAAGAATGATCATGGAGGTTGTCATTCGCAACACTAGAAACTGTAAATTCTCTATATGTAACACCCCTACCGTAACACTTAACTCAGAGGTCTGAGACAGAGGGTGGTTACTCTGCAGGGGGAATCGTCCACTGCAGTGACCAGAATCTGTTGTTTCAACTGGGAAATTGGGATCCCCAATTTCTTAGCAAATTTGTAATCCATAAAGTTGGCTGCTGAGCCAGAGTCAACGAAGGCCTCAGTGGTCTCTGTCTTATCCTTCCAAGATATAGTACAAGGGAGGAGCAAACGTTTATTGTCTAGAGGCAAAGACTGTTTGGGACAACTCTGCACTATATGACCCACCTCTGCACAGTATAGACAGAGCTGCTCTGTTTCTCTGCGCCTCTGCTCCACCCGGGACAATTTCGACCGCCCAATATGCATTGGTTCTGGTGGAGATGAATCGGGTTGAGGCGCGGCATAGGAAACATATCTCACATCGTTCCTACTCCGAGTCTGTCTTTGATAACGTAGGCGACGATCAATCCTGACTGCTAATAAAATGGCCCCATCGATGGACTTTGGTTCGGGGTGACCCAATATTCGATCAGAGACCGCGTCTGACAACCCTGACAAAAAACAGTCCAGAAGTGCAAATGAGTCCCATCTAGCTGAAACTGCCCACTTCCTGAACTCAGCTGCATAATTTTCCACCGGACCCTTGCCCTGTCGTAACGTCTTGAGCTTCCGCTCAGCGGTAGAGGCAATGTCCGGATCATCATAAATTATAGCCATAGCTTTAAAAAATTCCTCAACCAAGACTAGAGCCTCATTCCCTGGCTGAAGATTATATGCCCAGGTCTGGGAATCCCCTGACAACAGAGTCTTAATAAATGTAATTCTCTGTGCCATGGTTCCAGAAGAATTAGGTCTCAACTCAAAGTATGACAACACTCTATTTCTAAAATTCTGGAAGTCAGATCTGTGACCAGAAAACCTTTCAGGTACAGACATACGTATGTCTGTGCTAGGAGGAGATCGCACTGTGTTCACAGCTGTCTGAAAGACTTGTACAGACCCAGATAATGCGTTGATCTGAGTCTGATGACTGTCCAGCACTCGGATGAAAGTTTCCACCAAGGTGGTGAGTGCATCAAGACGGCTGTAAAGTGCATCCATTTGGGTTTGGACTGCCGTTCTGTAACGATCGGTGTCAGCACGCAGAGAGAATCTGATTATTGGTGATCTGCAGCATCACCAAGAATACAGATCTATACCTGATTATGGATGATCTGCAGAATCACCAATAATACAGATATAGTGCTAACCTCTGGACACCTCTAGATATATATATGGTGAGTGTTTGGTGTAACAGTATGACTTTGAGCAACCCACCTGATGAACAAGTGACCCTAAGCAGTACAGAAGAGACTGCTATGGAGAGTACAGAAAACCTTCCAGCAGCCTGAGACTCTCCAAGGGGTGGAGTCAGGCTGAAGGTAGGAAGGACCAGAGAGTGAGTGACACCTGAAGGTGGATGTCACTGACTGATCTTGGAGACTATCTCTTAGGTGGAGAGAGATAGCTCTCGAGGTCAGGCAAGCCAGGTCGGCAATACACAGACAGATAAAGTACAAAGACAGAAGGCTGATTCGGTATCCAAGTCAGGCAGGGTTTGGCAACGTGATATCAGAAATGCGTGGTACAGAATCAGAAAGCAGAGGGATAGTCATGAAAGCAATAGGTCATAACAAATATCAAACAATGCCTAGTCTTGGGTGTGAGGTCCGTGGTCTCTACACCCTGGAACTAGTCTGATGTATAACAGAATAATAACACAAGTAATCTGGCTCAGTGTGAATTCCCAGGTCCTCCTGGTTCAAACCCACTGTTGGATCTGACTAAGGTCTGAGTGCTTCCACGTAGTGATCGCAACGGCAGACAACCAGCAACTGACAAGCAAGCTGTATATATAGTTGCAGGACTCTGCCGCCCCGCCCAAACCACTCAGCCAATCAGGAGTCCAGCAGGAATCAGCTGATCATTCTGATCAGCTGACACATCTCCTGCTGTCATAAAGGTCCTGACTTCTGGCGCGTGCATAACCCTAAACCTGTGTGAACTAACAGGCTCAGCCACACCAGCTGCACGCTGCTGCGTGCAAACCGCCGCGCTGGACGTGGAACCAGCCGCCTTGCTGTCAGTACATGCGGTGGCTTTGCCACGTTCTGCCATGTCACTAGATGCATGCTTCCGCGTGCAGACCGCCGAGTTGGACGTGGAATAAGCCACCTTGCTGTCAGTACACGCGGCGGCTTTTCCGCGTTTTCTCACAGCTGTAAACAAAGAGATAATTCATATGTGTCTATATCAAGTTGGAAAATACAGCTTGGATAAAGTATAGTCAGTACAACCTGATTTTGTTCAAATAAGGTATACAATATCTGGCCATACTCTTTAACCACTTGAGGACTGCGGTGTTAAACCCCCGTAGTGACCAGGCCATTGTTTTACTAAATGGGCCACTGCAGCTTTAAGGCCTCACTGCAGCGCCGCACAACTCAGCACACAAGTGATTCCACACACACACACCCTCCCCCCCCCCCCCCCATTTTCTCCCCACCAACAGAGCTCTTTGTTGGTGGGGTCTGATCCCTCCCCCAATGTTTATTTTTTTTACAAATATTTTTCTTTAATAAAATTGTGCATTTTTAAAAATATTTTTCCTCCCTCCCACAGTCAGCCTATCACAGCCATCAGCTGTGACAGGCTTCAGCCTATCACAGCGGATCACTCCTGTGTCCCGCAGGGGGACAGCCGTGTAACACGGCTGTCCCCGGTACAGCGATGCCTTAGAACGCAGCGCTGTACAGCCTTATTAGACAGTGGTTTCGCTGTATAACAGTCTCCGAGCAGCAATCAAAGCTGGAAGACTGATGCTGGAGCTCCATAATTTCAGCGACGATGCGCGCCCATTGGCGTACGCGATCCCCTGCTTTCTCCTCCTGCAGCCATTCATGCCAATCGGCGTGGAGTGGTCCTGGGGCTGCCACGCTGCTCATACCAACTGGCGTGGAGCAGTCGCAAAGTAGTTAAGACATGATTGAGCACATATTTCTTCACAAGATCTAGGACATTTGCTTTCCCTCTCCTCCTCATGCCGTCTTACTAAATTTGGTTTCTCACCCCCCCCCCCCCCCCCTCCTTTTTAAAAAAAAATATGTTTCATAGAAAAAAGAAGAAAAAAAACCCATCAGTCTAAGAAACTGCAAATTAGACATTTTAAAAGCAAGTTACACACTTGCTGATATAACAGTGCATTGTAGCCTGTGACTTGAAACTTGAAATACAGCAGCAGAAAGTGTAGTTAAATATTTTGTTTTTGTCTTAAAAAGGTGGGTCCTTTTCAGTCTCAGTAATTTGGTAGTAAGACCCTTTAAAACTCGATCAGACAATCAGTACAGCAGTATGCAATGCACTGGGATTTCAAATATAGCAAGCATTACTATTTTTTTTTAACAATGGTCACTGTCAGTCTCGGGGACTTGGAAGGAGACACCAGGGATCAGATGTTGGTATTCATGAAATCACTTTCACACTGGATTGCTGCTTTTGCATACTAATGTGTTTTTAGCCTATCTGTGGCTGATCACTGCCTGGTTTTACTGACCTTGGAATACTGACAATCTGCCAACTGTTTGCCAGCAACTGAACACCTTACTACTCAATTCATTCTCAAAAATGCAAAATCATATGTTATGTCCAGCTGACAGTGGATCATGGACAGGAGGTCTGTGGCAGAAAATAATGTAGTGTCCACTAGAGTAACCGATCCATCATCCCTTGTGGTTTGCTCTTGTGAAGACCAGGGAGCTCCATAGAGTCCATGTAATGCTGGATACACACATTGCGTTTTTCCACGCAATTCGCGCGGATCGATTCCATCAATTCGATAATTTCCAACATGTTTGATCGTGTTTCGATGGATACAGCCGTCGATTTTGCATATTAAGTATGCACAATCAACGGCTGTATCCATCAAAACACGATCAAACATGTTGGAAATAATCGAATCGATGGAATTGATCCCGCGAATCGCGTGGCAAAACTCAACGTGTGTATCCAGCATAAGGGTCAGCACACATCACCTGTTGTAGGCCATTATATCACTATGGTAAAAGAAACTTAAAGAGAAAATATATAAATCCTATAGATTGACAGAATAAATCTCTTTAGTTATGATGATTATTATTGTGCTAACACAAGTGTCTATGCTATGCTACACAAACTGTGTACGCCTTGGCTGCTATCTGGCAGAAACAATAGCGGCTTCCACAGCCCTCTATAGTTGCCCAGTCTCTACTTGCTTAGCTCTCAGCATCAGCCTCCACTGTTCCCATAACTGCTCATAGCCAAAGCCGTTACTGCCCCTGCTCCTTGGGATAGCCACCTGATAGCCACATATTTCTAAACTATGCTAAAGACATTATTATTACTGTCAGTTTCTCATGCAATAATTGTTTTTAAGCAGTAAAATGTGTTTTGTAGTTCTGTACATTCGCCATCTGATGGTGTTAAAAATAGTTCTAGGTTGTTATTCATTTTATCAAGCAACCTTTTATTAAACTTCTCTTTTTTCTCTAATTTATCTAAAAAAAATCAGTAACATATAATAAATTATCAGTGAAGCAATATACATTTTCCTTTGAACTTTATACTGTATATCACCACCATTCATCTTAGTCATGGTTCTGCATTACCATGATGTTAATAGTTTCATCCTATTATTTCAACTAAAATATTTTAATTCGTTTTAATGTAATGTTTTGTCCACAAACCAAATTTCATCTCTACTTTACAATTGTATTATTAATATCATCAAGCTGTATTTGTACTTTCTTTATATACAGTATTTGCCTTCTCCTGTACACGTTACACATTTAGTAAACTTACATGGATGACTGCATCTCCTTATGATCTTCTTGAATGAGCATACATTTTGTTTCATTTTATAGTGTCTATTTACTTAAGGTGTCATCTCTACATTTCTTGATATTAAAGCCCTTGCAGCAATTAAGGTACTTCAAATAATAATTTGACAGCGCAGAGTGAAACCCACAATGCCTACAAGTTCAAGAGCGCTATTGTGTATAAATGTATAATTATCTAACAGGTCTTTTTCTTCTGAATCTTCCACAGCCACAATTCTTCCGGTCTCGGACAGGTAGCCCCGTCCCTTTGCAGAAAAGTGCCATGGCACTATCTCTTCCTTAGGTAAAGTTCCATGGAAGCACCACAGCCCTTTTCAGAAGACAAAAGACTTTGCAGATAATCATAACTTCATATTAGAAGAGAATCAACTCATTATTAGAAGAGGACCCATAGAATGTGACATTTTGACTTAATAGGCACTTTAAGTTTTATTCTCAATCTTGAAATTACATTTAAAACCTTTAGCCCCTAATGGCAGTGGGAGTTACAGTGCAACTTTATGGAGGCATCTTAATGCAAAAACACTGGGGGAGGGGGGGGGGGGGTAAGGGGGTCACCGCCCAATAAACTTCCTTAGTTGTTTATTAATTTTTATAAACCATTGAAATTGGGACTTGGACTGTCTTAAAAGATATATGTCTGTCTTTCGAGGAAATTTCACATTTTAGATCATGATCGCGTTCCATTTTTAAATGTTATGCCCAGATACAGTAATTGCAGCTTTTTCTGTCCATCTGAAGCTACAATTTTTTTTTTAGATTCCGTCCGTGGTCTTTATCATCATTTTCTTTATAGTGCGAAAATAAACACAATTATTTGAAGTTAATTGTATCTTCTTGTATGTGTTGGACTAAATTGTTTGGGTTGGTGAAAGCCAGGCTACCATTATCCACAAATAGCCATGTTTCATGCTCCCCATTCATTTATGCTTGCTGACAGTTTTTCAATATCTGTAGCAAAAGATAAGAGATGGTAGAGTGCAGCTTTCATGTGTATCATTGGGGATCATAAATTCAGAAGGCTCTACACTTTGCTGATGGTACTAAATAAAGAGATACAATTGCCTGTTTAATCCTACCTTTAAATCTGTGGCTAAGTTCATAGTGGTTAGTTGTTTAACGCATGCATTATAACACATTTTAACCAGCCCCCGACCGCCTAACGCTGATCGGCGGTTGGAGCGAGGCCCTCTGGGGACCGCCTAATGCCGATTGCCATCAAAGTGCAGTGGACAGGATTAGCAGGGAATGCTGGCTTGCACGTTCCCTGTGTAATGCTGGATAGGCATACTCTGAGTCAGCGTGTGTGCTCCAGACTATGCAGCTGGGTAATGGAAGAGGCTCAATATATAACACAAAACCTGAGCAACAATTAGATTCAACAATTTTACTTCCTACATAGGTAGTATTAAAATATAACTTTTAATATTTTCCTCTAAAATAGAGCAATGTACAATAGACTGACTGTCAATATATATATTTTCTCATTTTACTTAAACTCGGGGTAATTAGTGAGTCATATCAGAGAAAATCTCCTCCCCTTGAGTCTAGTATAAATTGTAGTAATTACAAATACCCCCCACCAAAACAAAAACCCGACATGTTTCACTTCCTTGCGGAAGCTTTTTCAAGGGAATAAAGTGCTGTGCATAAGTGCATAGTGCAGAGTGCTAAGGTGCAATTACATCAGACAATACAACAGAGAGTCATAGAGCATGTCTGCTCATGACAGCAGTCAAAAGGCTGTCGGGTTTTTGTTTTGGTGGAGGGTATTTGTAATTACTACAATTTATACTAGACTCAAGGGGAGGAGATTTTCTCTGATATGACTCACTAATTACCCCGAGTTTAAGTAAAATGAGAAAATATATATATTGACAGTCAGTCTATTGTACATTGCTCTATTTTAGAGGAAAATATTAAAAGTTATATTTTAATACTACCTATGTAGGAAGTAAAATTGTTGAATCTAATGGAAGAGGCTCCACAGATGGACACAGGAGTAATGAACGAAGGAGCAAGATTGCCCAGAGCAACTGCAGCTCTGGGCCACCTATCAGGCTAGATGCTATGTGATACAATACACAACAGACATAGTCGGTAACAGGCTTGGGTCATACATAATAGATCAGATGGCAGTAATACAGAAGGGCTAGGCAAATTCGTAGTCAAGAGGCAGACAAGGGTCGGAACACAAAGCAATATACAATATTACAATAATACAAAACTGACTGACTAGAGTACATATATATCGTGCTGATGTGCAATATATGAAATGTAGCTTTCAAATAACTCACTAGCTAAAGCACAAGTAATAACAATTAACAAGACAGACAGATGGAATGCTTAGCCAATCTAGTGGCTACTTCAGCGACGGCAACATTCACACTGAGATAGACAAGACTAACAGGTAGGAGCGTAACTAATGGAAACTGCTGCTATAGTTCATCCTCAAGAACAAGGCAAGAACAAGGCTAGAAGGAATACTACTAGTCACCAACGTGGTGCTGGCAGAATCCAAACTATCAGGATCTGAACAGAAGAACTTTACTGACCCCCGCAGGTCAGCAAACGTCCAGCAGACATGAAAATACAGAGCAAGGCATTATACAATTTTACAATAACAACTTTCAAAGCAAAGACCCAACGACAACTCAGAGAGCTGAACGCTATGTCGGGCCGGGTCTGAAATGGGAGGCATACTTTTATGTCGGCATCAGCCAATGGATGCAGGCATGCACATTCCCACACAGTAATGGTAATTACACAATCCTGAGTGAGCTTGATCACAAGCTGTCAGCTGAAAGACTCTCATAACAAATACATGCAATACTATGCAACGTCATGCATGTAGGAAATCCAGGGATATCTGTCTGCAGTTCAACTGCAGCATGCAAAAGGAGGAGTTATGGCAGCATCCTGAACTGCTCTGAACTGCAGAGTGACTGCAAATGACAATGAGACTTATTGTGAATGCGCAACTGAATGCAAGCAGATAAGTCAGAACTGCCTGGTTGCAGTCCCACCACAACTGACAGAACATGCTACAGGAGAGATTGTGACACCCTGCTAGTAAACAAAGCAGTGATCTGTCATCAGCCTGCCACCCGCAATCGGAGCTGGTAGGCTGAAATAAAGAAAAAAAAAGCAATAAACATTTGTACAGCGCTGTGATCTAGTGTAGCGCTGTACAGTGGACAGCCTTGTCACTTAACTGTATGGATGGGTATTGTAGTGTATGGATGGCTGTATAGGGCTAATTTAAGAGGGGGGGTTGATTAAAAGAAATGGGGATTTTTATTTTAAAAAATAATGAATTTTAACTAATAAAAAAAAATGCAGCACCAATCAGAGACCACCAAAAGAAAAAAAAAAGGTAAAATGCATTTGGGTGCTAAGTTGTATGACCAAGCAATAAATCGTTAGAGTGGCGCATCCTTGTACTCATTACCATTGTCAATCACGTTTAGCACAGTAAGAGAAACCTTGTACTGTGCCTGCACAGGACACGCTTGATGATGGTAATGTGTACAAGTATGTGCATGGCCAGGGGCCAACTCTGTTGGATGAAAAGGAAACTAATCCATGGTAGGGCATTGGAGGATAGTCGAGGACTGGCGAGAGCACAGGACGGCTGCAGGGGGCTTGGGGGAGTACTAAGTAAGTGAAAGTATTTTTTTCCCATCATGGTTAAGGTTCCCTTCAATACAAAGCCTGCATGCAGGGAGTTAGAATAATGCGATCAGTTACAATGCAGTACTGTGAACAGCTCCATAGAATTTCACGGGCAGTGAGATGACATGCAGAATTATTCTGCAACGCAACTTATCACTGTGAACAGGACCTAAAGAACAAATGCACTTTCACTAGAAAGCCCCAGTGTTACAACTTATATGCAGCTCGCCGGCATCCTGTCATTGCGTGCGTGTGTGGGGCAGGCATTGGTCTTTTCTCCTGGTCAAGAGGAGTAACAGTGCACAGCATTGCGCATCGCATACATGCACCCTATAGTGAATTTTTGTGTGCATGTGCTGTATGCGCAAATTCACACTGTACACAGTATAAAGCTGTGCTGCTTCCTGTAGTGAGTGATGATTGTTCTTTCAGCTCTGGTTAGCGATAGCATGCTGTTGTTTGCTATTATTGATCTGATACCTGTTACTGACCCTTGGCTTAAACCTAACTTCGCTGGCACTCCGCCTGCCTCGATCCTTGCTTCTACCTTGACCTCGATTGAACACCATCTGTACTGAACTTTAGGCTGTCTCTGGCTACAGAAGAACTCTGCATGCCTTTAAATCCTAGCTGTGTATTGACTAAGTATTACTTCCGCAATGCAGTATCCCACTGTTCTCTTGAATCACCAGTGGGGAAATCCCAGCGGTTGTGGTGTGGTAGCCACTGGGAAAAGTAGTCTGTTGCTGGCTAGGGGTAGCTGCCCATAATCCCTTGCAGGGTGCTGTGGTGAAGACCCATGGTTACTTATACTTCACGCTCTGGGAGAGCTACCATTGGTGGTGGGGTCAACAAAACCTGCATACATAACAGCAAGAATCAGCCAACATGTACATTGGAAGTCAACCCGGCATTGAAATGCTCTGCAACTTGGCTGATCTCTGAATTTCTGTCCAAGAGGTACAGGCTGGATGTGCTAAATTGCAAGGAGAATTGCAGACTATGGCGGCAGCGCCTGAAACCACTCCAATCACTACAGTTCCCAATAATGTCACCATAACAGCACCATCTACAGAACCAAACATACTTTTGCCTGACTGGTTCCCTGGTGATCGGAGTAAATGTAGAGTTTTCAAGGGGGCAAGTCAGCTACTTTTTTCCTACAACCCCAAACCTATGCTAGTGAACCAGTGGGCACTGCCATCTCCCTACTCCAGGGAGAACCTCAAGCCTGGGCCTTACAACTGAGAGAGCAACAGCATCCTACACTTGATTCCGTGGATTCATTCACTGAGGCCTTAGCGGAGTTGTATGATGTGAAAGGCCAAGATACTTCTGCTGAGACTGCTCTTCTGAACCTCCAGTAGGGTCGCCCTGTGGAAGAATATGTATTTGAATTTCGCTGTTGGAGTGGAGATACATGTTCAACTGATGCTGCATTAAAATACCAGTTTCAATTAGGCCTTACCAAGCAACTAAAGGATGAGTTGGCTCGTGTTGGAGTTCCAGAGACTTTGAAACTTTTAAGACTTTGCATATTGTAGATCAGTATGATTATTTATATAAAATGAATAGGCTATAGGCAAACTATAAACCAGTTGCTCAGGAAGTGGGTTAGGCTTTTCGGGGATATAAAGGAATAATTTGCTCAATATGCTAATTTTCTCAGAGAAAGATGAATAACCATAAATTCTTTCTCTGTTTTATATTTAGCATTATCTGCAGAGTATTGACTAGGATGTGCTGTTGGTCTTTCTTTGGGGTCTATTATATTAAGTCCAACTGCATGCAGTTTATGAAGGTAGCATGAGCTAAGCATTTCTACTGATCTTGCCAAAGATCCACATCGAACGACTTGCCTAATGTTGATATCAAAGCTTCATCTATATCATATCATCCTTTGAATGATAGTTTGTAGTTTTCTGATTTTGGCCCTGTGCTTGCAATCGTAGCGTGCGGACCACTGCTTTATAAAAATAAGAATTATTTATAATGATTTGCTTGTACTTCTCAGCAGTGGGAAAGCCATCGGTTTTATCCTTTCGTGAACCCCTTGCATCATCCAAATGCCTAATCATAATCACTACTCCTATGCCTAACGTTAATCATCCTCTTAACCCTGACATCAAACCACACACTGACTACTGAAGCCCTCCAATTCTACCTCAACTCTCTAAACATCTACATATTCACCTAATCCAAAAGTCCAATTCTGCAACTATGGAGGAGAAGTGCAAAAAGAAAATCTTAAAAATATTTAATTTTAAAAAGCATCTTGGGTAGAGATAAGTAAATGCTGATAACACAGTGAGGAACTAGTGCTGCTGTATGCAGAATACCTGAAGAGACTGATCTGCCCTTTCCCTTTATATTATGTCTTTTCGGCCCTTCCTGTTTTTCTGGGACCAAATTAAAACTAATAGATATGAGCTTTCTGTAAATCAAGCTGGAAGACACTGTGTAAAATTGCACATTGCTAGTTGACATGTACAACCTTATTCTCTCTCTCTCTCTCTCTCTCTCTCTCTCTCTCTCTCTCTCTCTCTCTCTCTCTCCGCCATATTATTACAATGTAGCATTAACTGACTGTTCTGTGAATTTATCAAAATCTCGAGGTGACAACCCAAAATCACACCAGCTTAATTATACCATTCATTCAATATGGATGCCAAAAACGATCTCCTATCATGGCACAGGACATAGCAGAGCATATTCCATTCAATTTGTACTTTTGTGAACAATGCCTCTATTAGCTGCATAATTTATTCAGACAGGAAAATGAAGTCACTACTGCTTCTGAATAATGCAGCTGTAGCACTAAATTGGTGCAAAGATTATTGTCATATAATATTTTAAATAACCCCAGCTTTATAATCACGTATTTAGAAGCACAACTAAGAAATTCAGCATATACAGGGTTACAAGCCCCCCCAAAAAAGACATACACAGGTATAGGTACGAGAATAATCATAGTAATAATGAGGCAGGATTATCTCTTGATGGCAAACGGAATCCTTTTCGAACATGAACATGCATTGTTAAATATGAGAAATAAGCTGGTAAATGTTAAATGAGGCCTTTTATACTAAAATGTGTTTTAACTTGACAGCCAAGGAACTGCATTTATTTCCTTTAATGTTAATAGCTGAATTCGCATTCATTTGCAGTACAATTGTTGCCAGGGTGAAAAGATTGTTCAATGACGTTCTATTTTTAACAGGTTTCAACAAGTTCCTTGTGGCATCTTCTTTTACTGAAGATATTTGTGTCATTGTTGAGTTTTCAAGAGCATTTTGCAGGTTATATTGCACTTGTTTTAGCATGTATGACAGAGACGTCCAAATGGCAGCCTGTGGGCCATTACTTGCTTTCCTGCAACGGGTCTCTATTAACTTAGCTTATATTGGGTTAAAATGTAGTCCATTTACTCAGAGTTTAATTTCTCTTCCTTATCTTCATTTTTGTTTGGCAAGGTTAAATAGGAAATTAAATTAAAATCTGTAGCACGACAATGTCCATGTTATTGGGAATCAGTGCAGGTGTGCTTAGAAAACTTGAAGCTTTCTGTTCATTTAAATTGAAATTGCAAATGTAATGAGAAAAGAGGCAATTCACTGCAGGTCAGCTCTATATGCTGCAACAAAGCATTCCACATTTTTTACCCCTTTTATGTACATATATGAGCACCAGCCACTGCAAATAGTTCCAAGCTGAGAAAACTAAATGTAAATGTGTCTGCTGTGACAACTTCATTAGCTGAAGGGTTGTAAAAATGGAGAAACATACTTTCTGGCCTATGTACCCTTTTACGCAAATTGACATTTGAGACTTTTAGGCATTTTTAGACGTTTACACCAAACAGTATGACACAGAGGGTACTATGGCTATATTGTTTTCACAGTAAAATTAGAACTTCCTGGCACATTTAGAAAACCAAAACTATCCAAAAATGTTGTTGTTCTGGCATGGGAGGGGGTGTGCATGCTCACACTGACTGCTTTGAGCTGTGTGTGTAAGCTTCTACTGTGGGGAGCATACTGGCAAACCTATGAATTAGTCTCCGGGAGATTTGGACGCAGGGTAAAGCCGATATATGGCTCGCCCTGCTCCTGCACAAGTCCTGGTGGCACTAATTACTATTCCCCCTCCAGGTCACCGTGGATGGTTAGGAAAAATTTTATTTGGCTTCCAGCTATTGCTGGCGGCCAAATTACAGTGTTTTTGAGCTCCGTTTTTTGACGGCACCCAAATTACTCATTGAGCGCCGCTATAGCCGTAATACCCATTACAAGCTATGGTGGCGCCAGTGATGATCGTAATCAACAAATTACAATTTTGGTAAATTTCATGTAACTTTTCACAATTACGCTTATACGTAATTACGATTTGCAAATTCAATTGATTTCATATAGTCATTTGTAATTTGGCATAAAATTTTGCGTTATTTCTTGCCGACTTTAGCAGTGAATAGCAAAGCCTCCATACATGTTATTGACACCAAAATTGCTACATATGTTAAGGAGAATCTTGGGTACAAGTCAAAAAAAGAATTTTGCAAAAAGATTTTGTAGTTTTTGAGAAACTCAATTTTAAAAATGCAAGTAAAAAATGGTTTTTAAACTTAGAAAAATGACAGTTTCAAAACCATTTTTCTTAGCATTTTTAAAATCGATTTTCTCAAAAACTACAAGGTCTTTTAAAAAAATTATTTGTGTGAACTATACCCACTATTCTGCTTAACATATGTAGCCTTTGTGGTAGCAATAGTATGTATGGGGGCTTTGCTATTAACCTCTATAGTCGGTACAAAATTATGCAAAATTTCGTGAAAATTACATCAAATTTTGAAATACTACTTTTACATACGAAATGAATTATGATTTTCTCTGAAATTTCGCATTATGATTACGATGCGTAATTGCGAATTTTGATGCGAAATTTCGGCCCACCACTGGGCGCCAGCTGCACCCACATCTCCTGTGCTGTTTTAAAAGCTCTCAAGCATCCTGTGCTTGTACACTGTTAAATGCGCTATGCATGAAAATGCCTTGGACATCCCAGAAAAAGTATTTAAGGCCCCATTTAGTGTTGTGGCCTCTACACAGCTTTAGTTTATGCTTTGATGGCTGCCAGTGTGTCTCCTTTTGCTGACCTGCATTGCCCATTGTAAACATCAGCTTATTACTGACTCTTTGTCTGGAACCTTTCTTGAGCTGAGCCTACAACTGAACCTAACTGAATTTACACCAGTCCTGATCTTGGCCTGAATCAGACTCTGCTTGTTAAAGTGAATGCTTACCAAGTTAAAAATAAAAAAGTCAGATACTCACCTAAGGAGAGGGAAGGCTCGGTCCTAATGAGCCTTCCCTCTCCTCTCCCGGTGCCCAGTCCCGCGCAGGATCCCCCGTGGCAGTATTCAAGCAGTTCGGTCAAATACTGCCACTTCCGCATGCCGAAGGGAGCTTTCGGAAGCCTTCGGGAGCACTCGGGCTCCCAAAGAGGGGCCGCTCCATACTACGCATGCGCGAGCGCCCTCTATGATGCACTCGCGCGTGCATAGTATGGAGCGGCCCGTCTTCGGAAGCCCAAGTGCTCCCGAAGACCTCCAAAGTCCCTGCGGCGACGGACGCGTACGGCGGAGCCAGCGCAGCACCGAGGGCACCGGGAGAGGGATGGCTCATTAGGACCGAGCCTTCCCTCTCCTTAGGTGAGTATCTGACTTTTTTATTTTTAACTTGGTAAACACTGGCTTTAACTACTCTCTTCAACCTTAGCCTAAACGTCATCACTATCCATTCAGGTAATCCAGCAGTGGCATAACAATAAAGGATGCAGAGGTTGAGATTGTACCAGGGCCCTTGGATCAGAGAAGTGGCAGGGGCTCTCCTTCAAATGCTCTTTATTGGTGTTATACTGGTAATGATCACTTCTATATGCACTTTGAATAGTGGTATTTACTAACAAGCAGAAATACAGGAAGTGGGAGAAATCCTTGCCAACCAGCTTCCAGTAAAAATAATTTAATTAATAAAAATAATAATTTGCCTTGGTTTTAATTGTTCCACACGTTATCTCAAGCTAAAAGCTAAAATAATAATAATACTTCAAGGCTACGTGACATTACTAATTTTTGTGAAAGCAAATTGTAGTACCATCACACCCATGTTTTTGTTCAACAAAGCTTTAGCTAACTGTATAAATTCTAACATTAAAGATAGCTAAGAGGAGGGATTTTTTAGTATGCATATATTTAGTTAAAAAAACAACCCCCATCCCAACATACACACACACTTTCATTGAAATACAGTATAACAAATCATAAATGAAAGACTCAAATTGATATGTTTCTATAGATTTTATTCAAAGAGGAACACCAACAAAAAATCCTAAATCAGCAGTGCAAAAATGCAAAAATGTATAGTTTAAAATCAAGCTATTGACCTCTAGATCTCTTTAGCTTTTTTTAGTAGTTTTATTTATATAGACATAAATAGGACCTGAAAATGGGACAAGTGAATAAGTGAATAGGTACATGTGAGATGTGGTCCTAAAACAGAGACTGGGGCTATATATAGGAGGGAGAGTTAGGACTTCTGTAACTAAAAGGTTGTACCATATTGATTCCAGAAATGTTGCTGCCTTGTACCTAACTGACCGACTGCTATATAGCATGCATGGCTGGCTAAAATATGACTATCTTTTGTAACTGATTTTACATAGTTCGTTTAATATCATGTCACCACTATAATTTATAGCTCCGTAAAAAAATGTATAGAAGCCAGCTACAACAGCATATTTGATGACAGCAGCAGATCACTGTAATAGTCTGTAAATCTTTGCTACATAATCCTTCATGTGATATGGGCTGTAGATTTAAAAATAATTATCAAATTCATAAAAATGTCCTCATAAATGATAATATAAATTATATATTATATTATTTGTATAATATATGCATTATACTTAATACTAGTTATGAATTATATGATTATACTAATAAATAAAGAGATATTCTAATGCAAAGCTGATCTAATTTTTTTAGTTTCACCCTTCTGACTTGACTTGAAGAAAAAAGACCGTAACTGAGGAAAATCCTACTTTGAGTACTATACTTGCGTAATAAAATATATCTGTGAGAAAACGCGGAAAAGCCGCCGCGCGTACTGATAGCAAGGCAGCTGGCTCCGGGTCCAGCGCGGCGGTTTGTACGCAGCAGCATGCGACTGATAATATGATGGATCGCGGAAAAACCGCCGCATGTACTGGCAGCAAGGCGGCTGTTTCCGAGTCAAACGCGGCGGTTTGCACGCAGCAGCGTGCGTCTGGTGTGGCTGGGTCTGTTAGTGCACCTGGATGGAGAACTACGCGCGCGAGCCAGAAGTCAGGACCTTTATGCCAGCAGGAGATGGATCAGCTGATCAGGACGATCAGCTGATTCCTGCTGGACTCCTGATTGGCTGAGTGGCTCGGGCGGGGCGGCAGAGTCCTGCAACTATATATATAGCTTGCTTGCCAGTTGCTGGTTGTCTGCCATTGCGAACACTACGTGGAAGCATTCAGACCATAGTCAGATCCTACAGTGTGTTTGAACCAGGAGGACCTGGGAATTCACACTGAGCCAGATTACTTTTGTTCATCATTGTATTATTATTCAGACTAGTTCCAGGGTGTAGAGACCAAGGACCTCACACCCAGACTAGGGAATTTGTATTATCATTTGTGTTATACTCCAGACTAGTTCCAGGGTGCTGAGACCACAGACCTCGCACCCAAGACTAGGGAACTGTATTATCATTTGTGTTATACTCCAGACTAGTTCCAGGGTGCTGAGACCACGGACCTCGCACCCAAGACTAGGGAACTGTATTATCATTTGTGTTAAACTCCAGACTAGTTCCAGAGTGCTGAGACCACGGACCTCGCACCCAAGACTAGGGAACTGTATTATCATTTGTGTTAGTCTCCAGACCTGCCTGTGACGCCCATCTTCCAGGGGTCACTTGCCATCGGGTCTTCTTGCTATTCAGCCTGGGACTCCGCCTCTTGGATGTCTCGGCTGCTGCAAGATCTCTGCACTTCCAAAGGGAGGTATTTCTCATACTGCCAAGGACCACCTGCTCCTCGGGTGGTCCTCACTCAAAGTTATTACTGTTGCACCAAACACTCACACTATATAGGTGTCCAGAGGTTAGCAATATATCTGTATTATCGGTGATTCTGCAGATCATCAATAATCAGATTCTCTCTGCATGCTGACACCGATTGTTACAATAACAAGGTGTTAGATGAAATGATACTTACACTTTGCAGGTTGTTTATTTTATTAGAAAACTACCGTGGAGACCTGAGGTAGCACTAGTATTAAGGGAAGGCACTAACAGTCTTTGTTATGGTTTTCCACTATGAAAAGAAACCCACATAGCAGCAGTACACACTCAACCTAAGGGTGTGGCATTAGAAATTGGAACAGTAATGGAAGAGGCAGCTAACACAAATAAAACCGCTTATTAGTGTTAAAGTCTATAGCCACAAATAGGCAAACACTCTCACTTTATTGTTTACTGCTAAGACATTTTCCTTGGACTAACCAGAAATCTTCAGTAAGCTGGTGCCTGCAGTTGTATTTCATGTATGTATTGCAAACTGACATTTCTTAGAAAAGTAAGGTGTATAACTATAAACTAACTGATATGGGTGTCCAGAAAATCTTCATAAGACATTTCCAGCAGAGTTCTGGAGACGTGAGAGATCGGTGGGTGATTGTGGAAGACATATTGTGGACTGGGATTTGTCGAAGACAGTCTTTTAACGTTATACCGTATTCATTTATAATAACACTGATCTAAAAGAAACCAGAGATTTTATCTATGACCCCGGCTCTATAGCCAAAGTTAAGTCAGCCAGGTAAACTTTTTTCTGTCAGCAGCTAAAAGGACCATTGCTAGTCAATGTAGGCAGTGGAGGTCTTCCTCCTTTCCATCATTTACTTACTCGGTTAAAGCTCTAAATGAGAGTACATATTACTGTGGCACCGCTCAGTTCGGAGCAGTGAGAGACCTGAATGATAACTCTCCCTGCTTTAGCTAAACTCTGAGGCGGTGTTAAATACTATTCCTCCTCCGTGTTGTCGCAACTTGGAGGGAGATGTAGTTTGGTGTCTGGCAGCTGCTTTTTCTGTGTTTGTTCTAAGGGGCTGAGTCATCTTACCCTACTCTGGTACATGGAAGTACAAATAGCCTGAAATAGAAGGCTTTATCACAATGTGTTTACTTTGGATGATTTCAAAGATTCAGATCTGTATAAATGCTTGATAGTTTAATTATTCTCACTCTTTATGCCCTTACCTTGTCATTGTGGAACCTACAGGTTGGTAAAAATGTGTTGTATGGAATTGATCCTATTATGGTTTTCTACAGCATTTTACATTTCCAGATTTTCTAACAAGTTACCATTGGAGTAGGACAAGCCCTTGTTCTGTTCTGTTCTATTTCAAGTGTTTCAAATACACAAAAAAAGTTACCACCACATGACTGGACGGTCTTTCTAAGAGCACATCTTTCAATTTTTTTGAGCAAGTACATCGCATATATAATTAAATTCAATCTAAGCAAGATTTGAAAGTGGGCCATCTTTATTTTCTTTTTAAAGATGAGGATGACTATAGGCTGACCTTTTGTCTTGATCCCTGTAATGATTGGTGTCAGCAAGAACAGATTTTCTGATTATTGGTGATCTGCACTATCACCAATAATGCAGATTTTATACCTGATTATGTGGTGATCTGCAGAATCACCAATAATACAAGTATAGCAAGACACAGGACACTCAGGTGTAAGATAGTGTTTAGTGCAACAGTAAATATTGATAGAGATACCCACTATCCCAGAGGAGCTGGTAGAAGGGGGTATCTCTAAAGAACACAGTAAACAGTACTCCAGCAGGCTGGAGTCACAGAGGAGTAGTGATAGGTTCACCCGAGGAGCGGGTGATGCACAGTAAGACAATATAGAGTGATCACTCGAGGAGCGAGTGATTCAGACTGTACTGCAGCAGGTCATCCCCTGAGGGGCAGGAGATCCAAACAGTACTGTAATAGCTAGTCACCTTAGGAGCAAGTGATTAAGACTGTACTGCAGCTATCTACCTGAGGAGCAGGTGATTAAGACTGTACTGCAGCTATCTACCTGAGGAGCAGGTGATTCAGACTATATTGCAGCTATCAACCTGAGGAGCAGGTGATTAAGACTGTATTGCAGCTATCTACCCGAGGAGCAGGTGATTAAGACTGTACTGCAGCTATCTACCTGAGGAGCAGGTGATTCAGACTGTACTGCAGCTATCAACCTGAGGAGCAGGTGATTCAGACTATACTGCAGCTATCAACCTGAGGAGCAGGTGATTAAGACTGTACTGCAGGTATCTACCTGAGGAGCAGGTGATTCAGACTATACTGCAGCTATCAACCTGAGGAGCAGATGATTACTAAACTGAGAGTCCCTCACCAGGACTAAGCTCACTGGTTAGGGCAGAAGAGTCAGACAAGCAGGTTCGGCAACACACGAACAGATACGGTACAAAGGTAGAATACAAAATCAGAGTGAGGGATAAGCTAAGTCGGCAACTGGATCAGATAGGCAAAGGCACAGAATCACAAGTCAGAAGAGTAGTCAAGGCTAGCAGAGGGTCATAACAAATAATACAATTCAATTAGTACTTTAACCCATTGTCGTTCTGTCGTTTTCACGTGAGAAATGTTCACCTCCCATTCATTAGCCTATAACTTTATCACTACTTATCACAATGAACTGATCTATATCTTGTTTTTTCCGCCACCAATTAGGCTTTCTTTTGGGGGGTACATTTTGCTAAGAGCCACTTTACTGTAAATGCATTTTAACAGGAAGAATAAGAAAAAAATGGAAAAATTCATTATTTCTCAGTTTTCAGCCATTATAGTTTTAAAATAATACATGCCTCCATAATTAAAACTCACGTATTGTATTTGCCCATATGTCCCGGTTATTACACCATTAAAATGATGTCCCTATCACAATGTATGGCGACAATATTTTATTTGGAAATAAAGGTGCATTTTTTCCATTTTGCATCTATCACTATTTACAAGTTTAAAATAAAAAAAAATATAGAAATATTTCATCTTTACATTGATATTTAAAAAGTTTAGACCCTTAGGTAAATATTTAGGTTTTTTTTTTTTTTATTGTAATGTTTTTTTTTTTAATAATAAACAATTTATTTGGGTAGTTTTGGGAGGGTGGGAGGTAAACAATAGATTTATAATGTAAATGTGTGTTCATTTTTATTTTTTTTCCTTTCAGTTGTAGTATTACTTTTTGTAATGAGTTTGTTTACATGACGTCACTCTAAGCGTAACACACGCTTAGAGTGACGCATCGGGGAGGGAACAGCCAGAAAAAGCACAGCTTCCGAGAGAAGCTGTCGCTTTTTCAGCGGGGGAGAGGAATCAGTGATCGGGCACCATAGCCCGATACATTGATTCCTTGGCTACCGAATCCGCGGCCGGGAGTGCGCAAGCACGCGTGCGATCGGCCGCAGGAGCGCGCATGGTTCCTGGACGTAGTTTCTACGTCCAGGAACCAAAATAGGTTAAGCTATCAACAGAATCTGGCTAAGTGTGGATCCCCAGCTCCTGCTGGTTCTAGCACACTTTCGGATCTGACTATGGGTCTGAGTGCTAACACGTAGCATATGCAACAGCAGACAAAGAACAACTGACAGGCCTGTTCTATATATACTGGGAGCGCTCCATAGCACCGCCCCAGTCACTCAGCCAATCAGGATCAGTGTTGGAGTCAGCTGACCGGCTGATCAGCTGACTCCCCTTCTGCTAGCATAAAGATCCTGTCTGTGCGCGCGCGCGTAGACCTCAGTCTATGTGCGACTGAGGGACCAGGCAAACTTCCATCATGTAACAATGCGGCGAAGGCCGCTGGTTGAGACGCGGGGACAGCCACCATGCCGCTCAGCTCTGCGGCGGCCTCCCCCTCATTCACCACAGTTCCAGGCACAATTCCATCATGTACCCGCACGGCGGAAACCACCGGCTGAGACGCGGAGATAGCCGCCATGCCGCTCCCTGTTGCGGCGGCATCTCCGCTATCCTTTACAATCCCCGCTACAAAGGGGAATTTCAGAATTTATATATGATCCTCCTCAGGAAAAATTAAAGCTCTGAAATATCTCAACTTTTAGACTGTAATGTATTGAACAGAGTTCTGTTAATATGCTGTGATGATGCCAGCATGTTGACAATTTTTTGCACCATTTATGAAGTCATGCTGAAAACTACCAATCATATTAATATGTTTATGATGCAAAACTTTTTAAGTGTGAAAAAATAGTACTGCTTCTTGGTCCCCACTATCTGCATGAAGTTTACATGTTCTCACCATATCTGCGTAGTTTACACTGGAAACACCAGTTTCCTCCCAGTCCCACATCCCATAATCAATCATACACAGATTAATTAGCCTTCCATCCCCTCCCAAAAAAATGGTCGTAGAGTACAATTGGAACATAAGATAATACTTGACAATGTAGACATTAGGTTGTGAATTCCTCTGAGGGACATTTAGTGACATGACTATATACACTATGTAAAAGTACTGCAGAAGAGGTGAGCACTATGTGAATACACATTGAGCATAATCATATTGTACACACAGCACACTGTGTTTATACTACTGATGCAGCGCAAATGCATCACAGTCATTACAATGCCTATTACGCAAAACTGATTTGTGAAATTCTCATGAACCTGCCAGCGGAGATTTTGTTTATCCCTAAATTGTATGCTATTTTTTTTTTACTTGCATAAAAAGGAGCATCTTGTTGACCATCTCTCTTCTTCTTGATCTGAAAGCAGTCAGTTCAGGCAAAAGCTATGTCATACAAGTAGGAGGTACCTCTGAACCCGCAAAGCTGAGGCAAAGGAGGACCTGGGAGATTGCTACCACATCACATTGGGTTCATATCAAATCAATGTGCTCCATTATTTTTTGTTTTGTGTTGAGATCAGGCACTTCATTTTTCTTATGGCTGAATTTTATTGTATCCATCGTGTGTATAATTCTATTTATTTTACTGCATTATTGATTTTTCAGAAGTTTGTTGGCTCTGTGACAAAATGCTATGACTGCAGATAGATACAGACTTGCTTGCATTGCCAGAAATGAAATATTGACATTTACAGAACTAAATAGTAAATGGAGTCTCAAACATTAATAACAGAGCTTTTTCTATACTTGTTGAGAAGTGTTTTGAAAATCATTCTAAATACATATGCCCAGTAACTGTTTTATTGCCAGATAAAACAGTGCAATCAGCCTTTTCTTAACCTCCCTGGCGATAACCCCGAACGTAGTTCGGGGTAAGCTGCGCAGGAGGATTTCTCAGGCCCTGCTGGGCCGATTTGCATAATGTTTTGTTTTGCTACACGCAGCTAGCACTTTGCTAGCTGCGTGTGCATACCAATCGTCGCCACTCCGTGCCAATTTGCCGCACCGCACCGCCCCCCCCTCAGACCCCTTGCGCAGCCTGGCCTATCAGCACCAGGCAGCGCTAAGGGGTGGATCAGGACTCCCAATGGCCATGGCGACGGGGGAAGCCCTCCAGGAAATCCCGTTCTTTGAACGGGATTTCCTGATCGCAGATCGCCGGAGGCGATTGAAGCGGGTGGGGGGATGCCGCTGCACAGCGGCTATCATGTAGCGAGCCCTGGGCTTGCTACATGATTTAAAAAATGAAAAAAAAAAAAAAAACTGCTGCGCTGCCCCCTGGTGGTTTTTAACCGGTTCGGCCTATCTGGACGAGCTTTCTCGTCCAGATAGGCACTGCTGCTGTCGCCGGCTCGTGCGTGCGATCAGGCACGCCCTCCCCAGCATTTTAGTTCGTTCGCATCCAGGACTTTTTTCACTGTGGCCATCTTGTGGCCAAATAGTAAACTGCACCCACATACATTTTTAATTAAAAAAAAAATATGATTTTACATTTAAAATTAGCAGTTTCCCTCCCACACCAAAAATTACCCACATACACTTTTTTTTTATAAAAAAAAATACAATTAAAAAAAAACAAAAACAACATAAATAGTTACCCAAGGGTCTAAACTTTTTAAATATGCATGTCAAGAGAATATGTTATTATATTATTTAAAATTATAAGCTTATAAATAGTGATGGACGCAAATTGAAAAAATGCATCTTTATTTCTAAATGTAATATCGGCACCATAAATTGTGATAGGGACATCGTTTAAACGGTGTAATAACCAGGACAGATGGGCAAATAAAATACATGAGTTTTAATTATGGTAGCGTATATTAATTTCAAACTATAATGGCCAAAAACTGAGAAATAATGAATTTTTTTCATTTCTTTCTTAATCTTCCTGTTAAAATAGACTTAGAAAAAATAATTCTTAGCAAAATGTACTACCCAAAGAAATCCTAATTAGTGGTGGAAAAAAACAACATATAGATCAATTCATTGTGATAAGTAGCAATAAAGTTATAGGCGAATGAATGGGAGGTGAACGTTGCTCGGATGCATGAGATTTTCGGCACTGCGGTACTGAACCGGTTAATAGACCGCCAGGAGGGTTAAAGCCTGTTTGCAGACATAGCTAGAAAAAACAACATCTAACAGCTTGGTAAATCGAATGCTCAAATGCAACTAAAAATCCTGTCTTGAATTTAATATCACATGGCCAAAAGCAACTGATAATGTGGACTAAGTTTTTGTTTCTGTGGGTTTGGCTACTTTGTTCTACTCAGACTGTGTCCTCCTATTTTTTAGGCTGCTAGGCATGGGCACAGACTGAACCCATATGGGAAGATTGCAGTCTATAGCAATGACAGTCTGTGGTGCAGAAAGCTGCCAATGTCTGGCCCCCTAACCAGGTTATTTAGAAGTTATTTATTTGACATCAGATGATCAGGTAACTTAAGGACAGGCAAAACAAGCTCGGCAACTACCTATATAGATCCAGATCAAGCTTTGCCAGTAACTATACAGATCCATTAAATTGCGCCTTTGGTGGAAATTTAATTGGGGAATACCTTCTCATATCACTGCCATATAGACCTGCTTTTACTGCCATATAGACCAAGTATTTTGTAATTTCAAGAACTTCATGTGACTACATATATAAATGTAAAGGTTTAGGCTATGTCTCCACTGGCCACCGCACGCGGCTGTGAGATGTGCGGCAGCACTTCCTGGTCTGCGGGTACACAGACGAATCCCAGAAGCCGTGCCATGCACGGCTATGGGATTTGCTTCCTCCCGCATGGAAACAGATGGCAATGGCACCATTATTTTCTATGGCAGAGTTTCCCGTGCGATTTGCCTGCGAGGAAACTTTGCAAATTCTGCCTGGTTTCCACACTAGTGGAAACGGGCCCTAAAACCTAATAATTATGTCTCATAAAGACCCCTTATTCCGAAAATGACTACTATCTTTTATACTTTATGGTCTGCACTTAAATATATGTTATTCCGAATTAAAAGATATGAGAATAATTTATATTCAATAAAAAACATGGCCCTAATGTTAAAAACCAATGATGAAACAGGTCATTCATGACAGGTCAAGCATTTTGGCCTTCTTTTCTTCATTGCATGATTGAATGATTGATAAACTTGTTGACTGCATGATTTATCATTCACATGCACATTTTGTATTGCAGTTAAACTGGGCTGTTAAAGGGGAACTGAAGTAAGAGGTACACGGAGGCTGCCATATTTATTTCCTTTTAATCAATACCAGCACGGTGGCGTAGTGGTTAGCTCTCTCGCCTTGCAGCGCTGGGTCCCTGGTTCGATTCCCAGCCAGGGCACTATCTGCAAAAAGTTTGTATGTTCTCTCCGTGTCTGCGTGGGTTTCCTCCGGGCACTCCGGTTTCCTCCCACATTCCAAAAACATACAGATAAGTTAATTGGCTCCCTCTAAAATTGGCCCTAGACTACAGTACTTACACTACATAATATAGACATATGGCAATGGTAGGGATTCGATTGTGAGCTCCTTTGAGGGACAGTTAGTGACAAGATATATATATATATATATACACACTGTACAGCGCTGCGTAATATGTCGGCGCTATATAAATACTAAATAATAATAATAATAATACCAGTTGCCTGTCAGCCCTGCTGGTCTATTTCTCTGCAGTAGTATCTGAATAACACCAGTAGAGATGTCGCGAACCTCCGATTTTCGGTTCGCGAACTTCCGCAGAAGGTTCGGTTCGCGGAAAAATTTGCGAACCGCAATAGACTTCAATGGGGAGGCGAACTTTGAAAAATAGAAAAAATTATGCTGGCCACAAAAGTGATGGAAAAGATGTTTCAAGGGGTCTAACACCTGGAGGGGGGCATGGCGGAGTGGGATACATGACAAAAGTCCCGGTGAAAAATCTGGATGTGACGCAAAGCAGCGTTTTAAGGGCAGAAATCACATTGAATGCTAAATTGGAGGCATAAATTGCTTTACAACATCTTGCATGTGTATACATCAAACAGGGAGTGTAATTAGAGTACTGCTTCACACTGACACACCAAACTCACTGTGTAACGCACCGCAAACAGCTGTTTGTGTAGTGACGGCCATGCTGGACTACTGCGCAACATGGCGTGATTGCTCTTCCTCACTCAGTGATGTCAGGTAATGTGTGACTTCCTTCTCAACGTTCCATGGAATTGTTAAAAAGCTTACGTTTTGTTTTTAATTTACATTTTCTACTTGCTGTGTACTTGTTCAGTACCGCTACAATGAGAATCCTGTGGAGGCGGGCAAGTCTGCCATTGTGACCCCGGGTAATGGCCGGGGAATGAGAGGTTTGAATCCGGTGTGGAGCCTGAGCAACGGCTACCACTACACATCCAAGGAGGGCAGCGGGCAGGCATGCACGCCCGCCCGCCCCGAGGTAGTGACCAAAAATAACAATACAGGAGGAGGACTTTCGAGGCCCTGCTGTGTATTTGAAATGAATGTACTTTAAATCCTTTAACGAGAACCAGTTATGGCGGGCAAAGATGACACCACATTCCTTTCACGAGAATCATATGGAGGCGGGCAAGTCTGTCATTTGTGACCCCGGGTAATGGCCGGGGAATAAGGGATGGAATCCGGTGTGGAGCCTGAGAAACGGCTACCACCACACATCCAAGGAGGGCAGCAGGTAGGCATGCACGCCCGCCCCGAGGTAGTGACCAAAAATAACAATACAGGAGGCGGACTTTCGAGGCCCTGCTGTGTATTTGAAATGAATGTACTTTAAATCCTTTAACGAGAACCAGTTATGGCGGGCAAAGATGACACCACATTCCTTTCACGAGAATCATATGGAGGCAGGCAAGTCTGTCATTTGTGACCCCGGGTAATGGCCGGGAAATGAGAGATGGAATCCGGTGTGGAGCCTGAGAAACGGCTACCACTACACATCCAAGGAGGGCAGCAGGTAGGCATGCACGCCCGCCCGCCCCGAGGTAGTGATCAAAAATAACAATACAGGAGGCGGACTTTCGAGGCCCTGCTGTGTATTTGAAATGAATTAACTTTAAATCCTTTAACGGGAATCCGTTATGGAGGGCAAGTCTGCCATTGTCACCGCGGGGAATGAAGGTTGGATTGCGGCCCGAAGTGGGAGCCTGCTGAGACCCATGCTGTAGCTGCCCTGACCGTGCTTTGCAGACCAGGCATCTGTGGTCAGATGGACCCTTGAGCCAGCGGAAGACAAACCAAGTCGAAAGCATTTGCCAAGAATGTTTTACGGAGGGCAAGTTTTTTTGCCCTTTTTTTTAAATTTTTTGAAAATGATAGATGGTTGTATTTTTAAATTGTTTGAAAGTTTAGATGGTTGTATTTTTAAATTGTTTGAAAGTTTAGATGGTTGTATTTTTAAATTGTTTAAAAGTGTATCCATTCTTCCTCCCCCCCAGCCACGAACAATACCATGGGAACGTGGAGCAGCAGAAGCCCCCTGTGACGGCTGCCACGGTTGTTCTCCGCTGCTTGTCTTTTGAGGGGTGCTTCTTTTCCTCAGGTGTTCTTGCCATAGCTGTTTGTGCCTTCTCTCCAGGTGCCTTCGTAAAGCACTTGTCCCTACGTGACAGTTGGCCTTTCCACGGCTCAATTTTTGCTGGCAGAGACAACAGATGGCTTTGCTCCGATCTGAGACACACACGTGAAAAAATTTCCAAACCGCTGAGCCCCCCTGGGCTGATGGCGCTACGGTGGCATCAGCAGCTGACGTTGAAGGGCATGTTGGCTGTCTGGCCATAGCTGGCGATACATGGCGCCGGACATTGCCCCCAGCTGATTCTGAGGACGAGCTCCCTCTTGTATTGCGTTCCGGAGTTGGAGCCTGATCAACGTCTACCACCACACATCCAGGCAAGGAGGGAAGCAGGCAGGCATGCACGCCCGCCCCGAGGTAGTGACCAAAAATAACAATACAGGACTCAGGAGGACCTTTTGCGGCCCTAATTGAAATGAACTAACTTTAAATCCTTTAACGGGAATCCGTTATGGAGGGCAAGTCTGCCATTGTCACTGCGGGGAATGAAGGTTGGATTCCGGCCAGAAGTGGGAGCCTGCTGAGACCCATGCTGTAGCTGCCCTGACCGTGCTTTGCCGACCAGGCATCTGTGGTCAGATGGACCCTTGAGCCAGCGGAAGACAAACCAAGTCGAAAGCATTTGCCAGGAATGTTTTACGGAGGGCAAGTTTTTTTGCCCTTTTTTTAAATTTTTTGAAAATGATAGATGGTTGTATTTTTAAATTGTTTGAAAGTTTAGATGGTTGTATTTTTAAATTGTTTGAAAGTTTAGATGGTTGTATTTTTAAATTGTTTGAAAGTGTATCCATTCAAGTGCAAGTTATGCACTGACTGCCAGGTATAATGTGCAGTCACAGATGCAGTGAAAGGTATGCACTGACTGCAAACAGCCGTTTGTGTAGTGACGGCCGTGCTGGACTGGTGCGCACCGTGACGAGAGTGCAGGTGATGGTGGCTTTTCAGCCCATATGCTTGCCCGGCTGATGTAGCTGAATGACAGAACAGTGACTTTCCAGCTGATCAAATTTGGTCTGACCACAATAAAGCAACGACCTTAATATCTTTTGTGTGCCACCCCCACCCGAGACACTCAAATAGCCGGCGGTCATTGCTTCATTGTGATGCGCAAGCCCCTTCACCGCGGCAAGGTAATGATCACGAAGGGGGATGGGCACATGTACACGCACCAGAAAAATTAGTGTAGCGGCCGCTGCTGGCAGCGGCCTTAAAAATTCAGGAATCCGCCTAGAGTCCTGGACCCTGTTGGTAGTGGCGGAGAAGGCAGTCAAGCGGCCTGCAGGCAGAGATGCTGTGTGTGGGGAGTGGACTGACTTAGTCTTCGGTCGTGCAGTAGCCCTCCGTGATCCATTCCTCATTCATTTTGATAAAGGTCAGGTACTGAACACTGTCGTGACTTAGGCGACTTCTCTTCTCAGTAACTATGCCTCCAGCTGCACTGAAGGTCCTTTCTGACAGGACGCTTGCGGCAGGGCAAGAGAGGAGTTGTATGGCAAATTGGGACAGCTCTGGCCACAGGTCAAGCCTGCGCAACCAGTAGTCCAAGGGTTCATCGTCGCTTTTCGCAGAGTCTACATCCACACTCAAGGCCAGGTAGTCGGCTACCTGCCGGTCCAGGCGTTGGTGGAGGGTGGATCCGGAAGGACTATGGCGAGGAGTTGGACTAAAGAACGTCCGCATGTCCGACATCACCCTGAGATCGCTGGAGCGTCCTGTTCTTGCCTGCGTGGACTTGGGAGGAGGAGGGTTACTGCCAGTGGTACCTTGATTGCGTTGTGCAGCCACATCACCCTTAAACGCATTGTAAAGCATCATCGACAGCTTGCTCTGCAAGTGCTGCATCCTTTCCGCCTTTTGTTGAGTTGGTAAGAGGTCCGCCACTTTGTGCCTGTACCGAGGGTCTAGTAGCGTGGCCACCCAGTACAGGTCATTCGTCTTGAGTTTTTTGATACGGGGGTCCCTCAACAGGCTGGACAACATGAAAGAGGACATCTGCACAAAGCTGGATGCAGAGGTACTCTCCATCTCCTCATGCTCTTCCTCAGTGACGGGACGCAACTCCTCTTCCTCCCCCCAGCCACGAACAATACCACGGGAACGTGGAGCAGCAGAAGCCCCCTGTGATGGCTGCTGCGGTTGTTCTCCTTCCGCCGCCTCTTCCTCCTCCACAGAAACACCTTCCTCATCATCACCATCATTAGAGTCTGACTCCTCTCCTTCCCCACACGACTCCTCTTCTTCCTCCTCCTCCCCCCTCTGTGCTGCCACCGGTGTTGTGGAAACATCGGGTTCGTGTGTAAATGGCTCCAATGAATCCTGCTGCCCTAACTCTTCTTGTTCACGCTCCTCCACAGCTGTATCCACCACTCTACGCACGGCACGCTCCAGGAAGTAGGCGTAGGGGATCAAGTCGCTGATGGTGCCCTCATCGCGACTCACCAGTTTGGTCACCTCCTCAAAGGGCTCCATGACCCTGCATGCATTTCGCATCAGTGTCCAGTTGTTGGGCCACAACATCCCCATCCTCCCAGATTGTGTCCTTGTACTGTAATGATACAGGTAGTGGGTGACGGCTTTCTCCTGGTCTAGCAGGCGAGAGAACATCAGCAGGGTGGAATTCCAGCGAGTCGGGCTATCGCAAATCAGGCGTCTCACCGGCAAGTTGTTTCTACGCTGAATCTCTGCAAAGCGTGCCATGGCCTTGTAAGAGCGCCTGAAATGCCCACACAACTTCCTGGCCTGCTTCAGGACGTCCTCTAAGCCTGGGTACTTGGACACAAATCTTTGCACGACCAGATTAAGCACATGTGCCATGCAGGGTATGTGTGTCAGCTTTCCCAAATTCAACGCAGCAATGAGATTGCTGCCGTTGTCACACACCACGTTGCCGATCTCAAGCTTGTGCGGGGTCAGCCATTGCTCCACCTGTTTGTTAAGAGCAGCCAGGAGAGCTGCTCCAGTGTGACTCTCCGCTTTCAGGCAAGACATGTCTAACACTGCATGACACCGTCGCACCTGGCATGCAGCATAGGCCCTGGGGTGCTGGGGCTGTGTAGCTGGGGAGGAGATGGCGGCACCAGCCAAGGAGGAGGAGGATGACGACAGCGAAGCGGTGATAGCAGGCGGAGAGGAGGTGGCTGGAGGCCTGCCTGCAAGCCGTGGAGGTGTGACAAGTCGGTCCTCTGCGCAGCCACGTACTCCCTGCTTGCTGCCATCGGTCACCAGGTTGACCCAATGGGCTGTGTATGTAATGTAGTGGCCCTGCCCGTGCTTGGCAGACCAGGCATCCGTGGTCAGGTGGACCCTTGACCCAACGCTGTGTGCCAGAGATGACACCACTTGCCTCTCAACTGCACGGTACAGTTTGGGTATGGCCTTTTGAGAAAAATAATTGCGGCCTGGTATCTTCCACTGCGGTGTACCAATGGCCACAAACTTACGGAAAGCCTCCGACTCCACCAGCTTGTATGGTAATAGCTGGCGAGCTAATAGTTCCGCCACGCCAGCTGTCAGACGCCGGGCAAGAGGGTGACTGGCAGACATTTGCTTCTTCCGCTCAAATACTTCCTTCACGGACAGCTGGGTACTGCTGTGGGCAGAGGAGAAGGAACCGCTCAAGGGAAGAGGCGGTGTACTGTGGAGGAGGGTGGCTGTGAAGGTGCAAGGGAGAAAGTGGATGAAGACGATGCACCTGAAGGAGGAAGAGGAGAAGGAGTTTGGCTTGTCTTTTGAGGAGTGCTGCTTTTACTCAGGTGTTCTTGCCATAGCTGTTTGTGCCTTCTCTCCAGGTGCCTTCGTAAGGCACTTGTCCCTACGTGAGAGTTGGCCTTTCCACGGCTCAATTTTTGCTGGCAGAGACAACAGATGGCTTTGCTCCGATCTGAGACACACACGTGAAAAAATTTCCAAACCGCTGAGGCCCCCTGGGGTGATGGCGCTACGGTGGCATCAGCAGCAGCTGACGTTGAAGGGCATGTGTGCTCCCTGGCCATAGCTGGCGATACATGGCACCGGACACTGCCCCCAGCTGTTTCTGAGGACGAGCTCCCTCTGCTTCTATCATGGAGTCGTCTCCTCCTACTCCTCTCTGACTCCTCCTCTGAACTGTCCCCCTGGTCATCTCCTCTACCGGGAACATATGTGCTATCCGTATAATCGTCATCATAATCCTCCTGGCCAGCTGCGCTTTCCTCAGACACCTCCTCAAGTGCACCAACTTCAGGTGGTCCACCATCATCCCCATCCACACACGTTACGTCCATACTATCGCCACCTAACTCAGATGTATGAGGTGGTGTACCTGCGCCTTCTTGTTGTTGTTGCAGTAGTGGCTGGGAATCAGTGATTTCACCACCACCAAATAACTCCTGCGAAGTGTCAAATGCAGCGGATGTGGTGCTTGTTGTAGCGCTGGTGGCTGCGGGAGATGAGGTGTTCTGTGTTAAATACTCAATCACCTCCTCACGATTTTGGGAAGTGATGGCACGTGCCTTCTTCTGAGCACTGTATTTTGGGGCAGGTCCGCATGAAATCACAGCAACACCACCTCGCACAGCCACAGACCTGCCGGTGCCTGGTGGCCTTCCTCTGGGTCTGCCTCTACCTCTTCCTCTACCTGGTTTGTCCATTTTGTCCATCTCGGGGGTATGCTAGCTATATGCAGTGAGGTGGGTTCTCACTCAACACAACAGGTAGTTAGATGCAGTGAGGTGGCCAGGTGGGTTCTCACTCAACACAACAGGTAGTTAGATGCAGTGAGCTGGGTTCACTCAACAGTAAAGGTACTTAAGATGCAGTGAGGTGGGTTCTCACTCAACACAACAGGTAGTTAGATGCAGTGAGGTGGCCAGGTGGGTTCACACTCAACACAACAGGTAATTAGATGCAGTGAGCTGGGTTCACTCAACACAAGGCTAGGTATATGCAGTGATGAGGTGGGTTAAGTAAACACAACAGGTACTGGGTAGTTAGATGCAGTGAGCTGGGTTCACTCAACAGTAAAGGTACTTAAGATGCAGTGAGGTGGGTTCTCACTCAACACAACAGGTAGTTAGATGCAGTGAGGTGGCCAGGTGGGTTCACACTGAACACAACAGGTAGTTAGATGCAGTGAGCTGGGTTCACTCAACAGTAAAGGTACTTAAGATGCAGTGAGGTGGGTTCTCACTCAACACAACAGGTAGTTAGATGCAGTGAGGTGGCCAGGTGGGTTCACACTCAACACAACAGGTAATTAGATGCAGTGAGCTGGGTTCACTCAACACAAGGCTAGGTATATGCAGTGATGAGGTGGGTTAAGTAAACACAACAGGTACTGGGTATTTAGATGCAGTGAGCTGGGTTCACTCAACAGTAAAGGTACTTAAGATGCAGTGAGGTGGGTTCTCACTCAACACAACAGGTAGTTAGATGCAGTGAGGTGGCCAGGTGGGTTCACACTCAACACAACAGGTAGTTAGATGCAGTGAGCTGGGTTCACTCAACAGTAAAGGTACTTAAGATGCAGTGAGGTGGGTTCTCACTCAACACAACAGGTAGTTAGATGCAGTGAGGTGGCAAGGTGGGTTCACACTCAACACAACAGGTAGTTAGATGCAGTGAGCTGGGTTCACTCAACACCACGCTAGGTATATGCAGTGATGATGTGGGTTAAGTAAACACAACAGGTACTGGGTAGTTAGATGCAGTGAGCTGGGTTCACTGAACAGTATACAGTAAAGGTACTTAAGATGCAGTGAGGTGGGTTCTCACTCAACACAACAGGTAGTTAGACTTAGATGCAGTGAGCTGGGTTCACTCAACACAACGCTAGGTATATGCAGTGATGAGGTGGGTTAAGTAAACACAACAGGTACTGGGTAGTTAGATGCAGTGAGCTGGGTTCACTCAACAGTAAAGGTACTTAAGATGCAGTGAGGTGGGTTCACTCAACACAAGGCTAGGTATATGCAGTGATGAGGTGGGTTAAGTAAACACAACAGGTACTGGGTAGTTAGATGCAGTGAGCTGGGTTCACTCAACAGTAAAGGTACTTAAGATGCAGTGAGGTGGGTTCTCACTCAACACAACAGGTAGTTAGATGCAGTGAGGTGGCCAGGTGGGTTCACACTCAACACAACAGGTAGTTAGATGCAGTGAGCTGGGTTCACTCAACACCACGCTAGGTATATGCAGTGATGATGTGGGTTAAGTAAACACAACAGGTACTGGGTAGTTAGATGCAGTGAGCTGGGTTCACTGAACAGTATACAGTAAAGGTACTTAAGATGCAGTGAGGTGGGTTCTCACTCAACACAACAGGTAGTTAGACTTAGATGCAGTGAGCTGGGTTCACGCAACACAACGCTAGGTATATGCAGTGATGAGGTGGGTTAAGTAAACACAACAGGTACTGGGTAGTTAGATGCAGTGAGCTGGGTTCACTCAACACAAAGCTAGGTATATGCAGTGATGAGGTGGGTTAAGTAAACACAACAGGTACTGGGGTATATGCAGTACTGGGTAGTACAATGTGCAGCTCCCTGTCACACACACAGGCAGTCAGTCACTGAATGTGCTGGGCTGCTGGCAGTGGCACACACACTATCAATTAGCAAGGCTGTGCATGCAACAAAAGTGTCAGAAAAAAAAAATGTACAGGTTGAGCTCTGAAAAGAGCTGTTGCTGGGTGCTTTAAAAGCAATATTAATCAGTCAGGAACAAGCAAAGCAGCCTAGAACCTAACTAATCTGTCCCTAAGAGAAAAAGTCTGCAGCAGCTGTCCCTTTCCTCTCTCTAGCAGGCACACGAGTGACTGTAATGGCCGCCGGAGGCTGCCTTATATAAGGGGGGGTGGGGCTCCAGGGCTTACTGTAGCCTGAATGGCTACAATGTGCCTGCTGACTGTGATGCAGAGGGTCAAAGTTGACCCTCATAGTGCATTATGGGGCGAATCGAACTTCCGGAAAAGTTCGCCTGGCGCAGGCGAACGCGAACCCCCAATGTTCGCCTGGAACCGTTCGCCGGCGAACCGTTCGGTACACCTCTAAACACCAGAAACAAGCATGCAGCTAGTCTTGTCAGATCTGACTTTAAAGTCAGCTAACATAATCCAAATGTATATACTTGTAACTTGCGAGACAGGCTTATTGGGATACCCTAAAATCTCTTTACTGCATAGTAGGAGATTGCACTATTATAATCTCGTCTTTTGCATATTGCAAAGAAGTAAAGATTTCTAAGGTATTATCATATTTTGTTGTTATGTTGTTCTATGTTATTTTAAGAAGATAGTTTAATATTCTCATGGGCATACTCTTTAGTCCTCTGGCTACAATTAAGTCTTTTAAGCTTTCTGAACTCTTGAAATAAAACTGGCAGTATTTAGCCCATATTCTACATACTGCATTGCCAACTGTACATATGCATGTTATTATTATTAATTTATATAAGGTTATCATCTTCCATGGCACTGTACAGAGTAAAACATAAGATGCATAGTAACTTCCAAGAAAAAAGGAGAGAACCTTGCCATTATGAGCTTGCAGGTAGGAAAACATGGGCAATAAGAAGTTTTACTGTATGCCAGTAAATATGAATATGATGTAGCCTCTGGCATAACCCACAAGGCGTCTTCTAGGCAGTGACACTGGGTGTTCTCGCCTCGACATCATGTCGGGTAAGCTGGTACATTCCCCACCATTCAGATGGACTTTCTGTCCTTATATCATTCTTTCTTGTCTCTTCTTTCTTTTCTTCAATTCTTCCTGTATGAATTATCGATTATGGGGTAATTGCTATTTCACCAGGGTTTATGTATCTTCTCACAATTACTTATGACTTTTTTGATTGTACTGGGCACTTTATTTATTTTCTCTGTCACTAAGTCATACAGTCATTAAATTGATTAGTCATAAGCACTAGCACTTTTTCCAGGTTTATTGCTGCTATTATTTCACTAACTTGATGCACTGATTGCACTTTATGCATTATCTTGGCCATTCATTCTCTATGGCTATTAACAAATTTGATATTGAGCCCTGACACTTTTTTTCTGGCAGTTTGCTGCAAGTTGTCAATGTTTTAATCATACTACTTGCACTAATTACACCTGATCTTACTTTGTATACATGTTCTTTCTGGTGACTGGCTCATGGGTATTCTATTAGATCCTATGATTATTAATTGTATATTTAACCTTAGCAGTTTTTTAAATATATTGTTACCCAATTGTGACGGTGATGGGTGATAATTATTTAGACTTACAATCAGATTTTGTATTGATTACCGTATTTTTCCAACTATAAGACGCTCCTGACCATAAGCCGGACTTCTGTTTAGAGGACAAAAACCAGGGGAAAAAATATATAGTAAACCTGGTGCATCCATGGTGAAGAGGCATCTTGTGGATTATACCTTCTTTGTACCTCATTCCCCCTTGTACCTCTTGTATCTCCCCATGTCCTCCTCTTTCCCCCTTGTGTCCTCCTGTGTCCCCATGTGTCTGCCTCTGTCCTCCTTGTATCCTCCTATATGCCCCTTCGTGTCCTCCTCTATGCCCCTTTGTGTCCCCCTGTGTCCTTTGTTTGTCCCTGTGTCCTCCTCTGCATGGGCACAGTACAGGGAGTCCCCTACATTGCAGTGGGTTGGAGGTTCGTATTGGCAGGCATTCACAACTCAGGAACTCCCTGCATTTGGACTATACGATGCAGTGACATTTTTTTTCTCAATTTTTGAGGTAGAAAAAGTGAGTCTTAGTCCAAAAAATACAGTATTTGTGCCAGTTATTAGACTTCCCTTCCTACATTGTTGTTTAACTATTTTAAAAATTATATGAACACATCCCTTAAAGTATTTTAGCTTAGTATGAAAGCTTTTTTCTATAAAGGGTTATTGTAGTTGCCTATTTTTTAGTATATTGCAATCCCCCCTTATTGTGTTAAATCACATCAAGTAATTATTAACAGAGGGATACAATCACGTAAATTACCATGCAATTTCCTCATGAATGTGATTGTATAAGAAAAAGAGTGATTTGGTAATATTATTTTAAAATGATTGTATTTTTATCAAGATGCTTATGGGAAAAAAGCATCTATACAAAGTACCTTAAAAAATCCCAAATGGGGGGGGGGGGGGGGGGGGAAGAATGTACAAAATATGATGTGCTCCAAACCATGAAATAATTAGGGAGAAAAGTAAAAAATGTAAGGGAAGCACATTCAGGATAGATGGTGAAAAATGCCCATAACAGGACTTACATACAGTATAAGTTTAGGTTCCCGCACTTACATACAGTATAAGTTTGGGTTCCCGCAAAGCTTTGAACCACTAATAGACTACAATGGGGAGGCAAACTTTGAAAACTAGAAACATTTATGCTGGCCACAAAAGTGATGGAAAAGATGTTTCAAGGGGTCTAACATCTGGAGGGGGGCATGGCGGAGTGGGATACACACCATAAGTCCTGGGGAAAGATCAGGATTTGACGCACAGCAGCGTTTTAAGTAGAGGTGTCCCAAACGGTTTGCCCGCGAACAGTTCCAGGCGTACTTTAGGTTGTTCGCGTTCGCTGGCGAAGGCGAACTTTTGCGGAAGTTCGATTCGCCCCATAATACTCCATTGAGCAGAACTTTGACCCTCTACATCACAGTCAGCAGGCACATTGTCACCAATCAGACTGCACTCACTCTTGGAGCCCCACCCCGCCTTATAAAAGGCAAGGTTCTCCTGTCGTTTTACTCACTCGTCTGCCTACAGTAATTAGTTAAGGGACAGCTGCTGACCGACTCTGCTAGGGAGAGTTTAATTAGACTCTTGTAGGCTTGTTCCTAGCTGATTGTTATTCCTTATATTACACTCCTCCCTCACTCCCTCCTCCCTCTCTCCCTCCTCCTGGAGGGAGGAGGGTCTCATCTTCCAGGGAATTGTAGTATTTCAAAAGCCATCTTACATACCGTGGCTGGTAATTGAACCCAGGTTGCAGTGTGTGGTAGGTAACTCACTTAACCTCTATACCACTAACAACACTACATGCTGAAGCCAGCCTAGCATGTACCATTATGATCAATCCAAGAGAAAAATTAGCTTGCTTAACTATTTGTAGCATGTCAAAAGCCAACTCAAATTGGCTGGGAATAGAACCCAGGCCTACTGCTCTGTAGGCTGCTATCCTAACCATTATACCACCAACACTACATGCTGAAACTTCTTGGAGCAGACTCACTTCCTCCCTTCAAAAGACACACATACATCCCCATAAAATCATTCAACAGCAACTGCATGTGCAGTCTTTGTGGTACACAGTCGGTGTGGCACAATTGTTTAGTGCGTTTGGCTGTTAACTGCAAGATTGGTGGTTCAAGCCCACCCAGGCATGGCCTGGCCTTTTGTGTTCAACAGTTGTACGAAGAAAACTCCAGATAGCCAGGTAGATTCATCTCTCTCTCTCTCTAGTAGGGATAGTTACCGCATTCCGCGGAATTGTATTTTCCGCAATTTTAGGCGGAAATTGGTCATTCCGTTCCGTTTGGTCGGAACGGAATTGCTTTTTCAATCTGACGGAATTCCGAAATTGCCTGTGAAATTCTGCCAGTATCCGTTGATGGTTTTAAGCTAAAAATTCACTTCAATGGCATCAAGTCCTAGAGAGAGAGAGAGGGAGAGAGAGAGAGAGAGAGAGAGAGAGCTCATTTTTCTCTTGGGTATATCATAATGGTACATGCTAGGTTGTCTTCAGCATGTAGTGTTGTTGGTGGTATAGTGGTTAAGTGAGTTACCTACCACACACTGAGACCTGGGTTCAATTCCCAGCCAGGGTATGTAAGATGGCTTTTGAAATAGTACAATTCCGTGGATTAAGCAAGCTAATTTTTCTCTTGGATTGATCATAATGGTACATGCTAGGCTGGCTTCAGCATGTAGTGTTGGTGGTGTAATGGTTAAGTGAGTTGCGTACCACACACTGAGGACTGGGTTCAATTCCCAGCCACGGTATGTAAGCTTGCTTTTGAAATAGTACAATTCCGTGGATTAAGCAAGCTAATTTTTCTCTTTGATATATCATAATGGTACATGCTAGACTGGCTTCAGCATGTAGTGTTGCTGGTGGTATAATGATTAAGTGAGTTACCTACCACACACTGGGACCTGGAATCAATTCCCAGCCACGGTATGTAAGCTGGCTTTTGAAATACTACAATTCCCTGGAAGATGAGACCCTCCTCCCTCCGGCAGGAGGGAGTGAGGGAGGTATTCCTGATGTCATAAAGCAGTGTAAGCCTGCAATTGAACATTCAATGAGATTTCTGACCTTAAAACACTGCTTTGTATTAAATCCAGATTTTTTTTCTGGGACTTTTGATGTGTATTGCACATGGCCTTGCACAAGGGCCAGCTGTGACTGACAGCAGGGCTGTATATGCAAGTGTCAGTGGGCCACACACACCAAAAAAATAAAAGCACATCAAAAGAACCTTCGCTCTCAAAAGAGCTGTTGAGGGGTGTTTTTTAGCAATTAGAATCAGCAAGGAGCAAGCTAACAAGCCTAACAAGAGCCTAACTAAGCTTTCCCTATGTCTAATGATGTAGTATGGGGGCGGGTCGAACTCGCATATAGTTCGCGGTTCACTGAGAACACGAACCAGCGATGTTCATGCGAATTGGTTCGCAGTTGAACCGTTTGGACCATCTCTAAATGCTATCCATATGGGACCCGCATGCGGACTGCGGGAAATTGCAGCATGCAATCCATAAATTTAGCCGCACCACATCCTATCACAGCCAGAAGTTTGAGTCAATGGAAACAGTCCCATTGACTAACATTAGATGCAGTTTCAATGTGGTGCGGTGATTGAGTTTGGCTATTGCATGTTGATGTGCACTAGCCCTTACAGCAAGTAACATTATGCAGACAACAGAGACTCACTGGGCAGATGTGTCTCTCCCAGCTGCTACTCCTCCTGATCTCACCATGCTGTCCTGTCTTTTGGCTTGGAGCACACTTTTTAGTTTTTTTGCACAGGAAAACTGAGAACCAATGTTGATCAATTGACTAAGGCACACTTGAATGTGTTTTCCCCATGCAGATAAAACACTGCACTGCACACATTTTCTCTATCAATTACATTTGCTTGTGTGATAAAACATGCATGTTTTCACACATACAAACACACATGGGGTTTGATTCACTAAAGCATGCTAATACTTAGCACGACAGCTATAAGCTGCTTTGCATGTGATATCATGCGCGCAAAGGTTTGCATGTGTAAAGGTATGACTGTGCGAATGGCGTTATGCTTCATGCGTAAAGTATTATTTTTTTTTAATTATTATTATTTAGTATTTATATAGCGCCGACATATTACGCAGCGCTGTACAGTGTGTATATATATATATATATATCTTGTATCATTATCAAGTGAAGTCACTACAGATCACGCGAACGGTATGTAGATAATAAATTATTACTCTATACAGTACATTACGCGACGCACGTTAAGCTTTGCGCGCGCCGTATTACATTAACTCCCATGTTAATGTAAGCACCATTTCTGATTTTATTGCCAAACTGTATCTTTTGATTGCATGAAGCGCCATAGCTTTCAATGGCATTCCGCACTTAGCGTGTGAAGCGTAACGCCGTTTGAGCGATAAAACTTAACAAACGAACAATGTAAACCGTTTGCACGCATAATGCTTTGCGTGCTCGTTTGCACGTGCAAAGCCTTTACACGTGATAACTGAGTTATCACGCTTTTGTAAATCAAGCCCATGGTGTGCACAAAAGCACACGAAAAACTGACAGAGGAGTGTGCACAGCCTTAGCTTCTTATTACTCACTCTGTGTCCTTTGATGGAGCAAAACTGGCTCTGCAGACCGGGCAGCATCACTACAGCATGGTGTGAGGCTAGATGTAAGGCGCTGTGCCTCTGTTCACAAGACCCTACTGTGCACTAATTAGGGACTGTCTACAAATCCTTGTCTACAAAACACTCCTAGGAGTTCTGGTTCACCATGAGCTGTCTGAAATCCTACAAACCTTTGCATGATTCCTTATCAGTGGCTGAGCAGACCCAGTCATTAGAAAAACTGTGCAGAGAATGGAAAGCTTTTCTCTCGTACCCTTAGTTGTTGGTCTCTCAGGACGCAGTGTGACTGTATAGTGAATTTTACAGCACAATTAAAGCATGCTTCACTGCCACTGTAAATACACACATGGCCAAGTAAACACATAAGCATGTTTTGTGTTACACCATCAGAGCCAACCGGCACTGCATTCAATGTGATAGCACTATAGGAATATCATTGTGTTGCACTGCAATGATTTTGTCCATTGCGACAGAATGCAAGGTACACAATGTGAAAGTACCCTTAGAAGTTTTGCCCAGATTGCTTATTCTCTGCAAGATAGAGTACCTGATTATATTAAGACTCTAATGGCAGTAAAATATAAGAGCATCCACATACCTAGTATATGCCCAGCATGCAAAGCTTTTTGACTGAAGGGCTAAATTATCATATAAGTGGGTAAAGTTTACTCACATGAGTGAAGGGAGTACCCAAACCACGTTATAGGACACCTATGTAGCAGTGTGATGCTTAGTGGAGCTGACTACCATTAGATGCTATAATTGATTTCTTAAAGGGACACTATCGATTAACATGTTTTTTTTTTCAATTGAGATAGGAAATGTTTGGCATGTGCTGCTAAGTACTGGTGTATACATTTCACTACTTATCTATTTAATTACTGTTATCTAATCCCTTTCACATTTTTCTGACGGCAGTCTGCTGAAATTCTGATGGCAGACTCAGCCATGAGGAGAGGGAGGAAATTCCCTCACAATGTATCTGTTAACTCTGTGTGCAGAGAGCTCAGTCAGAGACAGGCAGAGCTTTCTCTCACAGAGAGCAGAGGAAATGTATCTTATGTGCAGCATAAACATTTGTAATACTGTAGTGTGTGAAACCTGATACCGGTTTTCAAATTATCTGCTTCAATATTACTGTTCTTAGCATGTCAGACTGCACAGATTCACTTCTGCAAATGAGACATTCCAAACGTAGCTAAAATCTACACACAATGAATTAAAGCTTTTGCCTCTGATATTTAACATGAATAGTAGGAAAATGTTAACACAGCTACTTAGACATTATTTGTACGTTGTCATTTTAGAACTCTTGGGCATTGATAGTATTCCTTTAAGACAAGTAGAAATCTGCAGACGGCGATTTCACTGCAATGGGTAAGAGATTTAATCTTGGAGCAGCTCAGCAAGCCAATGTAGAGCCATGTGTACACTGTAATATAAAACCAGTAATCCGTGTCTACCAGGCAACAGACATTGCATAACAGGAACAGAGGATATTTTTATCCATCAACATTTAAAGTATAACCCTAAACAGGACCAGAACAGGTAACTATGTGGGCTGGTTCACACTGCAGCGCTTCTGGAGAGCTTTTTAAGTGCTTTGCTAATTGTGGGCAATCAGGAAAGTGCTATGACTAATGCATGCCTGTAGGATAATTCTCATTGCAGTGTATGCAAATTGCATAAATTGCAAAGAAGCTAAATGCACAATTTTGGGAACAATCGTGATGTGATTCTCATTCTCTGGAAAGGGAATTACAATTCACAGCAAAATTGCAAAATTTGGTGCCGCCAATTTGTGTTGAACCAGCCCTGAGAAGGCATCCACCTTATTGTACTTAAAGGTCAACTGTAGTGAAAGGTATGTGGAGGCTGCCATATTTATTTCCTTTTAAACAATACCAGTTGGCTGGCAGGCAGCCATGCTGATCTATTTGTCTGCAATAGCGTCTGAATAACACCAGAAACAAGCATGCAGATATTCTTGTCAGATCTGACAATAATGTCAGAAACACCTGATCTGCATATGCTTGTTCAGGGTCAATGGCTAAATGTATTGAGGCAGAGGATGAAAAGGACAGCCAGGCAACTGGGATTGCATAAAAGGAAATAAATATGTCAGCCTACACATGCCTCTCACTGCAGTTGTCCTTTAAAAGCCTTTTTATTTTCAACAGGGATGTTCCAGCACTGATCCTGGTGTGATACTGTGTAGTCTAAGTCTCGGTGGCAAATCTATAGCTGTAGTATGAGTTGGATCTTATTTTGCTTAGTGGGGCATCGTTTTTAGTGAGGTTATTTGTTGTTAGGGATTTGCAAATTCAGTGTTCAGGCTGTACATAAGTAGTCTAATGTAATATATGTTTATGTGTTGAAAGACCAAGTCACCGGGCTATTTACTTCTTAACAAAAGTAGAGTCCCACTTAATAATAATAGTAACTAATAAATAAAAGTGTATGGTCATTAACTAGAGGTAAATTTTGCAATCTGTGATTTCATGAAAACATAATTGAAAAGGTACTTTCAATCCCTATTTTTGTGATTCAGTGTTATTAACTTTCTATTTTAGTTTTCAACCAGCTATCATTTTCTCAAATAATAAAGTTTAAATTGTCCTTCTCTGTAGCCATGGCAACAAGGCAGATTTTAGTGTACAGGGCTTCCCAGGAATATTCTTGCATCAGTAATTAGGTGCATAGGGGAAAAAAATAAGTTTGAATCCCTGAGTTAAAGTTCTAGGTATTCAGCAGTGAATAGGAATTGCAGCTGGCAAATGGATATACAGCTATAGGAATGTTAGAATCATATATTTCTGTTTTACAAATCGTAACTGTTCCTGGACAAGTGCCCCTAATTATCACTTCTTTCCAAGAGTTCTCTGAAATCACTTGCCACTCACTTTTTACAATAGACAGAACAGACACTACACTAATGCTTGAATGTATAACTGTCCCAATATAATTTTTCCATTATGAAATCTCAGTAAAAATTTCAGTTTGATTTTAGAGCATAATTCTTACACAGCACAGAGACCAGATATTTTACAGAAGAACTCAAGCTAAAACTTTTATAATAGTTTTTGATAGAGTGGGGAAAGGTTAGAACAGTGACAGATTTTTTCTGCTCTGTGGGTTTCCATTGTGGATATCTCTTGTCACTTTAGAAAAAGACATCCCTTCCTGTACCAGTGACTGGTCACTGGTATAAAAAGTACTGTATTTTCGTAAATGGGGGATGCAAACAAAGGCGTCCGAGCCATTAGGCAGCTATAAATTTTCGCCTAAGGCGACAGGAAGAGGCAAGGGCACTTCTGCACTGAGTAGTGAGAGAAGAAATGCCTCTCAGCTGACTCAGGTGTCAGTTTACACAGCAGCAGCAGCAGCGGGGCTGACTGGACTTCAGCTCAATGATTCAAAGAACCACAGTAATGAATGAGTCAGTGAGAGAAGGCACTCATCCTAGTCAGGGATTCGAGGAGTACAGCATCATCAGCTCCTGAGTCCGACTCCTGAGAATTCAGTCCCTCTTTCTCTGCTACTGCTAACTGCGTGGATGTAGAGACTGTGTAGCAGCCAGGCATTGACTTCCCCCCTGGCCGCCTTTCATTCAATGATTTAGGGTTGGTCCTGTGTCTGCTGTATTCAGGTTTGTTGATGTAAGGCAATGTAAAACACTAGGCTAGCTGATAAAAGTGCAATTAGAGGGCAGGCAAGCTGGTAAATATACACAGCATGATGTAGAACTGGTCTGGAGGGTCAGTGGGAAAAAATCTGTCTGGTCTCTCCCCATTGTTATAATGACTGCAAGTGCAGATAAGGTCTTAAACAGGTTGAAAAGTTTTGACAGTCCCTAGACTCCAGGAGGGCTGCTTGCTGACTTGTGTAAGAGACTGGCAGGGACAGCAGTCCTATTACCACTATTACCAGCAACTAGTCTCTGTGTAATGTGGGACTGCAATACAGATAAACTGCTTCATCTCAGGCTATTCTCAGTCTCACTCCACTCCTCCTATCTCTGTATGTGTATAGTGTGTGTTTGTGTGTGTGTGTGTGTGTGTCTGTGTGTGTGTGTGTGTGTGTGTGTGTCTGTGTGTCTGCATAGTGTGTGTACTGTGCTGTGCGTGTCTAAAGTGTGTGTGTGTGTGTGTGTGTGTGTGTGTGTGTGTGTGTGTGTACTGTGTATAGTGTGTATGTTGTGTGCAGTGTGTGTACTGTGTGTGTGTGTGTGTGTACACTGTGTGTGTGTGTGTGTGTGTACTGTGTGTGGTGTGTGTGTGTGAGTGCATGCCGCAATAAGTATATTTTATGGTGAAACGCTCTGCTGCATAACAACTATTTTCTGGTGAACCCAAGCCGCAATAAGTACATTTTCTGGTGAAACGCCGCTGCATTATGATTTTCGGGGGTCTCAGGAGTGGTGTTCACCATGAGGGGTGCGGGGTATGGGACTGGGGGCAATCACGGGGGGGGGGGGGGGGGTGCCACAGGATTTCTCGCCTGGAGTGACAAAATGGCTAGAGACGCCCCTGGATCCAAAAGACAAAAAATCCTGTTGTAGTTCCATTTCACCCTTGTATTGAGGAAGAAAAAAGTCCATTCAGCTCAGCTCTACACACCATGAAGCTACATACACACAGGGGCCTAGCAATAGGGCTTGCAGAGGTTGCAACCACATTAGGGCCATAAAGGGCCCTCCCTTAGCTGCAGTATTAGCTCTCTGTTGGTCCTGTGCTCATATTAATGACTTCTATAGAAACTTTGAATAGTGGTAATCATTAATAAACTGTTCCCCATTCCCTTTTTTGCTCCTGTGACACTGTAGTTGCCATTGGCAGGTTTTGGTGCACCATATCAATTGTTTTGTATATAGTGTTTAGGGGGCCCCAATGTAAAAATTACAGTCCTCACTTGCATTGGGAGTTAACCCCTTGGGTGACAGTTTGAAGCCAAGTACTGTCCAGGCATGTCACTAGCCTAAATGTTAGTGACATGTCTGTTACTATAAAGCGGGAGGAGGGACTAGGTGTGGTGCTGGACAGAGTGGCTTCATAGACTAGTGCACACGAAAATAATGTAATGGCATGCCCAGAATCTATTTTTCAGAATGGCAAAGGTTATGTTACAATCCTAGATTTTGTTACTTTCATAGTTGGTTTAATTACTTTTTTAAAGGTAGTAAATAAAAGACAAAAAAAAAACAATAGTATTACAGGAATTTTTTCAAAGAGGCATGCTTAGGAGAAAAACTGTAAAGGTGTAAGAATCTGCACATGCGGATCCTTATTAAGACAAAACCGGAATAAGTGATCACTTGTAAGGAAATACTGAGGTCTGCACAGATTGGATTTGAAGGTGAATACATCATGTGTTTATTTACAAAAGTGCAAATCAAAATATATACGCACACAAGCAATATGCATGCAATCATACAATGAAAACCGTGCACCGGTATCACCCTGACTAACTAATATTTACAACAAATATGCAAGACACAGTTCACACAATATATACACAGTAGCAGCACACAGGAACAAAGGTCACACAATATATATACACTGGCAATTATGCAACAGCAATGATAATGCAATATATACAGACACGTATCAGCCGAATCAGCACAAAGGAGAATAGTCATACAGGCCAGGATCAATGATGAGAATATCAGAAGTATACAGACAATGGCAAGAGAGTAGGCAGACAAGCAGGAAGTCGATACCAGAAGATCAAAATACAGGAGGCAAGGAGCTAGGCACAAGGATCAAAGATGGATGCAAAATACAGGGGACAAGGAGCATGGAACAAGGATGGGTAACCAGAACACTAGGTCCACTAGCACAAAATGATCTAGCCATGTTCCTTTGCCATAAGCAGTCTTAAATACTGCACAATGGTCAGGTGACTGTTCACAGAGTTCCACACAGGAGGTTAAACCTCTGCTGGTGAGTGACATTGCTCGATCAAAAAAAGTAGCTGAAAAAGAACGCTTAAAAGGTAAAATTTATGCCCAAGGAGGGAAATGTAAAATGTTAGCAAGATATCTTCACCCTAGTTTAAATAATACTAACATACATACTCAAACCAGAGTGGAACCAAAATCCATCACCCATCAGATATAGCTAAATAATTCCAACGTTATTACTACTCACTATACATCCTCCAATGGAAATTAGACCACTTTCCTCCTGACATCCTTAAAAATAAAATAACTTTGTATATTAACAACACTAAACTCCCAACCATTCCAGTAGAAGCAATAAAAGAATTAGATGAGGACTTCACTAGTGAGGAACTGCTTACTTGTATCAGAGCAGCTAAAAATGGAAAAAGTCCTGGCCCGGATGGTTTAATATGGACTTTCTATAAGAAACTAAGCTCCTTACTAATGTCACTAATGCTTAAATCTTTCAATTCCATTTCCGAGTCAACCTCCTTTCCCCCGCGGGCCCTCTCTACCCATATAACAGTAATTCCCAAACCAGACAAAGACCCCTCCCAATGCTCCAATTACCGCACCATATCCCTCATTAATTTAGACATGAAGTTCTACTCAAAAATGTTGGCAGAAAGGCTGAAACCTATACTACCCTTAATTATACACAATGACCAAACCGGATATGTATCTGAAAGAGAGGCTCGAGATAATACCCTAAAAACTATAAGTATTATCTATAGAGCAGAACAGACCAAAACGCCCCTGTGTGTGGTTTAGGTGGATGCGGAGAAGGCGTTTGATAGGGTACATTGGATATTTCTTGAAGCCTCCCTTTGCCAAATAGGCCTTGGACCTAACTTTATCAATAAATCAATGGCCTTATATCAACAGCCTTCTGCTCAGGTGACGGTAAACGGGACCCTATCAGACGCCTTCCCCGTCCGCAAGGGAACTAGGCAAGGTTGTCCACTATCTCCTCTTCTATACATTATTTGTATGGAACATCTAGCAATAGCGTTACGTGATAATCCTTCTATCCAAGGTACTCCAACCAAAACTGGCCAATGCAAATTGGCCCTTTTTGCAGATGATTTGTTACTTTACGTATCCAATCCTTTAATAGCCTTTATGAATTTTCTACAAGAAATGAATATATATGGTGAAGTAAGTAACTTTAAAAAACAGAAATCCTTAATATCACCTTAGATCCTAAAATGGTTTGTAATCTATCCTCGTCCTTCCCTTTCAAATGGCAAAAGACAAAATAAAATATCTTGGGATATTCATATCAAAACAATTGGATCACCTCTTCCGTTTAAATTTCCTTCCTTTGATTTCCAAGATTTCTGGTGACGTGGAGGGGTGGACACACCTGAATTTATCATGGTCAACAAGAATATGCGTAATTAAAATGGACATACTGCCAAAAATTCTCTGTTATGCAAGCAATCCCGGTTTGGCTTTCCAGTGCTTTCCTATCTAAACTACAGACACATTTTCTTTGCTTTATCTGGAATCGCAGACCCCATAGGATAAACTGTAAGTTATTAAGCAGACCAAAGGACAGAGGGGGCATGGGTCTACCTGACCTCAAAGTATACTACCACGCAACAATACTCACACAAATTCTTGACTGGCACCAAATCAGATCCTTAAAACAATGGGTTGATCTAGACACCATGTTCTTTGCACTGGATCCCAGAGCAATTGATGTGGTCACCCCCACATACCTAAGAGCTACAAATACAAACTCGCATTTGCACCCAAAGCCCTTCTCAAGGGATGGCAGTTGCTCCGCCATAAATACCATCTATCAACACCTCATAGCCCTATTGAGCCGCTGCTGGACAATATAGCGTTCGCCATTGGAATAGGTGTCTCCTCTGTCCTGGGTTGGAATAGAAGCTTTTGGCCCCAGATTTGCCACATAACTACTAACAGAGGCCTAAAGGACAGAGAACACATTGGCAACCCTGAGAATAAACAAATGCTTAATTGGCTTCTGTGGAAACAGATTCGTTCATTTTATGCTTCACTCTCCTCAGCCACAAACATACATAGACAGCTAACCTGGTTTGAAAACTTATGTGTAGTATCTGAACCCACTAAACATAAAATCTCGGTCCTTTATGCTTCACTAATATGTAATAACAGCACAGACTCGCTTCTCAAGATAACAGACAAATGGGAAAATGACTTAGGTTATCGCCTTAAAGATGAACAGTGGGAAAAAATCTTCACCTCAATACATAAATCCTCTATTGCCTCACAATTTCAAGAAAGAAATTATAGAATTTGGGCTAGATGGTTTAAATGTCCAAGTCTAATAGCAAAGTTTAAACCTGAAACAAATGATCTTTGTTGGAGATGCCAAACAGACAGGGGCACATATTTTCACATGTGGTGGTCATGCTCTAAAATAATCCCATTTTGGAGATCTGTGTTCTCTATCCACGAACATTTATACCTCAGAAAACTTCCCTTCAAGTCCAAAATTGCTCTATTACCCTTAATCCCTGGGAAAATCTTGCATCTCAAAAAGCTTCTTACTAGTTCAATCCTTAATGTAGCGAAACTTCTTATCGCTCGTAAATGGAAGAGTACACAGATCCCAACCATGCTACAAGTGTTTAAAGAGATGAATAAACTCTGTAGACTGGATGATCTATACTACACAGATCAAGAAAAAAAACAAGTCCTTTGTCACAAAATGGGCAGTTTGGTATGAATTCAGGGAGTCTGCTGAAGCTCTAGAAATGGTAAACCATAACCTATCTTAAATGGAAGTACTTGTATTTGACATATCTATATATGGATCCGTGCCATCTCAACTTCTGACTACTCCCCCCCCCCCCCACTCCTTATTTTCCTTTTCCGCTTCCCCTTCTTCTTTTCTTTCCTCTTATTCTTTGTTAGTGTTACTGCTATTCTGTTTTTGCATCGGCTGACTACAGTAACACGTTACTCGCTCATATGTTTTTTAGATGCTTGGTCATTAGCAACTAACAGAGCTATCATTTTTGATGTAATTACTCTTTAGCACTATCCAATTTACCTTTAGACATGCAAAGCTGTTAATGTTCCATTAATGTACTCAGAATGTTGTAACCTCAATTTCTATGCAATCCCTCTTCCTCCAGCAGGAATTCAAGCAGCATGACAACTGCACAATGATCAGGTGACTATTCACAGAGTTCCACACAGGAAATGAGACCTCTGCTGGTGGTCAGCAGAAGTTCCTGTAAAGTCCACAATGCTGCCACCAGCAGGAATTCAAGCAGCATGACAAAAGGTGGCCATACATCTATAGACTTGGCAGCCAAGAGCATGCGCGATCAACAATTTGACCAACTTTAGATGGAAATTGGTTGCCTATATCGATCGGCCCCATGTGCTATAATGCCGGCAACCACTGTTGGGGGGGGGATGTGGAGGTACAGTGAAAACAGAGAACAGGTGAAGTATAACTGCACGGGCATTGGGAGGGGGGACCTAAAACATTAGGGGGCAAGGACCCAGGGGGCAGCTGGCGGCATCACAAGGCTGATTCACAAAAGATTTCATGCTGAAATTGATTGGGAACCTGCCTGCAGTGTATGGCGGCCAACCGATCTCTCTCCATTCACATTTGATCAGAGAGAGATCTGTCTCCTGGTTGAACAGCCACCAGATTCACTAGATATAATACTACCTTTACTCACAATGATGGTGATACTGAGAAATGTATGATAATATAGACATTTGTTTTAGGTTTGACATCAGAGGCATAATTCATCATTTATGATAAAAGACATTTGTTTTAGGTTTGACATCAGAGGCATAATTCATTAAAAGATATTAGTGAGCTTAGTTATGCTATTTCAGGATGTACTAACGTTAATCTACATGAATAAACTTTTGAGCTATATTTGCAAATGAAATACTTAATTTTTTATGAAATTGTGCAAAATGTATGTCATTTAGTATTAATAACATATCTAAAACAGCTGTTCAGTTGTTGGAACTGGCAGTGTTTCTCATGCATGGGCTATAGACCAACTTTAGACAGATATTAACTATTACTGTACACTCAAGCAGTGCTTAAATATAGTAACAAAAAGTATGGTTTTGCTCAGATAATTTTTTCTTGTTTCTGGGAACTTTTTTTTATGTTTTATTTTAACCACATAAGGATCAGGCTAGTTTTGATTGATCTGTGCTGCGTGGGCTCTTCAGCTCACAGCACAGATCGGGTAATAGGCAGGGCGATCAGACTTCCCCCTTTTTTTTCCCACTAGGGGGATGTCCTGCTGGGGGGGTCTGATCGCTGCCTGCTTGTGCCTTGTGGGGGGGGGGCTCCTCAAAGCCCCCCTCCACAGTGATATTCCACCTCCCTCTCTTTCCCTCCCTCTCCTTCTCTCTATGGGCGGTACAGGATGGCGTTCCATCCTGTACCGTCCTCTGATAGGCTTCAGCCTATCAGATGCCGGCGATCCCTGGCCAATCAGAGGCCGAGGATCGCCGATCTCCTTTACGGCGCTGCTGTAACAGCAGCGCCGTATGATGTAAACACAGGGGATTATTTCCCCACGTGTTTACATTTAGCCTGCAAGCCGCGATCAGAGGCTCGCAGGCTGTTCACGGAGCCCCCCGCTGTGAACTGACATGGAACGGCAGCTCGAACGGGGTTTCCATGGAAATCCACAAACGACCAGCCGCCGCCTATCGGCGTTGGCTGGTCGTTAAGTGGTTTTAAGGATGGAATCTGTATACACATTAAAACCAGCTCCCATATCCAGGCACATGAGCTTGAGGTATGCAGGAAGAGAGCAGATGACTAAGCAGCCCCCTTCACACTTTTTCCATCACTCTCAGTACCTTTAAGCATTGAAAATGGACTTAACAAAAAGCTATCTGAAATATTCCAACCTGTCCTCCACACAGTACTGTCCCCACTGCTTTTGGACAGTGGACTTTTTGAACACCCCCACTTGCATAGTGGAGTAATTTCAGTAACAGTATCAGTTACTATCCCTTCCCTTTTGATTAAGTTACATGTTTGTTTTTTTGCAAACCATTTAAGCATTCTCCTACAGTGTTTAATGCAATAATAACAATCACACTGGATATGTTGCACATTTATTTCTTCATTCAACATAAACCATTTCTATGCTTTTATGGATGTGCATTGTTTAGCCAAACAACCACATAGAGCCTACAGAAGAGGGAAAGTTGAGTGATTTTCATGTCAGGTTATGGAATGCCACGGTAAACAATTACAGCCTTCTTACCAGGTGTGTTGCTAGCTCCATAAATCCATAGCACATGCCATGGATCTATTCTAGGATGCCCCAACCCCCCCTTTCCCAGCAGAGTTGCATAGCGAGCGGCACAGTACTCACCTCCGGACCACTTTGTCTCTGAGTCTGCTGACATTTTTATTTCTGGGCTTCTTCCCCTAGGTTCTGAGAATGAATCAGATGCTGAAGGATAAAGCCTGAAGTGCAAATGTCTCAAGCTTGCCCACTGTGCTGCTGTGTAGGAGGATAGGGTGGTATGTGGGACATCCGGGGCCAGGGTGGAGCTGACATCATGCATGTGCCCCAACCTCTGCCAGCTATGCCCTCCTCCTCTCTCTTCTGCCAGGCTGGCAGAAGAGAGACAAGGGACCATAGCTGGAAGAGGAGAGGGGGACATACAACGGCACTCAGCATGTCCCCCCATTGATGCATCATAGTCAGCCAGCATCATTGCCGGCCAGCCTCACAACCAGCCAGCCAGCATCACGGCAAGCCAGCATCACCGCCAATGAGCAATGATCACTACCAGCCAGCATCATGGCCAGTCAGGCAGCTTTACTGCCATTCAACCCAGCACATATCACTGCCAGCCTAATCAGCACAGCAGCACCACCACCAGGCCAGTCGAGCACAGCACCCAGGCCAAAACTTAAGCCATGTGAGGGGACTCTGTGCCTATTATTGTGAAATGCATGCCTATTTATGGAATTTCCATGAGGAAACACACTTGCCGCACTGTCATTGTCGCTATAAGTGGTGCATTGTGTTACAAAGCGGCCATTATGCCGCTCTGCAATGCCTCAGCTCAGTACTGACATGGTGCCCAGTGGTGCCTCATATCTCCTGGGACCTGAACAACACCCTGCTCATTACACACCTATCAGATGTGGACAACAACAATAACAGGAAGCAGGGTTTCCTTCACCCTAACTGGTAAGATGAAGGTAGTAACTCAATTTTTGCAGGCTACAGGGTGGCATGCACTCGCAAAGGGCATGGTAGCTTCTTTGCGCTAACATTCTGCATAGGGCCCTGTGAGAGCAGCATTAGCAGAGAGGGCACCTGGGGGAGTGGTGGTAATTGGTCTATCATTTCATGCGTAAATCTATTCAACATTGATGTGCAGTATGTGGCGTTGATAAATCCTTCTCTGATCAGATGCTGATCAGAGAGGAATGTATCTTTTTGGGCATATTGAGAGAAAGTCTGCCAGCGAATGGCAGGCTTAGGAGTGCAGCAGAAATTACTATAGATATCTATATGCTAAAGCTCTTAAAGTATCACTGCCACATATACAGTATAAATGTGCTCCTTCCTGGCCTCCTTTTCAAATACTCTATAACCCTGATCATCTGGCACTGGCAACAACAGTTTCTAACCATAATGAACATACAGATTAGGCATTCCAACACAGCAAACAATATAGTCAAAGGTTCAGCATTACAGAAAGGAAACTAGCATCTTCAGAAGGAAATCTACAATGGCTGCATAGATCGTCCTTTGCAGATGTGCTATAAAAAGTGTTCCAGGTAATCACAAAAGACTTGGTAAGGTATGCCCATTATCAAACAAGTGATTATGTTCTGTGGTATATCAACACAATGGCCTTGATAGAAAAAATGGGAAGATGAGTTTTGTCAAAATGACAAATACTACAACAACACAAAAAATCGCAGTGGTAAAGACAGGATTACAGGAATTTTGTCCTTGAATGCCATACTTCCTGTAGGTTAGTGGCTTCTAATGCTGCCTCTTTTTATGAAATGATATTTCAGAGAGAGAAAAGATTAGATATGATTAATGTGCCATTTCAATACTGGACAAAAGAGTGAAAAGGGAAAAGACAAAACAAAGGCCACAGAAGAATATTTCAAAGGCCTGTCTTTCCAGGAAAACTGACGTCTGGCTTGAAAGATTGAAGAACACCACATTTTCACATCAATAATGTCCACTCATGAAAGTTAAAGGTGCGGGTCCTTTCTACTTCAACTTCTGAACATGAAACATAATATTATGAGGAAAAATGGCAAGGGAGATTATCCTGAATTTCTCTTTTAAAGGAAATTTGCAGTTAAAGAGATAAGGAGACCACCATATTTGTTCCCCTATTAAAATATGCCACTTGTCTGGATGTTGTGTTGATCCTTTACATCAAATACTATCACCCAGAAAAAAATATGAAGATCGGGTGTTTTAATCCAGCTCTGAGTCCACTGAATGCATATTAGTTTAAGTGTGTAGTTCTTACACTATTGAAGCCAAAAGGCCAGTATGACCACCAAGTTCAGGTTTCCTTTAATGCTGTATGACTTACAAGTAAAGTATAGACAGCCAGGGACTAGTTTATGAAAGCTGGAGTAAAATGATATACACTAGAGGACAATAGTGACCTAGATTTTTTTTGTATTGACTTAAATATGAAAAGTTTGCAAGCCCTACTTGGTTCATATCAGAACATAGTAAGGCTGCTGAAAGTTTAATAAATTAGCAGCTGCATGATTGCAGTTATTTGTACACAGCCTCAGTGAGGTTTTTCATAAACGCAGCCTTGATGTGTGTGTATGTAAGCACAGACTCTAACTTACTAATTCTACAGCAATCCCCACTCTATTCTATTATAGAGATGGCTCGAACCTCCGATTTTCGGTTTGTGAACCTCGAACGCGAACCTCCGCAAAAAGTTTGGATTCGCACGAACTTTTGCGAACCGCAATGGACTTCAATAGGGAGGCGAACTTTGAAAACTAGAAACATTTATGTTGGCCACAAAAGTGATGGCAAAGATGTTTCAAGAGGTCTAATGTAATGATCCGCTCAGCTGGCTGCACAGGCAGACAGCTGTTTGACCACTCCTCTAGTCTGTGGGCTGCAGTTCTCTGGAAGAGAGACCTGTCTTTCCTTTGCAAGTTTCTGATCTGCTCTGCTGCTGATGAATTTGCATACATTGGTTATGCAAATCATCTAGCTTGCTCCTTTGTAGGCTGGCAGTATAAGAAGCTATGTTTCCCAGAGTCCTGTGCTGGTCATCCTTTCAGGGTTCGTTGAAACACTCCTAGAGTGTCAGCCATGCTATTTCTTGGTAAAGTTATCTTAGAGTAATTCTTGGGACTGCACTAGGCAGCTTCCCTAGTGCAGTTATCTTGCTTTCTGTTTTGTCTGTATTGCCTCTCGGTTGCGATTGTCCTGTCACCAACGGTGGTTGTCAGGAAATCGTTCTGTCTGTCTGGGGTGCTAACCAGAGCTACTGGTACCCCCTTCTGTTAATCTGTCTGTCTTGTTTGGATCGCACTAGCCTCTAGCGGTAGCGGCTGTGGATCCTTCTGATCTTTGTTCTTGGAGTATAGCTGGAGCAGCGGTTGCTCCCTGCTATCTCATCTGTCTGTCGTGCTTGGATCGCACTAGCCCCTAGCGGTAGCGGCTGTGGATCCTTCTGGTCTGCTTTCTTGTTCCTGATCGCACTCGCTCTGATGGAAAGAGCAGTGGATCTTTCCTCTCGTATTCCTGTTTTCTGTTTGTCTGTCTTGTCTGATACGAACACTTGCTGTAGGCTCGGTGAGGTAACCGTTAAGCAAGCACTCACGTTCTTTGTTTTGTGTTTGTCTGTCGGTGGTTAGTTAGGCGTGCTTGTCTCTGTTGCGCTTAACGTGCGGAGATCGCGCTGTAAATGCGTTCGCTGTTGCAAATGAGTGCGGTGTTCGCGTTTAGTTAGCGTTTTTTATTTTCTTTATCTTTCTCATTGTCGTTTGCTGTGCCTTTGCTCCTCTCGTGTTCTGTTCTGATCTGTCTTGTGTCACTTCTGGCGATCGCCTTTCTCGTGATCGCGTTCCTGCTTTTGTTTCTGCTGATGTGTGTTCACCGTCGCAGGGTCGCGACTAGATTGGTGAACACACATTCATCCTGTACCTGTGCTCTCTCTCTTTAAAGGGCTATCTTGCCCTACCCGGTTGCAAACCGGACACTTTTCATCTGGCTTCTTGTGGCAACGCGGAGACCTTGCTTCTCTGCGCTCCACAGCTCCACCTGCCGGTGAGAATTTCCCTCTACTGGTGCTTGCACCAAAGCTGGGTTCCCTCCTTCATACGCTTGTGGAGGATTTCCGCCGTGTCAGCGCACGCCTTGTGCACTGATCCCGGAGATTATTCCGCAATCGTTACATCTAACATCTGAGGTTTTGCATGGAGGAGTGGGATACATGCCAAAAGTCCCGGGGATAAATCTGGATTTGACGCACAGCAGCGCTGTAAGGGCAGAAATCACATTGTATGCTAAATTGGAGGCCTACAGTGCTTTAAAACATCTTCCATGTGTGTACATCAATCAGGGAGTGTAATTAGAGTACTGCTTCACACTGCCAGACCAAACTCACTGTGTAACACACTGCACACAGCTGTTTGTGTAGTGACGGCCATGCTGGTGCGCACCATGGTGAGAGTGCAGGCCATGGCAGTTTTCAAGCCCATATGGTCGCCGGGCTGAGGTAGCTCAATGACAGAACATCAGTGACTGTCCAGCTGATCGAATTTGGTCTGTCCACAATGAAGCAACAACCTTATTATCTTGGGTGTACAGCTTAAGGTTTATCACTGTGTACAGCACTTGCTAGGCCAGCAGCACTGGAGCATGTCTCTCAGTGAGCATTCACAAGCAAGGACGATATTTCTCATCATGGCAGCCCTCCTTATTATACAGGGGGGCTGGCCAGGGTTCCTTTCTGTAATTGGGAGCCAGGGCTTAGGCTGGGAGCCCTCTGATTGGCTCAATGAGGTCAGGTGGGGCTGGCCAGGGTTCCCCTCTGTGATTGGTTGCTAGGGCTTCTGCTGGGAGCCCTCTGATTGGCTCAATGATGTCCTGGACGTCATCTACTTAGTTACAGTATCTCAATAGTCAGGTTTCCGCGGATATCCGCGGATATCCGCATTGCTAGCCAACTATCCACAGATAGCAATCCGGATTTCCACAGAAATCCGGAATCGGATAGCTGAAAAAAGGTCGATATCCAGGTTACCCGGATATCCGGAATCCGGATAAGCACCACTGGTGGTGACTGACTTAGTCTTCGGGCAGGCCTGAGCGTGCTTTGCAGACCAGGCATCCGTGGTCAGATGGACCCTTGACCCAACGCTGTGTGCCAGAGATGTCACCACTTGCCTTTCAACATCACAGTACAGTTTAGGTATCGCCTTTTTTGAGAAATAATTGCGGCCTGGTATCTTCCACTGCGGTGTGTGGCTTTGCTTTTGTGTGCTGCTTTTCCTCAGGTGGTCATCCCATTGCAGTTTGTGCTTTGAAATCACCTGCCTTCGTAAGGTAGTTGTCCCTACGCGGGTCTTGGTCTTTCCACGGCTCAATTTTCGGTGGCAGAGCGTTCAGATGGCGTTGCTCTCATCTGAGGCAGACACACAAAAAAATTTCCACACCGCCGAGCCCTGTGATGATGGCACTTTGGTGATGGCTGCCGATGGAGTGTTAAGTGGGGTGCCAGAATAAGAGCAGGATGTGGAAGATATGTCATGCATCCATGCGGAAGCTGAGAAAGATGAGGTGTTCTGTGTTAAATAGTTAACTACGACCTGACAATATTGGGGGTTGATGGCACATGCCTTCTTCTGAACACTGTGTAATGAATAGCGGAGATGCCGCCGCGCGGTTTGGCGGCGGGGTGGCTGTCTCCGCGTTCAGACCGGCGGTTTCCGCACAGCAACATGTGTCTGGTTTGCCTGGGCCTTCTAGTGCACACACATGGAGAGCTACGCATGCGCGCGCCTGAAGACAGGACCTTTATACCAGCAGGAGAGGTATTAGCTGATCAGGACGATCAGCTGATCCCAGCAGGACTCCTGATTGGCTGAGTGGCTGGGGGCGGCGCTGCGGAGAGCTGTAGTATATATAGATCTTCCTTGTCAGTTGCTGGTTGTCTGCCGTTGCGAATACTTACGTGTGAGCACTCAGACCTCAGTCAGATCCTACAGCCTTCTGTCTCTGTACCTTATCTGCTCGTGTGTTGCCGACCTGGCCTGTCTGACCCTTCTGAATGTCACTCATCCCTCGAGTGATCAGTCTGTCTGTACTACCCCTGACACTATTCCACCAGGTGTCAGTTACCTGCAAGGACCTCCTGCTCCTCAGAAAGTCCTTCCTGCAGTTTAGCCAGTGGCCTCTACCCCATAGGAGTCCACTGGCTGCTGTACAGTCTGATTCCCAATCCACCTGGGAATCCTTGGCTGCAAGATTATCTCTATCTCCTCCTCTTAAAGAGATAGTCCCTGCACAGCCAGAGGCCACCTGCCCCTCAGGTGGTCACTGGCTGCAGTAGTATCTGTGTCTCTCGCTCCTCTGGAGATAGCCTACAGTTACACCAAGCACTTACACTTCATTAGGTGTCCAGAGGTTAGTCATACTTGTATTATTGGTGATTCTGTAGATCATCCATAATCAGGTATACATCTGTATTGTTGGTGATACTGCAGATCATCAATAATCTGATTCTCTCTGTGTGCTGACACCGATCGTTACAGAACGGCAGACCTAAAAAACAAAATGGATGCACTCAACAGCCGTATTGATGGACTAACCACCTCGGTGGAGAATTTCATCAGGGTGTTGGATGGCCAACAGACCCAGATCACCGCTTTGTCTGGGTCCATACATGTCCTACAAATGGCTGTGAATGCAGTGCGATCTCCTCCTGTTACAGACTTGCGTATGTCTGTACCCGAAAGGTTTTCTGGGCATAGATCTGACTTTCAGAACTTTAGAAATCGAGTATTGTCTTATTTTGAGTTAAGACCTAATTTATCAGGAACTGAGGCACAGAGAATTACTTTTATAAAGACCCTTTTGTCAGGGGACTCTCAAACATGGGCATATAGCCTTCAGGCAGGGCATGAGGCTTTGTCATCAGTTGAGGAATTTTTTAAGGCTATGGCCATAATTTATGATGATCTGGACATTGCCTCCACCGCTGAGCGGAAGCTTAAGACTTTGCGTCAGGGTAAAGATCCGGTAGAAGTTTATGCAGCTAAATTCAGGAAGTGGGCTGTGTCAGCTAGGTGGGGGACATTTGCATTATTAGACTGCTTTTTGTCAGGTTTATCAGATGCAGTTTTTGATTTGATGTTGGGACATCCTGAACCTAAATCTATTGATGAGGCAATCTCTTTAGCAGTACGGGTTGATCGCCGTTTATGCTATCAAAAACAAACCCGGGGTAAGAATACTGTAAGATATGTCTCCTACGCCTCTCCTCCACCTGTGTTGCCACCGCCAGAGCCAATGCAAATTGGACATTCAAGATTGACACAGGTGGAAAAGAATCGCAGGAAAACAGAACAGCTCTGTTTGTACTGTGCAGAGGAGGGTCATAAGCTACAGAATTGTCCTAAAAAGTCGGGAAACGCTGCCGCCTAGGTAATACCATAGGCGCGCAGTCATTACCTCTAAACAGTAATCGTCTGTTCCTTCCCTGCTCTATCACATGGGAAGGCCAGACTGTTCCCACTGAAGCTTTTTTTGGACTCTGGCTCAGAGGCTAACTTTATAGACTACGAGTTTGCAAAGAATTTGGGGATTCCCTTACTCCCTTTAGACCAACAGCTTGTGGTCACTGCTGTAGATGATTCTCCTCTGCAAAGTAGACAACCCCTTTCTCGAACCCCTGAGTTGATGTGTAATATTGGGGTGCTACACAAAGAGAGTTTACAGTTTCTGGTCCTGCGTATGACAACCTCCACCATTATTCTTGGCATGCCATGGTTACAACTTCACTCCCCTCAGATTGACTGGACTTCAGGTCAGCTAACGAGCTGGTCTACCCATTGTCATCATCACTGTTTAACGAAAGTAACTATAGGAAACACCAAGATTCAGGTTAAAGGCGTGCCAACTCAGTACGCAGAATTTGCTGATGTATTCTGTCCTAAATCGGCAGATAAACTTCCCCCTCACTGTACCTTCGACTGTCCCATCAATTTAAAATCTGGTTGTATGCCTCCAAGGGGTCACCTCTTTAATCTATCTGGGCCTGAGAAAGTGGCAATGCAGGAATACATCAAAGATAACTTGGCCAAGGGTTTCATCCGTCCCTCTCGTTTACCAGCAGGGCAGGATTGTTTTTTGTAAAAAAAAAGGATGGAGGCCTTCGTCCCTGCATTGATTATTATTAGGTTTGAACAAGATTACAGTGAAAAATCGTTATCCATTGCCCTTGATTGACGATTTATTCACTCAGGTCACCAACGCCAAGATTTTCTCTAAACTAGATTTAAGAGGCGCATACAACCTAGTTCGAATTAGAGATGGTGACGAATGGAAGACGGCCTTCAACACACCCGACGGGCACTACGAGTATCTGGTGATGCCCTTCGGGTTGTGTAATGCTCCAGCCGTCTTTCAGGAGTTGATAAATGAGGTATTCAGGGAGGTGTTGGGGAAGTTCGTCTTAGTATATCTGGACGACATACTGATCTTCTCTTTCAGTCTGTTGGAAAATCGAAGACATGTCAAGTTTGTGTTAATGAAATTAAGACAGAATTCACTTTACGCTAAACTGGAAAAATGCCTCTTCGAGGTAACCTCTGTTGCTTTTCTGGGGTACATTATCTCTACGTCTGGCCTCTCCATGGACCCAGGAAAAGTCTCTGCTGTTTTGGAGTGGCCTCAGCCTGTGAGATTGAAGGCACTCCAAAGATTTTTGGGCTTTGCCAACTACTACAGGAGATTTATAAAGGGGTACTCCTCAGTGGTCTCACCTCTTACCAGTCTCACCAAGAAGGGAGCTGATACTTACCACTGGTCAGCAGAGGCACATTCTGCTTTCTCTACACTGAAAAAACTGTTCTGTTCTGCACCCATTCTAAGACATGTGGATGTCACCTTCCCCTTTATCGTGGAGGTCGATGCCTCAGAGGTTGGGGTGGGGGCTGTAATGTCTCAGCGCTCTGGTTTGCAGGGCAAACTTCACCCATGTGCTTACTTTTCTCGTAGGTTTTCACCCGCAGAGAAAAACTACGATATTGGCAATCGGGAGCTTTTAGCTATTAAATTAGCTTTTGAAGAATGGCGACACTGGCTAGAAGGTGCAGAGCATACTATTACAGTTTATACAGATCATAAAAACCTGGAGTACATAGAGGGCGCCAAGAGACTTAGCCCTCGTCAGGCCCAGTGGTCTTTGTTCTTTTCAAGATTCAGATTTGTAATAACATATACCCCAGGTAGTAAAAACATTAAGGCTGATGCCTTGTCCAGGTGTTTCGAGCCCGAGACAGTACAGTCCTCAGCCCCTGAGACCATTCTACCTCAGAAGGTAGTCCTGGCAGCTACCGAGACATGGAAAGATTGGACAGTCACTCTGAGTCCCTACCAACAGGATGTTCCAGAGGGGAAGCCCGAGGCGGTGATGTTTGTACCACTACATTTTCGTCTGCAACTCTTACATCTGTTTCATTCCCATAAGAATGCAGGTCATCCCCGGGCCACCAGAACTCAGGATTTGCTGGCCAGATGCGCTTGGTGGCCTACATTAGCAACAGATTGTAAGGAGTTTGTGAGAGAATGTGCAGTATGTGCTAGGAGTAAGCCTTCTCGCCAGGCACCTGTGGGTAGTGTTGGGCGAACACCTAGATGTTCGGGTGTTCGCGCCGAACTCCGAACATAATGGAAGTCAAGGGGGACCCAAACTTTCGTGCTTTTTAAAGCTTCCTCACATGCTACATACCCCAAATTTGCAGGGTATGTGCACCTTGGGAGTGGGTACAAGAGGAAAAAAAATATTTGAAAAAGAGCTTATAGTTTTTGAGAAAATTGATTGTAAAGTTTCAAAGGAAAAACTGTCTTTTAAATGTGAAAAATGTCATGTTTCTTTGCACAGGTAACATGCTTTTTGTCGCCATGCAGTCATACATGTAATACAGAGAAGAGGTTCCAGGAAAAGGGACCGGTAACGCTAACCCAGCACCAGCAGCAGCACACGTGATGGAACAGGAGGAGGCGCAGGAGGAGAAGGCCACGCTTTTTGAGACACAACAACCCAGGCCTTGCATGAGGACAAGAAGCGTGCGGATAGCATGCTTTGTACCGCCATGCAGTCATAAATGTAATAAAGATGAGAGGTTCCATAAACAGGGACCGGAAACGCTAACCCAGCAGCAGCACACGTGATGTAACAGGAGGAGGCACAGGAGGAGAAGGCCACGCTTTGAGACACAAAAACCCAGGCCTTGCAGGAGGACAAGAAGCGTGCGGATAGCATGCTTTTTACCGCCATGCAGTCATATATGTAATAAAGATGAGAGGTTCCATAAACAGGGACCGGCAACGCTAACCCAGCAGCAGCAGACGTGATGGAACAGGAGGAGGCGCAGGAGGAGAAGGCCACGCTTTGAGACACAACAACCCAGGCCTTGCATGAGGACAAGAAGCGTGCGTATAGCATGCTTTTTACCGCCATGCAGTCATAAATGTAATAAAGATGAGAGGTTCCATAAACAGGGACCGGCAACGCTAACCCAGCAGCAGCACACGTGATGGAACAGGAGGAGGCGCAGGAGGAGAAGGCCACGCTTTTTGAGACACAACAACCCAGGCCTTGCATGAGGACAAGAAGCGTGCGGATAGCATGCTTTGTACCGTTATGCAGTCATAAATGTAATAAAGATAAGAGGTTCCATAAACAGGGACCGGAAACGCTAACCCAGCAGCAGCACACGTGATGTAACAGGAGGAGGCGCAGGAGGAGAAGGCCATGCTTTTTGAGACACAACAACCCAGGCCTTGCATGAGGACAAAAAGCATGCGGATATAGCAATGCTTTTTGCTGCCATGCAGTCATAAATGTAATAAAGATAAGAGGTTCAATAAACAGGGACCGGCAACGCTAACCCATCACAGATGGTCATTGTTCATGTTACTTGGTTGGGGTCCGGGAGTGTTGCATAGTCGTTTCCAATCCAGGATTGATTCATTTTAATTTGAGTCAGACGGTCTGCATTTTCTGTGGAGAGGCGGATACGCCGATCTGTGACGATGCCTCCGGCAGCACTGAAACAGCGTTCCGACATAACGCTGGCTGCCGGGCAAGCCAGCACCTCTATTGCGTACATTGCCAGTTCGTGCCAGGTGTCTAGCTTCGATACCCAATAGTTGAAGGGTGCAGATGGATTGTTCGACACAGCTACGCCATCTGACATGTAGTCCTTGACCATCTTCTCCAGGCGATCGGTGTTGGAGGTGGATCTGCACGCTTGCTGTTCTGTGGGCTGCTGCTGCATGGGTGTCAGAAAATTTTCCCACTCCAAGGACACTGCCGATACCATTCCCTTTTGGGCACTAGCTGCAGGTTGTGTTGTTTGCTGCCCTCCTGGTCGTCCTGGGTTTGCGGAAGTCAGTCTGTCGGCATACAACTGGCTAGAGGAGGGGGAGGATGTTAATCTCCTCTCTAAAGTCTCCACAAGGGCCTGCTGGTATTCTTCCATTTTGACCTGTCTGACTCTTTCTTCAAGCAGTTTTGGAACATTGTGTTTGTACCGTGGATCCAGAAGTGTATAAACCCAGTAATTAGTGTTGTCCAGAATGCGCACAATGCGTGGGTCGCGTTCAATGCAGTCTGGCATGAATTGAGCCATGTGTGCCAGAGTCCTGCCAGAATCCTCATCATCCTCTTGTGAGCGTTGTGATAGTTGTTGTGATGCATCATAGTCATCACCTTCTTCCTGGTCTGCTTCTGCTGACCATTCGCGCTGAATTGTGACAGTCCAACGTGCACCGCTCTGGCCCTCGTCAGTGGTGGCATGAAATTCCTGCTCCAACTCCAGCTGTTCCTCCTCCTCTTCTTCGTCATAGCTGCTGGGGCCAGCGTTTCCTGAGGCGGATGGCCTGATGTTGGAACCATCACGCTGATCGTTTTCTCCTTCAGATTCCCCCAGTTGCATCATGACAGCTGTTTCCTTGATTTTCAACATTGACCTCTTCAGTAAACACAGCAGTGGTATGGTAATGCTGACTGAAGAGTTGTCACTGCTCACAAGCAACGTGGACTGCTCAAAATTTTGGAGGACTTGGCAGAGGTCCAACATGTTGGCCCAATCGGATCCACAGAAGCTTGGCAGCTGTCCGGATGCGCCTCGGTACTGCGCCGTCATGTACTGGACCACTGCACTCTTCTGCTCGCAAAAGCGGGCTAGCATGTGCAGCGTAGAATTCCAGCGCGTAGGGACATCACACAGCAAGCGATGGTGGGGGAGATTGAAGCGCTCCTGCATCTTGGCGAGTGCCCCCGAAGCAGTACTGGAATTTCTACAATGTTTGGCCACTCGTCGCACCTTCAACAGAAGATCGGCCACTCCTGGGTATGTCCTCAGGAACCGCTGAACTACTAGGTTCATCACGTGCGCCAGGCAAGGGATGTGTGTCAGCTTAGCCAACCTTAAAGCGCGAATGAGATTACTCCCATTATCACACACAACCATGCCCGGTTTCAGGTCCAGCGGTGCCAGCCACAAATCCGTCTGTTCCTTTATTCCCCTCCAAATTTCCTCCCCTGTGTGCTGCTTATCAAGGCAGATCAGCTTCAGCAACGCTTGCTGACGCATGCCAACAGCTGTGCTGCACTGCTTCCACGATCCTACTGCTGCTGGGTTAGCGTTTCCGGATGAGGTACAGCTTTTAAATGCGTTGGAGGAGAAGGAGTCAGAGAGGTAGGTGCTGCTGTTGTTATCCAGTGGGAGGGACGGCGGTGCAGCTGTTTGCGGCGTGGGCAACACCCGCGCCGTAGCAGGTGAGGAATCGCTGCCAGGCTCCACAAGGTTCACCCAGTGCGCGGTAAGGGAGATGTATCGACCCTGGCCGAACGCACTCGTCCAGGTGTCAGTGGTGAGGTGAACCTTGCAGGCAACGGCATTCTTCAAGCTTCGGGTTATTTTGCTGACCACGTGCTCATGCAACTCAGGCACTGCAGAGCGCGCAAAGTGGTAGCGGCTGGGAACCACGTAACGTGGGATGGCCACTGACATCATGCCCTTGAAGCTGTTTGTCTCCACCACTCGATTTGGCAGCATTTCGCAGGCCAGAAGCTTGGCTATGCTGGCTGTTACTGCCACGGCCCGGGGGTCATTTGCTGGCAATTTCCTCTTGCGATCAAACATCTCCGAGACAGACAACTGAATCGTAGGGCTGCACACTGAAGGGCTGTTGGTTGTTGTATTTGATGAACACTGGGAGACCTCAAGAGCACTACTCCGGAAAGTGACAGTGTCAGCGTCTGATGTTTGTGAATGTTGTGAACCACGCAATGGCTGGGCTACTGCTGCTGCTGAGGCGGGTCTGGTGGTGAGTCTGGTGACCCCAAGGGAGGCAGTGTTGCTGGTACCCTGTCCTGCCGCGTTTGCCCACAGAGTGGGATGTTTGGATAGCATGTGGCGGCTCATGCTGGTGGTGGAGAGGTTGTTAATACTTTTCCCCCTGCTCAGGCGGGTCTTGCACACCTTGCAAATCGCCATAGTACCATCCTCAGTGCAGTCTTCAAAGAAAGCCCAGACTTTGGAGCACCTGCCTTGCTGGCGATTTCTGTTTGCGCCTCTTTTGCCTCTCACTTGAACTTCCACGCTTGTGGTGCCTGAAATTGCGCGCCGCCTACCTTGTGGCACAAGGCGAACTCGTGCAGCAGTGGGTTCTTCAACAGACTCATCTGTGCTGCTGCTACGACGGCGATGTTCTCGTTCACAAACAAAATCTGGGTCTCTGTCCACATTGTCCATACCCTTCTCTTCCATCTCCTGAAACTCGTCATATGTCATTGTGGGGGGCCGCCGCCGTGGAGTAGAGCTCCCCAGAACAACCTCTGCGCAGCTCACTCCAACGTCGTCTTCCAGATCTTGTCGGCCGACCTCCTGCAATTGCAACCCCTCCTGCCCAACTTGCTCTGGGATTTGGGTTTCCGAGTCCTCCTCGGACTCGCCTTGTATTTCAGTGCGCGGTGCATTTCCCACAGTTAATGGTTGTGAATCCGGGCACAACATTTCTGGCTGTTCCTCCATTGACCTTTGAAAGGTGGAAGTTTGTTGGGCTGGGAATAGCTCCTGCGAATACCCCATTGTGTCCTGAGGTAATTCATCGGACTGGTTATCTGGCAGTTGTGTGCGTGGTGTCGCTGCCGGTTGTGTCAGCTTTGTGCCCACTGGCTCCTTGTAACTGGCTGAGGACTCGGACCTCGTGCGTAATGTGCTGGTGCTGCTTAACCCACTGCTGGATGCTTGAGAGGTCATCCAAGTAATTATCTGGTCCTGTTCTTTTGGATTTGTGAGGGTTGTTGTCCTGGACAACATGGGCGGTATTGAGTGGGTTTTCTTGGGTGCTCCCCTGTGGCCTGTACGTGAACCGTCAGGGGAAACACCTCTTCCCTTGCCCCTCCCTCTTTCACCGGATTTCTTCCTCATTTCACTTATCCTTAAAGTACACGCTGACTGGCAGCAGTACAGTGGCAGTACAGAAATGCTATACAGTGGTGGGTGAGCGGAGTACCACTATTCCCAGCAGCGACACAGAGCACAATGCTATACAGTGGCGGGTGAGTGGTGTACTACTGTTCCCAGCAGACACAGAGTGGCAGTAAACACAATGCTATATAGTGTGGCTGAGCAAGGTACACAGAGTGGCAGTAAACACAATGCTATATAGTGTGGCTGAGCGCGCGGTGTACTACTATTCCCAGCAGACACAGAGTGGCAGTAAACACAATGCTATATAGTGTGGCTGAGCGAGGTACACAGAGTGGCAGTAAACACAATGCTATATAGTGTGGCTGAGCGAGCGGTTTACTACTATTCCCAGCAGACACAGAGTGGCAGTAAACAGAATGCTATATAGTGTGGCTGAGCGAGGTACACAGAGTGGCAGTAAACAGAATGCTATATAGTGTGGCTGAGCGAGCGGTGTACTACTATTCCTAGCAGACACAGAACAGTAAACAGAATGCTACATAGTGTGGCTGAGCGGTGTACCACTATTCCCAGCAGCGACACAGAGCACAATGCTATACAGTGGCGGGTGAGCGGTGTACCACTATTCCCAGCAGCGACACAGAGCACAATGCTATACAGTGGCGGGTGAGCGGTGTACTACTATTCCCAGCAGACACAGAGTGGCAGTAAACAGAATGCTATATAGTGTGGCTGAGCGAGGTACACAGAGTGGCAGTAAACAGAATGCTATATAGTGTGGCTGAGCGAGCGGTGTACTACTATTCCCAGCAGACACAGAGTGGCAGTAAACAGAATGCTATATAGTGTGGCTGAGCGAGGTACACAGAGTGGCAGTAAACAGAATGCTATATAGTGTGGCTGAGTGAGCGGTGTACTACTATTCCCAGCAGACACAGAGTGGCAGTAAACAGAATGCTATATAGTGTGGCTGAGCGAGGTACACAGAGTGGCAGTAAACAGAATGCTATATAGTGTGGCTGAGCGAGCGGTGTACTACTGTTCCCAGCAGCGACACACAATGACTGGGGGGACCCTGGCTAGCGTGGCTGGAGCGCGAACTACCCTGCCTGCCTACCCAAAGCTAAACCCACAGACAAATGGCGGAGATATGACGTGGTTCGGGTATTTATTTACCCGAACCACGTGACAGTTCGGCCAATCGGAGCGCGTTCGGGTCCGAACCACGTGACCCGTTCGGCCAATCACAGCGCTAGCCGAACGTTCGGGGAACGTTCGGCCATGCGCTCTTAGTTCGGCCATGTGGCCGAACGGTTTGGCCGAACACCATCAGGTGTTCGGCCGAACTCGAACATCAACCGAACAGGGTGATGTTCTGCAGAACCCGAACAGTGGCGAACACTGTTCGCCCAACACTACCTGTGGGTACGTTACAATCTTTACCAGTGCCAAGTGAACCATAGACTCATCTGTCCATGGCTTTTGTAGGAGAACTCCCCAGGTCTGAGGGCAAGACAGTCATCTGGGTGGTAGTGGAACGATTCAGTAAGATGGCCCATTTTGTTCCATTAAAAGGACTCCCCTCGGTCCAAGAGTTTGCTGATCTCTTTATCCAGCATGTTTTTCGGCTGCATGGCATTCCGGAAAATGTAGTGTCAGATCGGGGAGTCCAATTTTTATCAAAGTTTTGGAAAGCTTTTTGCCATCAGCTGGATATGGACCTTGCATTTTCATCAGGCTACCACCCACAGACCAATGGCCAGACCGAGAGAGTTAACCAGTCCCTGGAGCAACTTCTCAGATTTTATGTCACAGATGCTCAGTCCGATTGGGTAAAATTTTGACCATTTGCGGAAGTTGCGCACAACAATCTGAAGAGTTCCTCTTCTGGATTTTCCCCATTCCAGGTAGTTTCGGGAAGATCACCCAAGTTTGCCCCGTTACCTGTAGTGTCTACACCATTCCCAGCCTTGGAGGATTGGCAGAGAGCTTTGAGGGAGATTTGGGGAATGGTTTAGAGGAACTTGGAGAAAGCTTTCCAGACCCAGAAGAAACAGGCAGAAAAAAGGCGGTCTGTGAAATGGAAGTTTTCCCTAGGAGACATGGTATGGGTATTCACTCGGCATTTGGCCTTGAAGCAACTGTCACCCAAGCTGGGTCCTAGATTCATTGTAACGATTGGTGTCAACAAACAGAGAGAATCTGATTATTGATGATCTGCGGAATCATCAACAATACAGATGTATACCTGATTATGGATGATGTGCAGAATCACCAATAATACAGGTATGACTAACCTCTGGACACCTAATGAAGTGTAAGTGTTTGGTGCAACTGTAGGCTATCTCCCGTGAGGTGGGAGACACAGATAACTCGGCCAGAGAGCACCTGAGGGGCAGGTGGCCCCCGGCTGTGCAGGGACTATCTCCTAAGAGAGGGGATGGAGATAATCTGGCAGCCAGTGATTCCCTGGTAAACTGGTAATCAGACTGTACTGCAGCCAGGGGACTCCTAGGGGGTAGAGGCCACTGGCTGCACTGCAGGCAGGACTCTCTGAGGAGCAGGAGTCCTTGCAGCTAACTGACACTTGGTGGAATAGTGTCACGGGTAGTACAGACAGACAACACTCGGAGGATAAGTGACAGCCAGGAGGGTCGGGCAGGCCAGGTCGGCAACACACGAGCAGATAAGGTACAAAGACAGAAGGCTTATTCGGTAACCGGGTACAGGCAAGGTTTGGCAACTGGTAGGCAGATAGGCAGTGGTACCGAATCAGAAAGCAAGAGAGAGGTCGACAGATGAAATGATCATAACAGATATAAAGCACAATCCTAGTCTGGGGTGTGAGGTCCTTGGTCTTGACACCCAAGAACTATTCTAAAGAATACCACAGCAATGACACAGTAATCCTAAGCTTGGGTGTGAGGTCCTTGGTCTCAACACCCTGGAACTGGTCTAGAGTATAACACAGTAATAACAAGAGCGTAATCTGGCTAAGTGTGAATTCCCAGGTCCACCTGGTTCTAACACACTGTGGGATCTGACTTAGGTCTGAGTGCTCACACGTAAGTATTCGCAATGGCAGACAACCAGCAACTGGCAAGCAAGATCTATATATACTCCAGCGCTTCTCAGCGCCGCCCCAGCCACTCAGCCAATCAGTAGTTCCGCTGGAATCAGCTGATCGTCTTGGTCAGCTGATACCTCTCCTGCTGGCATAAAGGTCCTGCCTTCTAGCACATGCACGCATGCGTAGCTCTCCATCTGTGTGCACTAGAAGGCCCAGGCAAACCAGACACATGCTGCTGTGCGGAAACCGCCGGTCTGAATGCGGAGACAGCCGCCCCGCCGCCAGACCGCGTGGCGGCATCTCCGCTATTCATTATATTCATAGGACCATTTCCAGTGACCAGAAAGATTAATAATGTCACTTATGCGATTGATCTCCCAGCCAGCATGAGAGGTGTGAGATCATTCCCTTTGTCTCTGTTGAAGCCGGCAGTGCACGTGGATTCCTCTCCCCCCCCCCCCCCCCCCCGCCTGTGTTGGTTGATAACCAACCTGAATATGAGATCAAAAAGATTCTGGACTCTCGCTTACTGCAAAATTCTGTGCAGTATCTGGTCCACTGGAAGGGATATGGTGTGGAGGAAAGAACTTTGGTGCCAGATTATCGCATGCATGCGGAGGAATTAAAGAAATAATTTCATGACTCACATCCTGGGAAGCCGGGTGGGAAGTGTCCGGAGTCCACTCCTCAGGGGGGGGGTACTGTAATGAATAGCGGAGATGCCGCCGCGCGGTCTGGCGGCGGGGTGGCTGTCTCCGCGTTCAGACCGGCGGTTTCCGCACAGCAACATGTGTCTGGTTTGCCTGGGCCTTCTAGTGCACACAGATGGAGAGCTACGCACGCACCAGAAGACAGGACCTTTATGCCAGCAGGAGAGGTATCAGCTGATCAGGACGATCAGCTGATCCCAGTGGAACTCCTGAATGGCTGAGTGGCTGGGGGTGGCGCTGCGGAGCGCTGTAGTATATATAGATCTGTGAATATTTACGTGTGACTGAGCACTCAGACCTCAGTCAGATCATACAGTGTGTTAGAACCAGTTGGAACTGGGAATTCACACTTAGCCAGATTCCGCTCTTGATGTTTACTTTGTGATCACTGTGTTATACTTTAGACCAGTTCCAGGGTGTTGAGACCAAGGACTTCACAGCCAAGCATAGGATTACTGTGTCATTACTGTGTTATACTTTAGACCAGTTCCAGGGTATTGAGACCAAGGACCTCACACCCAAGCATAGGATACTGTGTTATTCTTTAGACTAGTTCCCGGGTGTTGAGACCAAGGACCTCACACCTCAGACTAGGATTGTGCTTAATATCTGTTATGACCTCTGGCTCTGTTAACCTCGCTCTTGCTTTCTGATTCGGTACCTCTGCCTATCTGTCTTTTAGTTGCCAACCTTGCCTGTACCCGGTTACTGAATCAGCCTTCTGTCTCTGTACCTTATCTGCTCGTGTGTTGCCGACCTGGCCTGTCTGACCCTTCTGACTGTCACTCATCCCTCGAGTGATCAGTCTGTCTGTACTACCCCTGACACTAATCCACCAGGTGTCAGTTAGCTGCAAGAACCTCCTGCTCCTCAGAGAGTCCGTCCTGCAGTTCAGCCAGTGGCCTCTACCCCATAGGAGTCCACTGGCTGCAGTACAGTCTGATTCCCAATCCACCTGGGAATCCTTGGCTGCATGATTATCTCTATCTCCTCCTCTTAAAGAGATAGTCGCTGCACAGCCAGAGGCCACCTGCTCCTCAGGTGGTCACTGGCTGCAGTAGTATCTGTGTCTCTCGCTCCTCGGGAGATAGCCTACAGTTGCACCAAGCACTTACACTTCATTAGGTGTCCAGAGGTTAATCATACTTGTATTATTAATGATTCTGCAGATCATCCATAATCAGGTATACATCTGTATTGTTGGTGATACTGTAGATCATCAATAATCAGATTCTCTCTGTGTGCTGACACCGATCGTTACACACTGTACTTTGTTCGAGGGCCGCACGAAATTACGACAGCGCGACCTCGAACAGACCTGCCAGGTGGCCTGCCTCTGGCTCTGCCTCTTGTTTTGTCCATATTGGGGGGATGAAGTGAAAAGTATGCACTGACTTGACTAATACAATGTATGGTTACACAGGTGCAGTGAACAGGTTGCAGTGACTGCTGGTACAACAATGTGCGGTTACACAGGTGCAGTGAACAGGTTGCGTGACTGCTAGTACAACAATGTGCGGTTACACAGGTGCAGTGAACAGGTATGCACGGACTGATATATAAAACAGCATGTGGTCACACAGGTGCAATGAACATGTATGCAGTGACTGGCGGTATATAATACTGCATGCGCTCATGTAGGTAGGTAGGTAGGTAGGTAGGTAGGTGCGCTGAACAGGTGGGTATGCAGTGATTGGTATTACAAATGTTCAGCTGTCACACACACAGGAAGTCACTGAATGTGCTGGGCCTGGCAGTGGCACAGTAGGAATTACCAAGGCTGTATATGCAGCACAAGTGTCTGTGGGACACACACACACAAAAAATAGATCACAAGAACAACAATAGCTCTCAAAAGAGCTGTTGAGGATGATTTTGGGCGAACACCTAGATGTTCGGGTTCGCGAACGTTCGCGGAACATCGCCGCGATGTTCGGGTGTTCGCGCCGAACTCTGAACATAATGGAAGTCAATGGGGACCCGAACTTTCGTGCTTTGTAAAGCTTCCTTACATGCTACATACCCCAAATTTGCAGGGTATGTGCACCTTGGGAGTGGGTACAAGAGGAAAAAAAATATTTGAAAAAGAGCTTATAGTTTTTGAGAAAATTGATTGTAAAGTTTCAAAGGAAAAACTGTCTTTTAAATGTGGAAAATGTCATGTTTCTTTGCACAGGTAACATGCTTTTTGTCGCCATGCAGTCATAAATGTAATACAGAGAAGAGGTTCCAGGAAAAGGGACCGGTAATGCTAACCCAGCACCAGCAGCAGCACACGTGATGGAACAGGAGGAGGAGGCGCAGGAGGAGAAGGCCACGCTTTTTGAGACACAACAACCCAGGCCTTGCATGAGGACAAGAAGCGTGCGGATAGCATGCTTTTTACCGCCATACAGTCATAAATGTAATAAAGATGAGAGGTTCCATAAACAGGGACCGGCAACGCTAACCCAGCAGCAGCAGCAGCACACGTGATGGAACAGGAGGAGGCGCAGGAGGAGAAGGCCACGCTTTGAGACACAACAACCCAGGCCTTGCAGGAGGACAAGAAGCGTGCGGATAGCATGCTTTTTACCGCCATGCAGTCATAAATGTAATAAAGATGAGAGGTTCCATAAACAGGGACCGGCAACGCTAACCCAGCAGCAGCAGCAGCAGCAGCACACGTGATGGAACAGGAGGAGGCGCAGGAGGAGAAGGCCACGCTTTGAGACACAACAACCCAGGCCTTGCATGAGGACAAGAAGCGTGCGGATAGCATGCTTTGTACCGCCATGCAGTCATAAATGTTATAAAGATAAGAGGTTCAATAAACAGGGACCGGGCGGCAACGCTAACCCAGCAGCAGCAGACGTGATGGAACAGGAGGAGGCGCAGGAGGAGAAGGCCACGCTTTCAGGCGCAACTTAGGCCTTGCATGAGGACAAAAAAATGCGTGCGCAAAGCAATGCAATGAGTAGTTTTCAGGACACAATGGGCTATTTCGGAGGAGCTTTTCCCACCCCCACAATCTTCTACCTGTGAAAGGTCAATGGAACAGCCACAAATGTTGTGCCCGGATTCACAACCTTTTTCTGTGGAAAATGCACCTCGCACTGAAATGCAAGGCGAGGCCGAGGATGAACATGACGTCAACAACTCAACATGACGCAAAATGGGGGCGGAACAGAAAGCTGCTTTCAATGTTTTGAAGGCCTTAATTGCCTCCGGTGGCCAGTTAGATGCATCATTCATCACACCCAAATCCCAGAGCAATGTGTGCAGGAATTTGAATCGCAGGAGGTGCACCGAGATCATCTGGACAAGTGACCAAGTGACCAAGTGACAAGTGACCAAGTGACAAAGTGAAAAGTGACCAGTGACAAAGTGACAAAGTGACAAAATGACAAAGTGACAAGTGACCAAGTGACAAGTGACAAAGTGAAAAGTGACAAAGTGACCAGTGAAAAAGTGACAAAGTGACAAGTGACAAGTGACAAAGTGACAAGTGACAAGTGACAAAGTGACAAAGTGACCAGTGACAAAGTGACAAGTGAGAGGTTGTTCTGGGGAGCTCTACTCCACTGCACACAGTCACATATGAGGAGAGGTCTCGTCGGGACTGCTGATCCTCCTCAGTTCGCTCAAAGTCTTGAGGGTTCCTGAAGATCCTCTGCTTGGAGTTCGCCGGGGTTCAGCTTGGTGTCGGGGTCGGCGGCGTCCTCCTCACTCCAACGTGGCAGATCTTAAAGTCCAGTACCGCTTCTGAAGGACTCACCAAGAGATGCAGGAGCGCTTCAATCTAGCGCACCATCGCTCGCTGGGTGATGTCCCTCCCTACGCGCTGGAATTCTACGCTGCACATGCTAGCACGCTTTTGCGCAGTGCCGAGGTGCATTCCAGCAGCTAGCTACCAAGCTTCTGTGGATCTGATTGGGCCACCATGTTGGATCTCTGCCAAGTCCTCCAAAATTTTGAGCAATCCACGTTGCTTTTGACTGAGCAGTGACAACTCTACAGTTGTCACTGGCATTACAATACCACTGCTGTGTTTACTGAAGAAATCAATGTTGAAGATGGAAACCGCTGGCATGATGCAAGTGGGGGAATCTGAAGATGAAAACGATCAGCGTGATGATACCAACATCAGGCAACCTGCCTCAGGAAACGCTGGTCCCAGCTATGACAAAGAACAGGACGAGGAATAGCTGGAGTTGGAGCAGGAATTGGATGCCCCCACTGCCGAGGGACAGAGCGGTGCACGTTGGACTTCCACAATTTAGCGGGAATGGACAGCAGAAGAGGAAGAAAGTGATGCTGGTGACGAATATGGTGCATCACAACAATCACAACGCTCACAAGAACATGAAGACAGAGGAGTCTGGCAGGATTCTCTGGCACACATGGCTCAATTCATGCTAGACTGCATTGAACGCGGCCCGCGCATTATTCACTATTCATTATTATTCATTATTCTGGACAACACCAATTACTGGGTTTATACCCAGTTTATACAAACACAATGTTAAAAAACTGATTGAAGAAAGTGTCAGACAGGTCAAAAATGGAACAATTCCAGCAGGCCCTTGAGGATGGAGACTTTAGAGAGGAGATTGACATCCTCCTCCTTCTCTAGCCAGTTGTACGCCAACAGACTGACTTCAGCAAACCCAGGAGGACCAGGAGGGCAGCAAAGAACACAAGCTGCTGCTAGTGCCCAAAAGGGAATGGTATTGGCAGTGTCCTTGGAGTGGGAACATTTTCTGACACCCATGCAGCAGCCCACAGAACAGCAATCGGGCAGTTCCACGTCCTCCAACACCAATCGCCTGGAGAAGATGGTCAAGGACTACATGTCAGATGGCGTAGCTGTGTTGAACAATCCATCTGCAGACAGACGGTGAGTGTGACAGCACAGAAGGACCATGGCAACTCACTCATAGTACCACAGTTTGATAGTGCTGCCCAAAAAATTATATGGATCCGTGGACCCGGGCAATACTGGGAAGTGGGAACGCAGATTTTAGTACCTAAACACACGATACAACATGTTTTCCGGGGTCGGACTCTGAGGCACATACAGATGGTCCCGATCATCATCCTCATCATACAACTCTTCTCCTGAGTCTGACACACCCACCACCTCTGCCACCCCAACATCCCCAGACACAGACCCCTCATCGTCCTCAACATTAACTTGGGATGCTGGCCTGAGCCCGACCTCCTCCTCCACATCAGGCCCCATCATCTCCTCAATGGCAGCCCTCAATAATCGCTCTGGCGCCGGACCGATAGACACAACGTTCTCCTCCGGGGAGGGCTGCTGCTGACCACTGGCTGCTGGGGTGGATGTTATAGCTTGCGTGGGGCGTTGGCTGTTGCTGTTGTTGGGAGTGCTGCTCACAGCGGAGGTCTCTGAGGAACTCATGGTGAGCTCATATAGTGGTTGACGTTGAGTGGAGTATTACTGATCCCAGCAATATACACACTGACTGGCAGAGTACGCAATGCTATATAGTGGTTGACGGTGAGTGAAGTACTACAGATCCCAGCAATATACACAGTGACTGGCAGTACAATGGTATGGGTGGGTGAGCAGAGTACTACAGATCCCAGCAATGCTATATAGTAATGGGGTGACTGAGTGAGCGGCAGTGTAGTACTGTTCCCAGCAGACACAGAGTGGCAGTAAACACAATGCTATATAGTGTGGCTGAGCAAGGTACACAGAGTGGCAGTAAACACAATGCTATATAGTGTGGCTGAGCGAGCGGTGTAGTACTGTTCCCAGCAGACACAGAGTGGCAGTAAACACAATGCTATATAGTGTGGCTGAGCAAGGTACACAGAGTGGCAGTAAACACAATGCTATATAGTGTGGCTGAGCGAGCGGTGTACTACTGTTCCCAGCAGACACAGAGTGGCAGTAAACACAATGCTATATAGTGTGGCTGAGCGAGCGGTGTACTACTGTTCCCAGCAGACACAGAGTGGCAGTAAACACAATGCTATATAGTGTGGCTGAGCAAGGTACACAGAGTGGCAGTAAACACAATGCTATATAGTGTGGCTGAGCGAACGGTGTAGTACTGTTCCCAGCAGACACAGAGTGGCAGTAAACAGAATGCAATATAGTGTGGCTGAGCGAGCGGTGTAGTACTGTTCCCAGCAGACACAGAGTGGCAGTAAACACAATGCTATATAGTGTGGCTGAGCGAGGTACACAGAGTGGCAGTAAACACAATGCTATATAGTGTGGCTGAGCGAGCGGTGTACTACTATTCCCAGCAGACACAAAGTGGCAGTAAACACAATGCTATATAGTGTGGCTGAGCGAGCGGTGTAGTACTGTTCCCAGCAGACACAGAGTGGCAGTAAACAGAATGCTATATAGTGTGGCTGAGCGAGGTACACAGAGTGGCAGTAAACACAATTGTATATAGTTTGGCTGAGCGAGCGGTGTACTACTATTCCCAGCAGACACAAAGTGGCAGTAAACACAATGCTATATAGTGTGGCTGAGCGAGGTACACAGAGTGGCAGTAAACAGAATGCTATATAGTGTGGCTGAGCGAGTGGTGTACTACTATTCCCAGCAGACACAAAGTGGCAGTAAACACAATGCTATATAGTGTGGCTGAGCGAGCGGTGTAGTACTGTTCCCAGCAGACACAGAATGGCAGTAAACAGAATGCTATATAGTGTGGCTGAGCGAGGTACACAGAGTGGCAGTAAACACAATGCTATATAGTGTGGCTGAGCGAGCGGTGTACTACTATTCCCAGCAGACACAAAGTGGCAGTAAACACAATGCTATATAGTGTGGCTGAGCGAGGTACACAGAGTGGCAGTAAACAGAATGCTATATAGTGTGGCTGAGCGAGCGGTGTACTACTATTCCCAGCAGACACAGAGTGGCAGTAAACACAATGCTATATAGTGTGGCTGAGCGAGGTACACAGAGTGGCAGTAAACACAATGCTATATAGTGTGGCTGAGCGAGCGGTGTACTACTATTCCCAGCAGACACAGAGTGGCAGTAAACACAATGCTATATAGTGTGGCTGAACGAGGTACACAGAGTGGCAGTAAACACAATGCTATATAGTGTGGCTGAGCGAGGTACACAGAGTGGCAGTAAACACAATGCTATATAGTGTGGCTGAGCGAGCGGTGTACTACTATTCCCAGCAGACACAGAGTGGCAGTAAACAGAATGCTATATAGTGTGGCTGAGCGAGGTACACAGAGTGGCAGTAAACACAATGCTATATAGTGTGGCTGAGCGAGCGATGTACTACTATTCCCAGCAGCGACACAATGACTGGGGGGACCCTGGCTAGCGTGGCTGGAGCGCGAACTACCCTGCCTGCCTACCCAAAGCTAAACCCACAGACAAATGGCGGAAAAATGACGTGGTTCGGCCAATCAGAGCGCGTTCGGGTCCGAACCACGTGACCCGTTCAGCCAATCACAGCGCTAGCCGAACGTTCGGGGAACGTTCGGCCATGCGCTCTTAGTTCGGCCATGTGGCCGAACGGTTTGGCCGAACACCATCAGGTGTTCGGCCGAACTCGAACATCACCCGAACAGGGTGATGTTCTGCAGAACCCAAACAGTGGCGAACACTGTTCGCCCAACACTAAGGATGAGAAGTGATTTTTAGCAATAAGATCAGCAAGAAGAAGCAACCTAACAAGCCTAACACAAGAGCCTAACTAAGCTTTCCCTATGTCAGCAGCAAGGTTCTCTCCCTTCTCTAATTACTGCATCCACACGAGTGAGTGAAATGGCTGACAGGCGAACCGTTCGGGCCATCTCTATTCTATTATGAGCCAAATGAAAGTTGCAAATACTTGTCACCAGCAGACACTGTTAACACAATCTAACCCAGGTTTTTGAGTCACCTCTGATGTGAGTGTATACATGCAAGTGCAGCAGCACAACAGCACAGACTCTGACTCTAATTCACTAACTTTTTTGCAATCCTCATAATATTCCAATATAAGAATACTAGCCACCAGCAGGCACTCACTCACTCCATTCCTATGCACACCTCAGACCTGGGTATTCATGGCATTTGTACATTCACAGAAGATCTGTGGTGAGCTAGCTAGACCCGTTGCACCACTGCAGCCAAAGGTAAACTCAGTCAATGTGTCTGCAAACTATCATTGTTAACACTCCAAGACCTCAGCTGGTTTAGAAGTCTCACCAGTCTTGATGTGAACTACTGGTTCCTGGCTGCACAAAGTGAGCTTCCTTACTTGTGCCTTTCACTCCCGTAGAGTTCACTTTTACTAAACTTGCTCTTGTTTTTAAATTCATCAGGTGTTTTTGTATCCTTTTCCTTAACTCACTTCTATAGAGGAATAATTTGAGGGGGAGGGGGGAGTAATCTGATCAAGTTGTAATCTAATCTCTACCCTGTGTCACATGGCTGCCACAGCAACGATGGCAGATAAGCCCATTTAAAAGCACTGGATGTTAACAATATGTCTGCTTCCATGAATCAGGAAGTAGAAACAGTGCTTATTTATCTAAAGATTTGTATCAGCTGTAACAAATGTTTTTGTTTAAAGGTTATTATGCTGTTGTGTATCTTTTAGAGCAGAGAAGACTTCTGAGTTCAAGACCGCTTTAAGAAGTGCAATCCACCGTTTAACATATGGGTGTTCTCGTGCTAATCGACCAAATTAAGATGTTGGCACAATCGGGGATGAGTGAAGTTTAGAGGAAACGCATGATTTGGCGGTGCTGGAAGGACTACAGGATAGAAAATACTTGGGTGAGGAGATGCCACAGGGGGACGAAAGTGCACTCTGGGTATCCACAGTGGTAAGCAAAAAAATTGGGCTATATCCCCCCCCCTTCCTTGTTGCTGGATAGAAATGTCAAGGTGCAGAAAACATACTTAGCAGACATAGCCAGGATCAGCAACACAGAGCCAGCAGGGCCTGGTGAGTGTGAAACAAAGACAACGAGGACTGGTGAGTGTGACAATAAGTAACTAGAGAAGAGCAGCTTAATTCAGGTTTACCATGCTCGATTTTACGATTCTGGTCCAAAAAGCCAGAAATTGTTATGTAAACTAGAATTTTGATTCAATTTTTAACAATAATGTAGAGGTAGTGAAACACTTTAGAAACAATGACAACATTATACAATAAATTATAAATGCAGATAGTTCAAACAGGGATCAACACACCCTGTCAATAGGTTAAAGCAGTATAAAACCCTGACATATTATTCAATAAAAACATGTTTTCCTACTTTTTATATGCCATACGGTTATCATATTTGCTTTTGTGCATAAGTATTATTATTCATTTAGAAATTATACGTTCCCAAAGCACACTTTTTTTCTCTGAGAGCTGACTTTGCGTTTTATTTATAACTGCTTTATTCATGCTCTAACGTAAGCAGAAATGCTTTCTGGTTGTCTGACTTTGTTCAGCAGAGCCTGCAGTGTCAGAGAAGTGTTTATTTACATTCCTCACTTAATACAATTAAATACAAGATAACATTATCTGCACTTCGGATGCGCCCAGTTTTGCTGGCAGGAAACTTCTAAGTCCTGTGTGTAACCATTTTGCATGCTGTTCTAGTAAAAAAAAATGTGGTTGTATATAATATGCTGTAAATAATCTATTAAAGCAAAGAGGAAATGCTGGGTTTCATTCCGCTTTAATATCAGTATAAGTGTAGTGTGTAACAACTCCTATTATTATTATTATTTAGTATTTATACAGTGCCAATATCTTCTGCAGCGCTGTGCAGAGTATATTGTCTCATTACTTAACAGTCCCTCAAAGTGGTTCACAATCAAATCCCTACCATATTTATATATATATATATATATATATATATATATATATATATATATATATATATATATATATATATATATATATATATATATATATATATATATATATATATGTGTGTATGTATGTATGTATGTATGTATGTATGTATGTATGTATCGCGTAGTATATGTATCATAGTCTGTGGCCAATTTAGGGGAAGCCAATTAACTTATCTGTATGTTTTTGGGATGTGGGAGGAAACCAAAGTGCCCAGAGAACCCCCACCCCACACACGGGGAGAACATACAAACTCCTTGCAGATAGTGCCCTGGCAGGGATCCAATCGCGGGACCCAGCTCTGCAAGGCGAGAGCTTTCTACTATGCCACTGTGCTGCCCGGCGTATATACTGTATATACCAAATGTATATGTCAAGATTTTGAAATGAAAGTAAAATCCATAACTCAAATATTCTGCAACATTGATTACAGGACCCATTTTTAGACCTTTCAAAGAAAAACTGAGTATAGTACACTAAGACTTTAATTTTTTTAAACTGGAGCTGTGTGCTTGTGAGAGAGACCTTTGTCAGCTAATCTGTACAGGGCTGATGCTGTTAATTTGCCTCATTTTGTACTATTTTAGAAAGAAAGCTTCAATCAGGAAAAGCTAAATCAAATATGGCAGTCATGTTATAAATTAGGTGCTTAATATTCCAGCTGGATTCTTGCAATGATGACATTCTTGAGTCCTTTTAGCAACATACGTGCTTTTTACCTTTTCCTGTAGACAAGAAGCAAATCTTAACAGCAAGCCAGCTACATGCCAGAATCAGACTATCCATTTGCATGAAAATGTGGATGCTGGTAGGCCCATGTTCTTGTGCTGAAAAGACTCATTAATCAATGTCTACATAGGCTCCATAGTTAATGTCACATGCATTTTTATCAGCTGAACACAATTTCCATTCTGCATTTTATGTTGTACAGGAAATTGTACATTTCATTCTGTGCAGAAACATTCTAGTTTTTAGCAATGCAAGATGCAAAGAATGCTTTTGGTATGGACAAGTATTTTAGACTGGATGTATGGTCAGCGTATTATGTAAAATGAGAGCAATCAGACAATATTCCCATACATGGTGCTCCTACATTAAATGTCACAGTATATGCAATGTGTGAAATAACATAACAGAAGTTCAATATGAGATGTATTTCAGGGTAGTGTATTAAAATTGATGAACTAATGAGGCATAAAAAATTAATACCAAAACTATTTTAATAGTTTAATATGTTTAAGGTTTGCAAATACTTTTTGTAGCTAGGTATATGAAAGTTCACATAATCTGTAATCCATCTAATTGGAAATGGAACAGTCACTTCAGTGAGGTGCAGTGCACACCAAAACCGCTAGCAGATCCTCAAAACGCTAGAGGTTTTTGGAGCAGATTTCAGAGCGATTCTAGCCATGTTTAGAGACATTTTCTAAACATACCTAGCGGTTTTTTGGAGCATTTTTGTGTAGGAGATTACACATATTTTTACAGTAAAAGCTGTTACTGTACAGCTGAACAGCTTCTGTAACAAAAACGCCTGAAAAACCGCTCTGATCTAGTGTTTTCCAGAGCGGTTTTCCACTTTCCTATACTTTAACATTGAGGCAGAAATGCTTCTGCAAACCGCAAACGTGCAGCAGGAGGCACGTTTGCGGTTTGCTAAAAAAACGGAAACCGCTGGTGTGCACCATCCCATTGAAATACATTAGCCAAGCGTTTTCACAGGCGGATGCAGTTGGTGGATTGCTCCTAAAACCGCTCGGTATGCACCAGGCCTAAATGTTGTTCATTTATTGTAAAGAGGGGATTCCTTTTCTAGGAATAAGCCTATGTGGAACCAGCACTCTCTGCTTTATTGGAGGAGCATCTACTGGCTTCATCTGAGTTTGAAAAAAAAATTCTGCATGCAATTGCCCAGCCTCAAAGTGTAGTTAATGGTTTGATTGAGTGGATCAGCATAATAAGCTATTTCATTTGCTGATTTGTAGCACATTGATGATAAGTAGCATCACATTAATGCAGACAGCATTCACCTTTAGTATTAGCAGCCTAGACAGCCCTGGTCCTGCACCTATGAACACATGGGGTAGCTCCCTCAGCAGCCTATGTACGTGTCTATGCATGTATGTTTCCTATTTGCTTTTTCTTGTTGACTTGTAAAGGAGTAATTATGACTCATTACTCATCTGCAGGATTTTCCAGCCATCACCTCTGAGTGCTGGCTCTAACTCCCCTACTGGGAGCAATTATAGCTCGAAGGGAAGGAAAGGGCATCAATGTGGTTATTCAAACTGCAATAACGAGCTCACCTTGTTATCATAATCTGGTTATATAGTGTAAACTTTCACCCTACATCATAGCAGTTCCATAACAGAAATGTACGGAATCACATGGATTTTAGGGCTGGTTGACATGGGCGTCTGAACTAGCAGCGTAGCATTTCCCTCAAATGCTTTTCTTCTAGCAAGCAGAAAAGCATTTGGCAACTTTTGGTGGTGCTTTCCATTGTTCGACAAATGCATGTCATTTTGACATCTGCAGAGGGACACATATGTGCCATACTTAGGCAATACTGGATAGCTTCCAGGACTAAATATAGCTTCCTGGACTAAACAATATGATGGGAAGGAAAGGACCAAGCATGGTGTTAGCATGAATGACAGTAAACAGTGGTACCGATGTTTAACCTCCCTGGCGGTCTATTAAAAACCGCCAGGGGGCAGCAGAATAGTTTAAAAAAAGTTTGTCCGGCAAACGGCGGACAATCGGCGGGTAGCAGCGGCGATCGGAGTGTACATACAGCTAGCAAAGTGCTAGCTGCGTGTTGCAAAAAAAAGCTCAGCTCGGGCTTACCGCCAGGGAGGTTAAAAAGCGCTGTCCATTCAAATGAATGGCTTGAGCACCGTGGCTGTCGTTTAACACTGGCTTACAGAGACTCTGAAGTCTCTATTTTTTCCCCCTTATTTTCTCATACCAGCTTGTTAAGAGTTAATGCCTAAGTGAAATTGCCGCATTCCCATGGCAGATGACAGATTTATAGCTGAGGATTTGCCCTGCAAAGCTCCCGGGCTCACAGGGCTTTACTTTCTCAATGAGGCAGAGCTTAAGGCTGTAGCTCTGCCTCCTCTGCAGTCGATCTCTGCTGATTGCCGCCTCTCCCTGCCCCTCTCAGTCTTCTTTCATTGAGAGGGGCAGGGAGGAGGCGGAGACTCGTGGAGATTGATTGGCGGAGAGGCAGAGCTACAGCTCAAAGCTCAGCCTCTCCAGGAAGAAAAGCCCTGCGAGCCAGGGCAGCATGATTTGCTACCTGCAAAGTCGTAGAACTTTGCAGGTCGCTTTCTAGGTAATAAATCAGCCATCTGCTGCGGGGATGTGGCGATTTAACTCTGGCATTAACTCTTAACAGGCTAATATGAGAAAATTAGTGCAAAAAAGAGACTTCAGAGTCTCTTTAACATCCATGTGGATAGCCCTTAAAGGGAACCTAAACTGAGAGGGATGTGGATTTTTCCTTGTAAATAATATCAGTTGCCTGGCAGCCCTGCTGATCTCTTTAACTGCAGTATTGGCTGAATCACACACCTGAAACAAGCATGCAGCTAATCCAGTCTGACCAGTCAGAGCACTTGATCTCCATGCTTGTTCAGGGGCTGTGATTGAAAGTATTAGAGACACAGGGTCAGCAGGAGAGCCAGTCCACTGGTATTATTTTAAAAGGAAAAATCCATATCCTTCTCAGTTTAGGTACCCTTTAACCACTTGCCGACCGCACACTCATACCGTGCGGCGGCAAAGTGGTAGCTGGAGGACCAGCGACGCACATCTGCGTCGCCAGGTGCCTCCCTAATTAATCAGGAAAGCCCGCTCGCGCGAGCGGCCGTTTCCTATTAGATCACGGAGCGGGTCTCCGTGAATAGCCTGCGAGCCGCTGATCGCGGCTCGCAGACTAAATGTAAACGCAGGAGACGTTTGTCTCTTTTGTTTACATTGAACGGCACTGCTGCTACAGCAGCGCCGTAAGGCAGATCGGCGATTCCCGGTCAATCACTGCAACACTCAGGCAGGCATAGGGGGGAAAAAGGGGGGGGTGATCTGATTGCTTTGCCTGCAACCTGATCTGTGCTGGGGGCTGCAGAGCCCACCCAGCACAGATCATACAAAACCACGCTGGTCCTTAAGGGGGGGTAAAGGCTGGGTCCTCAAGTGGTTAACACTCCTTCACTCTTTCCTTTGTCCAGGATATGTAGGGTGGAGTTTAGTAGCTTCCCAAGGACCCTTTTTTGAGTGGGTTTGTTATACTCAAAATAAATTAGCCATCTCAAGGTAAATCATGTCACCTTGAATAAGCCATATCAAAAAGAAAATAGGAAAGGGCTGTTCATTAGTGTTCCAGAAGAAGGGCAACTGACAGTGTTTCTGCCATACTCACTTGTCCCTGATGTGTCCAGCAGGCATTCCTCTTGCCACTCGTGTGCCACCTCGCTTTGCAAGGTTTCACTTCCTTGTTGAGTGATGTGTTTGAGCATGCGGGGTGTAAATTCTGGGATGCATGCTAGGGATTCACACTATGGGATGCCCAGTAAAGCCCTCGTGGCTATAAAAACCAATCTTGGCAGCCTGACCATGCTGATGTTTCTGACAGCTAAAGTAAGCCTGAACGCTTACTGTTCTAGGCTTCTGCACATGGCTAGAGATGTCCCAAACGGTTCGCACACATACTTATTCGCACGAACGCGGATTTGCATTCGCAGCCAAACGTGAACATTATGCAAGTTCGACCCGCCCCCTATACTACATGATTGGGCTAAACTTTGACCCTCTACATCACAGTCAGCAGACACATGGCAGCCAATCAGGCTGCACTCCCTACTGGAGCCCCCCCACTTAGATAAGGCAGCAGCGTCGGCCATGTTCCCACTCTATGTGCAGCGGTATTACTGGGAGAAGGGAGAGAGATTGCTGCAGACATTGGGAAAGCTTAGTTAGGCTCTTGTTAGCTTGCTCCTTGCTGATATTTTTTGCTGATAAGCACCACCAAAACAGATCTTTTGAGAGCTAATGTTTTTGTGATGTGTTGTATTTTTTTTTTGTGTGTGTGGCCCACTTACACTGCATATACAGCCTTGTCTGTTGCAGCTGGTTCTTGCTAATTGCTATACTATGCCAGGTCCAGCACATTCAGTGCCAAGTGTGACTGCTGCAAATTGTATTATAATACCAATCACTGCATACTTTTCACTGCACCTGTTTGACCGCATGCTATTTATATAGCAGTCACTGCATACATTTCACTGCATCTGTGTGACTGCACACTGTTTTATGTACCAGCAGTCAGTGCATCCAATTTCACTGCACCTGTGTGACCACACACTGTTTCACATAGCAGTCACTGCATACATTTTACTGCATCTGTGTGACTGCACGCTGTTTTATAAAGCAGTCACTGCATACATTTCACTGCATCTGTGTGACCGCATGCTGTTTTATATACCAGCAGTCAGTGCATCCATTTTGACTGCACCTGTGTGACTGCACATTGTTATAACAGCAGTCACTGCAACTTTTTCACTGCACCTGTGTTACTGCACATTTTTATACCAGCAGTCACTGAAATCTTTTCACTGCACCTGTGTGACTGCACATTGTTTTACCAGCAGTCACTGCTTAGATTTTCACTGCACCTGTGTGACTGCACATTGTTATACCAGCAGTCACTGCAACCTTTTCACTGCACCTGTGTGACTGCACATTGTTATACCAGCAGTCACTGCATACCTTTCACTGCATCTGTGTGACTGCACGCGGGCTTGCGACAACTCTATACATGGCTCTTGTTTGCTCCTGATCCTGACCACCTGTTGCCAACCCTGTCTGACTTTCCTGCTTTCTGCTTGTTACCTGCATTGACCCAGCTTGTCTGACTACTCTTAGATCTGATTCCTTGATTTGTCGTCTGGCCTGTTTCCTAGATTTCCCATTTGCTGTCTGCCCTGACATTGGCCTGTTTACTGGACTCTGAAAGGACTCTCCCTGGCCTTACTCGGATTATAACCTCAACTGTGAACCTTAGCAGCCTGCCCGAATTCCAGCCTGTTTCAGACTGCATCCATTGTCTGTGTCCTGATTTGTCTGCTTACATCTTACACCTCATTCCTTCAGATCGACCTTCCTACCACTGTTTAAAGTATGCCTTTTGGTGTGACCTGGTGGGCACTAGGCAACAAAGACAATCAACCCTTGCAGGACGCTCTGGTGAAGACCCGTATTCACTTAGAGCCCATGCTGCGAGAGTGCCCTCGCCTCAGTGAGAAGTTCCATGGTCCACACATTCCTAACAGTTTCTGTGGGGTTGTATGGGATTCATTGGTAAAACTCATCTCTCCACAATACAATATTCTTGAAGATTATTTTCTCTTCTTCCAGCTCCTGATCTGCACACTGGTTCATCCATGAATCTGATTAGAAGAGCTTAAATAAACTACACACAAGCTGAAAAGGTATTTGTCAGTAATGTAAAAGTTACCTCTGCAGCGGAGAGCGGCGAGACCGCCGCTCCCGTGTCTGACATCACGGCGGATTCCACCGTCGCCTCCTCGTCATCTTTTCCTAGAAGGTCAAGTCTCTCCGGGGTACATCAGGACAGAAGAGTGCACGCACATACCCGGAGACAGGACCTTTATGCATTGAGGAGGCGAGCCGGTCAGCTGACAACTCTGGTCTGATTCTCGCCTCTGATTAGCTGGGGCGAGTGGGCGGAGCCACGGGTATTACCTTTGCTATTTAAGACCCGGGCCGTCAGTGGATCATTGTCTGCTGTTGCTGAAACTTTGCGGTTAAGCTCTCAGACCTTAGTTAGTTCTCAGTGTGTTTTGATCCGGCAGGACCCAGGGGATGCACACATAGCTAGAAATATTATTATTGATAGCTGTAATTATAATACTCATATTATTATCATTATATGCCTTATTGTGTATGAACCTTGCCTGAACTTCTGACCATCCTTCTGCCTATCGATTCTGTACTCTGCCTGTCTGTGTTTTGCCGACCTCGGCCCGACCTCGACTCTGTCTTTAGCCTTCCGATTCTGTACTTTCGCCCATCTGATTTTTGCCGAACTCGGCCTGTTTCTCACATTGCTTTTGTCTCACGATTCTGTACCGCGACCTGACCGACCTGTTACCGACCCTGCCTGTACGACCACTCTGATACTGGTGATAGTCCCTACAGCCAAGGGCTATCATCCAGGAGTACTCCTGAGTTACTGTGCACAAAAACACTAGTGATCACATTCTGATTAAAGTACTGACTATTGTGCTATTTTGAACTGTTACTCATTTTGTATCACAGACACTCCTGATTGAACTCACTCTGGTCAGCAGAGATACCACTGTTCATTACAGTATTATGATTGTATTTCATTTTTGTTTATAACTACTTATCACATAATTAATATCAAGATCATTTGAAATGCCAAAATATCCTAATTGATATATGAATATATCTGCATATACAGTATATTTATTTAGAAAATAATGTTTATTAAAACAGTTCCTATTTAATATCTTCAAAACTGTTTTTTGCTATGTTTAACGTATCATATATTTTTTCCTATTTTATACTATTAATAACAGTATCACTAGCCAAATAGCTCAAGTGTTTCCCAGGGGTAAAACGGAGGAATAAATATGAAAGAAAGATTAAAAAGATCACAGCCAGTTCACAATACTTAAGCACTCCCTAACCCCAAGATCCAAAGGCTTAGTTATACTCTCAAAGGAGCTAGTAAGTAGAAATCCACAAAACAACAGAATACTAATAAAATGAGACATCAGTGTTTACAAAGCTACATTGCTCATCCATTTTTAAACTGGTTTACCAGTTGTCTTTATGTATACACGCACGCACGCACGCACACACACACACCAAAAAAAAATCAGTAAAAGCTGTAATCTTATATAATTGCATGAAGTCATACTTCATTAAATGAGAAAAAAAACCAATGTGTTACAGTGCCAAAACTATAATTTCCAGTGGTAATGGTTAGGTGTCTTACTTTTTCTTTTAAGTGAGAAATACGGTTTGACTCTGTTATTGATGAACAGCTCTAAATAATTTTGATAGCTGTCACCAAACAATTGAATGAATCACTACACTTCATTGACTTCTATTCTCCTGTTCATTCCCAGGAGCTTTAGCTAGCACCACTGTAATATTTCAAGCTGCTAGTGGAAATATCTGTTTGTCCTAATTTTTACGAATGACGGAAATAATGCAATGCCAATTTAAACAAACAGTACTTGCCTATTAAAGTTATACCATATTATAAAATTAGTTTAAATTAAGTGTTTATTTGTTCGTGTTTATTGTTTATTCTTTAAAGAGAATCTGTATTGTTAAAATCGCACAAAAGTAAACATACCAGTGCGTTAGGGGACATCTCCTATTACCCTCTGTCACAATTTCGCCCCTCCTCGCCGCATTAAAAGTGGTTAAAAACAGTTTTAAAAAGTTTGTTTATAAACAAACAAAATGGCCACCAAAACAGGAAGTAGGTTGATGTACAGTATGTCCACACATAGAAAATACATCCATACACAAGCAGGCTGTATACAGCCTTCTTTTTTTAATCTCAAGATTTCAATTTGTGTTTTTCTTCCCCCCTGCAGCTATCTTCCACTGAAGTGTCAGGCTTTTTCTTCCTGCAGAGTGCAGACAGCTCTTCCTGTATGTAATTCCTCAGTATGTGAAAGCCCAGCCAGCTCAGAGGAGGATTTATCCAGCTTGTAAAAGATAATAGAGCAGAAAGAACCTGCCATAATCTAAATAACACACAGGCAGTGTGCAGAGAGGTGCCTGGAGGGGGGAGATGCATCACAGAACCACAACACTGAAGAACTTGGCAGCCTTCCAGACACAGGCTGACAATTCTGACAAGAGAGAGATAAGTTGATTTATTACAGAGATGGTGATAGTAGAACGTGCTGCAGTAAGCCAGAACACATTAGAATAGCTTTTGGAACTTGTAGGATGATAAAAAACAGGATGCAATTTTTGTTACGGAGTCTCTTTAATATGTTTATTATTTTTAAATTAGCATCTCTGAGTATGACAACCATTCCATGCCAGTGTCTGTGGGATCTCTACACAAGTACTGCTCATTCTGCTTTACGAGGTACTGATTTGTGATCACCTGAATGGTTAGCCGGCATATAGTTTCTGGTAAGTTTTGGCTGTTTGCATTCTCTGCAAACTGCAAACATGTGGCGTGTTCGACCCGCCACTACACATCAACATGGAGCCAAACTTTAACCCTATACCTCACTGTCAGCAGACACATGGTAGCCAATCAGCTAGCACCCCCTCCTGGCCCCCCCACCCCCTAATCAAAAAAACAGTTGCAGTGGCCATATTGGATTCATTCTCTGCTGACTGCTGTGCTGACTGTTAGTGAGAGCAGGGTCAGACTTGCTGCAGATAGGTAGGGAATGCATTAGCTAGGCCTGTGTTCTTGTTCCTCACTTGCTGGGAAAGCACCCCAAACAGTCTTTTTGAGGGCTAGTACATTGGTCTCCTTTGTTTTTTATGTGTGTGACACTCCACAGCCCACTGACACCCAGAGCTGTGTGCACACTACTGCTGTTGCTACATTAAGTTGCACGCACAGTACCACTCCAGTGCTTTATTATTTTACTGACTTCTGATAGTACTCCACAGCCCACACCCAGAGCTGTGTGCACACTACTGGTATTGTTGTTGCCTCATTAAGTAGCACGCACAGAACCACTCTAGTGCATTATTTAACTGTATTCTGATAGTACTATTGCATTTCTCTGTGTGTGGCACTCTACAGTCTACTGACACCCAGAGCTGTACATAATGTGATTTCTGCCCTTTAGGGATTAAAACCCGACTTTGCATGAACTCCGTAATTTTTGGTGGGCCTTTTGGGATGGACCCCCCACGGCATGCCACAGTCCAGGTGTTAGACCCCTTGAAACATCTTTTCCATCACTTTTGTGGCTAAAAACAGTGTTTGCAGGTTTTAAAATTTGCTTGCCCATGGTGGTTCAATAGGTTTGCATGTTCATGAACATTTGCAGATGCTCGAGTTCACGAACAAAAAATTCTGTGTTTGCGACATCTCTACACTTGCATCAAATCTTATTTAGTGAGGAAATAGCATAAAAAACACAGCTGTAATCAACACTTCCCTCTTGAAATGTGACCAGTTAAATGGTAGATCAGTACCGAGAGGGATAATCACATCGTTGTTGAAATAAATCACTATTAAGGTGTGTTTTGCAAAAATTGGATTTTTGCTTAAATTTCCCACCTGGCAGAAGTTGAATTTTAGTGATGAAAGCAATTTTTGCGAATTGTATATGCTCATCCCTAGAGCAGAGCAGATCAATGATGCCACCATACCACAGCTCACCCAGTTATGCTGGAAAGGCACTCTTCTTGAGATACACTGTACCATTAAAAGCTCAACTTTTATATTGATTAGGACTGTTTCATGGAGTATAGTTTTAAAAATAAACTTGAATTCGACTCTAAATAGTTAAAGTGCAGGGACCATGTCAAAATAAACTCAGGGTGGACAGGCTATACATTTCCAGTTAAAGTAAAAATAAATCCTAAATCAAATACCTTAAACCCACAACATAAAAACATAATCATTATACTACCTGCTAAACTCTAAAAATAAACACATTTTAATTTCTATTCACAATAAATCCATATGAAATACATTGTACATAAAGGGGCAGATTCACACAATGTATATAATGTGCATATTGCTTGTATACTATATTTATGTGAATACTGTAATGCGTGTTATACAAGCAACATGCTCATTAGGCACAAAATGCAAATTGCGCTATTTGTGCAATGTTATTACGTAATTTGTATAAACAAGGGTAAAATGTATGTGCTCCGTCTGGGCACATAAATCAGTTTGTGAATCTTCCCTAATAAATCATACCACAAAAAGCAAGTCACAGCGCTGCAATACTGCAGAGTATTATAAATTGTGCAAATAATATAAATTGTGCAAAAATTAACACTGTAAGTTTATCTTCCTAGAAGGCACCAACAGTTGAAAACTATTAGTTAAAATCAATGTATTGTGTTCGATGTTCCATAGTCCTATTCTTAAGACTTAACTTGTAGTATTGTACAAGAAGATGTGAAAGATCAAAACATTGAGGAAATGGGCCCACGTGGGAAAATATTGAGGAAATGGGCCCACATGGGAATTGTGACCAATAAATCCACAAACCAATTGTAAACCGATAATGCTTGTGGTATATTTCAGACCCATATGGATGGAAGTCCAGTATGCATAAAAAATCTGCATATATCTAAAGGCTCATACACACATCAGACCATAGTCTTTTGAAAATGAAAGATCACAGACCAATTTTACCCCCTTCCATGTAGTATGAGAGCCATACCTACACAGTCTATTCTATGGAGCTGAACTCCCCATCAGACAGAAATCTTTGCAAGATGCTGCACACAAAGGTGCTGTAGACATTCAAAAGATCAGTATCTGCAAAAGATCTGTTCCTGCAAAAGATCCGTTCCTGCAAACTGCATTCATAGTCTATGATATCTGCAGATCATCATACACACCTTGTTTAACAGACATTCATCTGCAGATCAGATCCACCAGGATGGATTTTCAGATCTGCAGATGATTGTCTGATCTGCAGATGAATGTCAGTTAAACAAGGTGTGTATGATGATCTGCAGATCTCATAGACTATGAATGCAATTTGGCAGGAACAGATCTTTTGCAGATACTGATCTTTTGTGTCTGTACAGCATCTGTGTGTGCAGCATCTTGCAAAGATTTTTTTCTGATGGGGAGTTCAGCTCCATAGAAAAGACTGTGAAGGTATGGCTCTCATACTACATGGAAGGGGGTAAAATTGGTATGTGATCTTTCATTTTCAAAAGACTATGGTCTGAGGTGTGTATGTGGCCTAAGAGTGGGTTTGATAGTGATGATTCAAATGCAGCAGCAAAAGGCATTATTTTCAACAGGTTAAGGCTTGTAGTGATCAAAGCCAGATTATGAAACTATAGGATTAACTTTACATTAATGAGTAGGAATTAGATCAATGATGCCACATAATATAACACGAAAGAATAAAGTGTTGGTAAAGAAGATGCAGGAATTATTAGTATAGCTGACCAAGCTGTATTAAGTTCACAAGAAACTAAGTTGATTAGTATGCAAAAGAACAAAAGATTATCACTATGGCTTAATATAACGAACACCACAGTGAGGTAGAGAATGAAGCATATCCAACTCAAGTTCAAAGGTGCTAGTACTTGATCGAAAATGTATGCTTATGCATACACTTATTAAATTCCATAGCATAAATTTGTTCATACTCTAAATTGTCTATATGTATGACAACTTAACTAATTCATTAAAATGAACTTCAATATTAGGCAATTATATACAAACATAAAGATTTAGCATGTGTGGTTATTTGTGTAGTATTAAATAAATCAAGATACATCAAATGCATATGTATGCATATATATGCCTATAATACTTACTGTATATACTCGCGTATAAGTCTCATTTTTCAGCACAAAAAACATGCTGAAAAGTTACCCCCTCGGCTTATATGTCGGTGGAGCAGAACAGATGGTGAAGCAGGTTTTGTTACTGGCAGGTTTTGTTTCTGGCTTCCTGCTGTGTCTGTGCCACCATCCCCTGCAACATGGTGTGCAGAGTGGGCTGCTCAGGACTACCTGTGTCCCCTGGCTTTTGGAGCAGAGCATGCAAGCAATGTGTCAGCGGTCCAATGATCGGGGATTTTTCCTGTATGGCCATCGCTTTGTCTCACATCTATGACGCTATCTAGTGGGGCCTTGAGACACAGCTGTATCATCCTTGGGGCTCATCTGGCTAGCTATAGGGAGGGAGGCTGACTTGTACTGGGGGCACATCTGGCTACTGTGGAGGGGGCTTATGTGCGAGTCAATCACCTTTTCCTGGTTTCTGAGGGAAAAGTGGGTACCTCGGCTTATACGCGGGTCGGCTTATATGCGAGTATAAATGGGTAATTACTTAAACATTTAAAACAGATATAATTATGAACACTAGGTGCCCTTGGGACACATTTTAATTTTTTCATGTTCTTAATTTTTTCTTACAAAACTGCAATTATTTTATGGATTGATTTTAGTATAACTATATTGATTATTTCTCTGAACTATTGTTTTTCTTTTATTTTCCATATACATCTGTCTACTGTGAAAGCGATTTGTGTTATTTTTCTTTAGGTTTATTGTAATGACTGTAGTTTCCTTCATTAATTTACAGTATATTTTTTTACAGTTATATTAGGAGGGTTGTATTGTAATCCGGCATTTATATATTTAGTTACTTATTAGTAACTGTATCCATGAATCTACAATAGATACTCTATCTCCAAAGCATGATGCATTTTCTAGCATATAAATATATATATAAGACAAACCATGGGTACTACTTGTGTATAGCTTTCTATAAAACCACAGACACCCCATCATAGGAGAAACCTAAGTGCAATAAAAAACAGATTTCAACTCTAGGATCTAAATGTAATGCCTAAAAGCTCTGTAAGCTAAATGTAAAAATGTAAACATTTTGTATTAAATGAGATTTCTTATGGTTAAAGATCTTTATTGCTGATCATATGACCTGTAGAAACCCAGCTGAAAGAAATAACAGCAGACTCTGTAGGTGGGGCTTCTGTATTATTTATTTCATAGTGCTGTAGTTCATGCTTTGTTGACATCATATTTATGCTGTTAGAAGTGGACAGGGCACAGTTGTAAAAGTCTGAAAACATTTGATCTTGCAGAACTGGAAGTCTTTTCTTCAAGAAATGTGTCCACAGCTTATCAAATGCTAGGCCTCATAACCAGGAGAACTGCAGAAGGAGGGTGGAAACATCTTCTACAACATAAAATGTTTACAGCTGAAGCTACCTACATTTTTCATTGGATATGCCATGAGAGCCTTCAGAGGAATATTTAAGAATACTATTTTCTAACGGGTAGGCAGTTTCGAGTTTTCTCTGAACCTGTCTTTTGTTCTCATAATTTTGTGAATTAAATTATTCTAACGAGAAAGTGCCTTTCACAAAATATCAGTTAAAAAAAAAAAAAGGAAAGAAAAAAAAAAGTAATTCATTTAAGATAGCTATAACACAGGGCTTTTTCTGCTTAGTGCAATAGCAATCATTTGCATTAGAAATTCTAATTAGGGATGCAATCATTTATTGCTAAAATTCACAGAAATCCAGACATAAGATATTTTATTCTGTAAGCCGTAATCTTAAATTGCTGCCTCAAACAAAAAGACAGAATGGCAAATTATCACTGCTTTTCTGTAAAAATGTCACACTGACATGGTCATAAAGCATTTTCTGCTCCAGTAATGGGAAGAGCACAGCTTAATATTGTAATATGAATAGAGATACTAAGAGGACTTCTGTGAAGAAATTACTTTTCATAGAATTTAATTATCTGGAGCACCCCAAATATTTCAGGTCATAGTTTTTATATTGGTATATAAATAGAGAATTAGAGATAATTACCTAAGAAAGCTAAGGATATTTTAAAATAAGCATAATACTAAGGAGAGTGTCTCTACCTATCAAGTTAAGAGTTGAAAGTGAACCAAGCACCATTTATAGCACCCATTTTTGCTTGTTCTTCCTTGTATAGGAGTATAGGCATCAGCAGTAGTCATAGTCATCTGTACAACTGACCATTAGAGTGTAGGCTGGCTGATAGTCAGGTAGGGACAATGGCCTCCCTCTGTAGCTATGCCCATTGTCCCCCTCCCCCCGTCCAACATTAGCCTTTCTGTTTTAGTTAGAAAAATGAGAAGGGGATTGTTAACCATGTCTCATAAACTCATGCACCAGCCACACATCTGAGTACAAGCGCGTGACCAAGTGTGTAGGCAGAGGCATGGGTTTGCGAAGTGTCAGATTAAGTCACACCCGTGATAACAAAATGTACAGACTGTATTTGGACCTGTGGATTTTTTGAATGCTTATTTTTATACAAAAAAAACACTTTCAAAGAAATGTTAAATGCAAAGAACAGCCTCACCCTTGGTAGGTACTGTGTCATTTCACACCATTTCACTTTAAGCTTTTAAAATACTTATGAGGATTTATTACCACATTACAGTTCAATAAAGTAGAGTCCCAGTTAAAGGAACTCAGGCACTAATCGGCATTCCTGACGGCAGTACTTTTGGGGTGTGCAGAGCTTACCACACCTCCTGCCATTGGCGTCTAAACTTCCTGCAGCTCCCAGCAGCTTTCTTGCTTGCATGTACAGGTGCCAGCGTGTCATCTGACACCTATCGGCACACATAAACGCTTTAGGAGTCGCAAGGAGGGCACAGGAAAGATGCTGAGAGCTGCAGGAAGTGTACAAGATGGCGTCTGTACCCCAGTTCCATCTGACATACCTGCTAGGAACAAGGCCACAATAGCCTCAAAATAGTGCAAAAACATTTCTCCAATGAATGCTTGCAAGAAAACTGGATACCCAGCTTCCTCTCACAAGCACACAGATAGGTTAATTAGTCCCCGCCCCCCAACATACACAAAAAAATGGCCTTAAGTTAGCCATACTACTAGCGATGATGGGCAGATTTGACTAAGAGCCAAATCTCTCTAATCAAATCAGATTAGAGAGAGATCTGTTGTCTGCCCATACACCACAGGCTGTTGCCGATTGATTTCAGCATGAATCAACCGAGCCCGCTGTGTCTGCTGCCTCACCGCTGTTCCCTAATGTGTAAATGTAAGTGTGTGTTTATACATTACCTGTCCTGTGTCACAGCGTCCATCTGTCTTCTGCCACTCTTCTATTAGCCGCATACACCCTGCCGGCGTGGCACATGTGTGAAGTCACAAGCCGGCATACTATGCGCTGACAGTGTGGATACGGCTAACATAAGAGTGTCGAAAGATGGACAAGCACTGCGACACAGGAGAGGTAATGTATAAATGCACACTTACAGCACATTTATACATTGTGGGAAAGGCACTGGGGGTTTCGTCGCTCATCCTGATATTGCTTACCGCTACGACCACGCACCCAGTAGAGCAAGTCAGCCCTACATCTTGCAGCATGTCCAACCAATTATAAATGCGACTAATTTTGCCTGGAAATTGGTCACATCATAAATCGGGCATGCACTTGGCGGCACCGATTTTCATCAGATTATATCAAATAGGATGGACAATTGGCTGCCAAGTCACCTGATGTATGGCCACCTTTAGAGTACTATAGGATCATAATACATTTACTGATTATGATGGGGATTAGATTGTGATCTCCTCAGGGGTACAGTTAATGATCTGCAGAAGATGTCCGCACTATATGAACTAACAAGTGCCTGATTGCTGCTTGCATTCAATAGGATATTACGTTATTTGCTTGTGATGTGTTGGCATGCACTTAAAGGGACTCCGAGCAGTGCCTGTGGGAATGCCTTTCAGCATACCCACAACTAATTAATTATAGCCTCACACCTACCAGCATGATGTTTGTAATTATATCCCCCTGGGTTCCTTGTATTTCATTGCATTGCACTGATTGGAGCTGCCGACACTGGGGAAAGTGTCGTCCTGCATTATACAATGCTGAATAAGGAATCCAAGATGGCAGCCGCAATTTCGATCGTGAAAATAACAAAAACTAAAAGGCGTAGGGTGGCGTTTTAAATATCGTGGGAAAGAGGAGAAAGAGAGCTTCAAAATGGTATGCATCTTTCCATAGTTACTGCACTGCTCGGAGTCCCTTTAAATGTCTAAGATTTTTATAGTAAGTTTATTGTTTTTACATTTTCAATTGAATCCCTAGTTGCATCTGTAAGACAATGGAATGCATGTTTATTTTAGTGGAGAAATCGTGACAAAGATATAGTAAAATCCTGATAAAATTACATTCTGAGTTTATCAGTATGTTCTGTTTTGCCTCATTGTATTTTCACTCTTTATTTATCTTGTAAGCCATACATTTTTATGCTGACCGCAAGTTAAACAACTAGGTTTTATCAGTTTAAACCTTAAAAGACACCAGAGAGAGTCAGACTGTATTTAATATTTGTTTGGGAGTTTAGTTGAACAAGAACAGTTATTAAGCACATTGCTGCTGGATCTGGCATTGTTCATCTTTAAGACCCCTGGCTCAGACCATTTTCCCAAACAAAAGTGAATATCTTCCCTGCTGAACTAATCTCCTCATAAGTTACCATAAATCTGGGCTACCACAGTGCAGAAATTCATTGACTTTGTTCTCTTACGTGCTAACAGAAATTCAGACCTGAAACACCCATTCATGGGAAAACAAGTACTAGGAAAAATTACACTGCGGCACAGAGGGAGAATGAACAATAAGGAAACTTACAAGTTTGAATAGCAAAGTAATATTTATTCCAAGAAACTGACCTAAGGGGACATATTTACCGTACATGGTATGATTAATGGACCTAATAACTATCTTTATGTCTCCCTATCTTTTTATTTTTTAATAATACCAGAGGTAGCTATTGCGAAAGATGTATTAAAGTCAATAGATTCCTGACTTCCCATTTTATAGCTGTCCTTTACTAAAGAAGAAACATATGACCTATAATACATATTTTCGTTTAGTATGTTGCATTACATAGCTGTAGTGTTTTACCAGGGTTCATATTGATTGTGTATGTGATAAAATGCTATAAAAGTGTCTAGTGTTCGGATTATAGTACATAAGCAATATCTGGAAAGCATGTTGCAAATACTGCATACATTTAGGGCTTGATCTATTAAAGTATCACAAGAGATTTCTAAGCATCTCTGGTGGAAATTATCAGATAGTTATCCAATAAACCTATATTTAAGTTTTAAAACATTGGCTGCAGTTATGCAGTTAAAAAAATGCAGACCTGTCATCATGGGTCATTTTGAAAAACAGTATGGGCTGCTAAAAGTTTAGTCAATAAGGACATGTGTAATGCAGGTGACCACAGTGAGAACTTTATTTTTAATACATCAAGATGGTATTAGGATTTAATTATTAGTTTAAAAAAAATGCATGTTCTCAATGCTGCAACACTTTACAATTACAAACCCACATATTCACAAATATCTCAGCCACCCTTAATATGATATCTTATGACCAGTAAAAGGTTACAGGACCTAATAGCAGTTTTTAATTAGCCCAGTCCAGGTTTATTGGATCACTTGTAATATCCCTATAGGAGGTACTTGAAGATATCTGGAGGTGTCTACAGATACAATACCGTCTAAATCATTTATCCAAAATGTGTATACTGGTGAAGTGTTCTGAGCCCTTAGTAGTGTTGGGCGAACAGTGTTCGCCACTGTTCGGGTTCTGCAGAACATCACCCTGTTCGGGTGATGTTCGAGTTCGGCCGAACACCTGACGGTGCTCGGCCAAACCGTTCGGCCATATGGCCGAACTAAGAGCGCATGGCCGAACGTTCCCCGAACGTTCGGCTAGCGCTGTGATTGGCCGAACGGGTCACGTGGTTCGGACCCGAACGCGCTCTGATTGGCCGAACTGTCACGTGGTTCGGGTAAATAAATACCCGAACCACGTCATATCTCCGCCATTTGTCTGTGGGTTTAGCTTTGGGTAGGCAGGCAGGGTAGTTCGCGCTCCAGCCACGCTAGCCAGGGTCCCCCCTGTCATTGTGTCACTGCTGGGAACAGTAGTACACCGCTTGCTCAGCCACACTATATAGCATTCTGTTTACTGCCACTCTGTGTACCTCGCTCAGCCACACTATATAGCATTCTGTTTACTGCCACTCTGTGTCTGCTGGGAATAGTAGTACACCGCTTGCTCAGCCACACTATATAGCATTCTGTTTACTGCCACTCTGTGTACCTCGCTCAGCCACACTATATAGCATTCTGTTTACTGCCACTCTGTGTCTGCTGGGAATAGTGGTACACCGCTCGCTCAGCCACACTATATAGCATTCTGTTCACTGTTCTGTGTCTGCTGGGAATAGTGGTACACCGCTCGCTCAGCCACACTATATAGCATTCTGTTTACTGTTCTGTGTCTGCTGGGAATAGTGGTACACCGCTCGCTCATCCACACTATATAGCATTCTGTTCACTGTTCTGTGTCTGCTGGGAATAGTGGTACACCGCTCGCTCAGCCACACTATATAGCATTCTGTTCACTGTTCTGTGTCTGCTGGGAATAGTGGTACACCGCTCGCTCAGCCACACTATATAGCATTCTGTTCACTGTTCTGTGTCTGCTGGGAATAGTGGTACACCGCTCGCTCAGCCACACTATATAGCATTCTGTTTACTGTTCTGTGTCTGCTGGGAATAGTGGTACACCGCTCGCTCAGCCACACTATATAGCATTCTGTTTACTGTTCTGTGTCTGCTGGGAATAGTGGTACACCGCTCGCTCAGCCACACTATATAGCATTCTGTTTACTGTTCTGTGTCTGCTGGGAACAGTAGTACACCGCTCGCTCAGCCAGAGTATATAGCATTGTGTTTACTGCCACTCTGTGTACACCGCTCAGCCAGACTATATACCATTGTTTACTGACACTCTGTGTACACCGCTCAGCCAGACTATATACCATTGTTTACTGACACTCTGTGTACACCGCTCAGCCAGACTATATACCATTGTTTACTGCCACTCTGATTCTGCTGGGAACAGTAGTACACCGCTCGCTCAGCCAGACTATATACCATTGTTTACTGACACTCTGTGTACACCGCTCAGCCAGACTATATACCATTGTTTACTGCCACTCTGATTCTGCTGGGAACAGTAGTACACCGCTCGCTCAGCCAGACTATATACCATTGTTTACTGACACTATATAGCAGACTATATAGCATTGTGTGTACACCGCTCAGCCAGACTATATACCATTGTTTACTGACACTCTGTGTACACCGCTCAGCCAGACTATATACCATTGTTTACTGCCACTCTGATTCTGCTGGGAACAGTAGTACACCGCTCGCTCAGCCAGACTATATACCATTGTTTACTGACACTCTGTGTACACCGCTCAGCCAGACTATATACCATTGTTTACTGCCACTCTGATTCTGCTGGGAACAGTAGTACACCGCTCGCTCAGCCAGACTATATAGCATTGTGTTTACTGCCACTCTGTGTACACCGCTCAGCCACACTATATAGCATTCTGTTTACTGTTCTGTGTCTGCTGGGAACAGTAGTACACCGCTCGCTCAGCCAGAGTATATAGCATTGTGTTTACTGCCACTCTGTGTACACCGCTCAGCCAGACTATATACCATTGTTTACTGACACTCTGTGTACACCGCTCAGCCAGACTATATACCATTGTTTACTGACACTCTGATTCTGCTGGGAACAGTAGTACACCGCTCGCTCAGCCAGACTATATACCATTGTTTACTGACACTCTGTGTACACCGCTCAGCCAGACTATATACCATTGTTTACTGCCACTCTGATTCTGCTGGGAACAGTAGTACACCGCTCGCTCAGCCAGACTATATAGCATTGTGTTTACTGCCACTCTGTGTACACCGCTCAGCCACACTATATAGCATTGCGTACTCTGCCAGTCAGTGTGTATATTGCTGGGATCAGTAATACTCCACTCACCGTCAACCACTATATGAGCTCAACATGAGTTCCCCAGAGACCTCCGCTGTGAGCAGCACTCCCAACAACAGCAACAGCCAACGCCCCACGCAAGCTATAACATCCACCCCAGCAGCCAGTGGTCAGCAGCAGCCCTCCCCGGAGGAGAACGTTGTGTCCATCAGTCCGTCGCCAGAGCGATTAATGAGGGCTGCCATTGAGGAGATGATGGGGCCTGATGTGGAGGAGGAGGTCTGGCTCAGGCCAGCATCCCAAGTTAATGTTGAGGACGATGAGGGGTCTGTGTCTGGGGATGTTGGGGTGGCAGAGGTGGTGGGTGGGTCAGACTCAGGAGAAGAGTTGTATGATGAGGATGATGATCGGGACCATCTGTATGTGCCTCAGAGTCCGACCCCGGAAAACATGTTGTATCGTGTGTTTAGGTACTAAAATCTGCGTTCCCTCCCAGTAGTGTTGGGCGAACAGTGTTTGCCACTGTTCGGGTTCTGCAGAACATCACCCTGTTCGGGGTGACTATATAGCAGACTATATAGCATTGTGTTTAATGCCACTCTGTGTACACGGCTCAGCCACACTATATAGCATTGTGTTTACTTCCACTCTGTGTCTGCTGGGAACAGTAGTACACCGCTCACCCGCCACTGTATAGCATTGTGCTCTGTGTCACTGCTGACAATAGTGGTACACCGCTCACCCACCACTGTATAGCATTTCTGTACTGCCACTGTACTGCTGCCAGTCAGCGTGTACTTTAAGGATAAGTGAAATGAGGAAGAAATCCGGTGAAAGAGGGAGGGGCAAGGGAAGAGGTGTGTCCCCTGACGGTTCACGTACAGGCCACAGGGGAGCACCCAAGAAAACCCACTCAATACTGCCCATGTTGTCCAGGACAACAACCCTCACAGATCCAAAAGAACAGGACCAGATAATTACTTGGATGACCTCTCAAGCGTCCAGCAGTGGGTTAAGCAGCACCAGCACATCACGCACGAGGTCCGAGTCCTCAGCCAGTTAAAGTCTGGGCTTTCTTTGAAGACTGCACTGAGGATGTTACCATGGCGATTTGCAAGGTGTGCAAGACCCGCCTGAGCAGGGGGAAAAGTATTAACAACCTCTCCACCACCAGCATGAGCCGCCACATTCTATCCAAACATCCCACTCTGTGGGCAAACGCGGCAGGACAGGGTACCACCAGCAACACTGCCTCCCTTGGGTTCACCAGACTCACCACCAGACCCGCCTCAGCAGCAGCAGTAGCCCAGCCATTGCGTGGTTCACAACATTCACAAACATCAGACGATGCTGACACTGTCACTTTCCGGACTAGTGCTCTTGAGGTCTCCCAGTGTTCATCAAACACAACAACCAACAGCCCTTCGGTGTGCAGCGCTACGGTTGAGTTGTCTGTCTCTGAGATGTTTGAGCACAAGAGGAAATTGCCAGCAAATGACCCCCGGGCCGTGGCAGTAACAGCCAGCCAGCATAGCCAAGCTTCTGGCCTGCGAAATGCTGCCATATCGAGTGGTGGAGACAAACAGCTTCAAGGGCATGATGTCAGTGGCCATCCCACGTTACGTGGTTCCCAGCCGCTACCACTTTGCGCGCTCTGCAGTGCCTGAGTTGCATGAGCACGTGGTCAGCTAAATAACCCGAAGCTTGAAGAATGCCGTTGCCTGCAAGGTTCACCTCACCACTGACACCTGGACGAGTGCGTTCGGCCAGGGTCGATACATCTCCCTTACCGCGCACTGGGTGAACCTTGTGGAGCCTGGCAGCGATTCCTCACCTGCTACGGCGCGGGTGTTGCCCACGCCGCAAACAGCTGGATAACAACAGCAGCACCTACCTCTCTGACTCCTTCTCCTCCAACGCATCTCAAAGCTGTACCTCATCCGGAAATGCTAACCCAGCACCAGCAGCAGTAGGATCGTGGAAGCAGTGCAGCACAGCTGTTGGCATGCGTCAGCAAGCGTTGCTGAAGCTGATCTGCCTTGGGGATAAGCAGCACACAGGGGAGGAAATTTGGAGGGGAATAAAGGAACAGACGGATTTGTGGCTGGCACCGCTGGACCTGAAACCGGGCATGAAGCTAGACACCTGGCACGAACTGGCAATGTACGCAATAGAGGTGCTGGCTTGCCCGGCAGCCAGCGTTATGTCGGAACGCTGTTTCAGTGCTGCCGGAGGCATCATCACAGATCGGCGTATCCGCCTCTCCACAGAAAATGCAGACCGTCTGACTCAAATTAAAATGAATCAATCCTGGATTGGAAACGACTACGCAACACTCCTGGACCCCAACCAAGTAACATGACCGATGAACATCTGGGATGGTTTAGCGTTTCCGGTCCCTGTTTATTGAACCTCTCATCTGTATTACATTTATGACTGCATGGCGGCAAAAAGCATTGCTGCTATATCCGCACGCTTTTTGTCCTCATGCAAGGCCTGGGTTGTTGTGTCTCACAAAGCGTGGCCTTCTCCTCCTGCGCCTCCTCCTGTTCCATCACGTGTGCTGCTGCTGCTGCTGCTGGGTTACCGTTGCCGGTCCCTGTTTATGGAACCTCTTATCTTTATTACATTTATGACTACATGGCGGTACAAAGCATGCTATCCGCACGCTTTTTGTCCTCATGCAAGGCCTGGGTTGTTGTGTCTCACAAAGCGTGGCCTTCTCCTCCTGCGCCTCCTCCTGTTCCATCACGTGTGCTGCTGCTGCTGCTGCTGCTGGGTTAGCGTTGCCGCGTGGTCCCTGTTTATTGAACCTCTTATCTTTATTACATTTATGACTACATGGCGGTACAAAGCATGCTATCCGCACGCTTTTTGTCCTCATGCAAGGCCTGGGTTGTTGTGTCTCACAAAGCGTGGCCTTCTCCTCCTGCGCCTCCTCCTGTTCCATCACGTGTGCTGCTGCTGCTGCTGCTGGGTTACCGTTGCCGGTCCCTGTTTATGGAACCTCTTATCTTTATTACATTTATGACTACATGGCGGTACAAAGCATGCTATCCGCACGCTTTTTGTCCTCATGCAAGGCCTGGGTTGTTGTGTCTCACAAAGCGTGGCCTTCTCCTCCTGCGCCTCCTCCTGTTCCATCACGTGTGCTGCTGCTGGGTTAGCGTTGCCGCGTGGTCCCTGTTTATTGAACCACTTATCTTTATTACATTTATGACTGCATGGTGGTACAAAGCATGCTATCCGCACGCTTCTTGTCCTCATGCAAGGCCTGGGTTGTTGTGTCTCAAAGCGTGGCCTTCTCCTCCTGCGCCACCCTCCTCCTGTTCCATCACGTGTGCTGCTGCTGGGTTAGCATTACCGGTCCCTTTTCCTGGAACCTCTTATATGTATTACATTTATGACTGCATGCCGACAAAAAGCATGTTACCTGTGCAAAGAAAACAGACATTTCCCGCATTTAAAAGACAGTTTTCCCTTTGAAACTTTAAAATCGATTTTCTCAAAAACTATAAGCTCTTTTTGCTAAATTTTTTTTCCTCTTGTACCCACTCCCAAGGTGCACATACCCTGTAAATTTGGGGTATGTAGCATGTAAGGAGGCTTTACAAACCACAAAAGTTCGGGTCCCCATTGACTTCCATTATGTTCGGAGTTCGGGTCGAACACCCGAACATCGCGGCCATGTTCGGCCTGTTCGGCCCGAACCCGAACATCTAGATGTTCGCCCAACACTAGCCCTTAGTAATGCTCAGAGTAGGGCTACAGATGCAGTTTGGAGGCTCCACAAACTTAATGTTACATGACTTTAAGTTGCAACGATAAGATTGGATGCTGGTACTCAGTTATTGTATAGTGGGAAGAAGAATTTTCAGAGTAAGAGAGGCTCAGATCACAGCCTTAGCAACAGTACTCTCTATACTTTGAATAGAGTTGCTAGACTCTCCAGAAACTCCCCCCCCTCCCCCCTTCTCACTACAGGAAAAATTACCTTCACCGGGCAAAAAAAGATTGTTACTCAATTATAAGACGTATAAACTTACTTACAAAAGATTTCAGCCCTCATCCCTATTATAGTTACACAAAGTAGACTGCGGAAAGACTAGAAAACTAACAATTGTGTGATGTTATCCTCATGCAGGCATTTGCTAATAGATATTTTGTTTTTATGTTTCCTGTTTTGATTTGTTTGTTTCAATAAACTCGGCATAGGTTAAAAATGAAGATGTGTGGCACCTAGCAGCAGTTTTGTTTTAAATCTAGTCCATGATGGCTTAATCATTTGTGAAATCATGCTACAGCACCACAGCCTGCAGTGCAAATTTTACACTACCTTGCTTCTACCCCAACATTGTTTTTTCAAGGACAGCCACTGTGTTAGAGTTCAAAATATAGCATCATATATAATATACCCCCCATAGGCTTTAGAAGATGGGTAAACTTCCAAGTACCTACTTTTGTAAATTTAGATACTCCCATGTTGATTTACTTTTCCTCTTAATATGACTGCAGTACATGTCAAACCATTCTCAGAAAGGTCCCTAACCATTTAAGCCACATGGACGGGATATATTAATCACATCCACAGTAGTGGCTGCTAAAGCCAAAGTGGCATGGCTATCACGTCTATGCACTCTGCAAGTGCTGTGCACGATCGTGCACACTCCTGATGGCCCCCAAAGCAGGATTGATGGAAGGGAACACGTGTCCCCTTAGCCAATCCATGCCTGTTTAGTGAGAATGATTGCTGTTGCAACTATTAGGCCTCTTTCACAGTGGGATGTTAAAGTCGTACGTTATAAAAAATTATAACGCAGACTAAAGTACAGCAATACAAAGTCTTGCAACATTCACAGTGCACACGTTGCGTTGTGTGTAACGTGTAGCAATATTTAGAAAGTGTTGCATGCTTTGCGTTTCGCAATACATTTGCTGCGTTATGTGTGTTGCACATGCTCAGTAATGTTTTTTTTTAAATGTAACGCATGCGCCGTTTTCGTTCCATCAGTGTACGACGAAAATGGCGCACCAAGAGACACATAACGTAGTACAAAATAATGTCCAATTTTATAACCTACATGCGCTGCATTAGGGGCACGTTGTATCAAACGCAACGTCCCACTGTGAAAGAGGCCTTAACAGTGATCAGTCTCTAAAAATGCATACAGGAAGTATATGACCTTCTGTAACAATGGTACAACAGTGATTGGTCAAAACAATCATGTGATCCATTGACTCCTTATTGCTGCAGTGATTGGCCTAAAGGATCATGTGATCCCTTGGCCAATGTCCTTCCAGTCCCTCAGGTATCACTATTAATGCTAGTAATAGTGATCATTGATTAAAAAATATTTTTTAAAAGTTTAAAATAAAAAATGTTTAAAAAAAAAAGTGTTGAGGAGCACCCCCACTATTTTACATGGACGCCTATGGCGGTGCCCATTAGTGTTACATACAGATTGGGACAGATTTGTGTTAGGAGTCTGTGTGGGGTGGCTAGGGTTAGGCATAGATAGGGGAGAGTTAGTGTTAGGCATAGATAGGACATATCTATAGAAGTGCAGCAAGGAAAATGGTAATAAGCATGAAATAATGGCAATAGAATATTCTACTATCCATAATAGTAGAATATCAGTAATTTAAAACATGTTCTACTATCACCACTATCACCCACTTTCAACTGAATCCTGAATCCTCCGCTAACTATGCCTAACCCTAACCACCCCTCAACTATTTCTAAACCTAACCACCCACCACCTACTCACTCACTCAACCTACTAACACTAACCAGATCTGATCTGAATGAAATGCAAAAAAAACATAGGCGCACCTTGAGAATAATGGGTAGCGGTGCATCCAGTTTATATGTAATCTCAATTTAATCATAATGAGTTTTAGAATACATTTTAATGTGTCTCATAGCTTGGACTTCTGTCACATAAAAAAAAAGGTAGGGACAAACTCAATCCATCAATCAAAACAAATGTCATTTTCAAAATGATGATCAAGCTCGGGAACGTTTCAGCCAAACTACATGAGTCGGTAGCTTGCAAAACACCAACTTTTAAATAGTCCTGGTTGTAAGCATGACGTAATGGTGACATGTGTGGCCTTTTCTGCTATTCATACTCTTCTGGGACTATGCAAACAAAGTATGGTGCTAAAATACTTTGTGGGGAAAAAAGTGGCCTGTACAATGCCACATGTACACTTTGGAGTTAATGCCCTGCTAGATGCCCAACTAGTCATCAACTGAGAAATATGTGTATTATTTAAACCATTATAAGTTGTAGAATAGATTCTAGGGTGTTTTATGGTTAAGGTCTATGTCTTGTGAATTCTTTTTAGTGAAAGATTTATTCAAAAGCAAGAAACTTTTTATTTTCATGTATTCTGCACCAAAATTAAAACCTGTAAAAAATAAACAATGGTACATAATTTATAGTCTCTTCTCCCCATAAATTGCAATAGGGACATAATTTAGATTTTGGGATAACCACGATCAATGTTTTATCTACAGTAGCATTGTTTATTTTATAGTTCTTGGAAATGAGAAAAAGTGTATTTTTTAATTTTCTCATTTTTTCCCTTTAAAATGCATAGAGAATAACAATTACTAAAAAAAATATATATATAAAAAAAAAAATCACCACTCAAAAGCCTTCCGTAATTTAGAGCAAAAAAAAAAAAACCAAGATATAGATCATTTAGTATAAGTTAAGATAAAGATAAGATATAGATAAGTAATGATAAAGTTATTGGCAAATAAATGGGAGGAGCACTAAAATGTGAAAATTGCTTGCATGCATAAGATGAAAACAATCCTGCAGGCTGAAGTGCTTATATTTCTTCACTTGCAGTTCTCTCCCCCTTTTTATGTACTTTATAACCTGATAACTTACTTTTTTTGTGGCCTGTCCTCACATAGGGACTTATTGCTTGCCTTCTATCTTTCCTTCTTTTTTGTTACCTCAGAGTGAATTGTTACACGTGCTAAAAATGAATAAAAAAAACACAACTGTCAACCAGCACACACAGTACTTAACCAGTTGCCGCCCGCGTCACACCGATGGGCGTGGCCGCGGCAGCAGCCCCAGGACCGCCTAACACCAATTGGCGTAAAGTCCTGGGCCTCTGTTTTGCAGGAGATCGCGTGCAAGCTGCGCGCGCATCTCCTGCTTGGGGGGTGGAGCTCCGCCCCGCCTTCAGTCTCCGATCGGGAGACTGTTAGACGGCGTGATCGCCGTCTATTTACACTGTGCAGCGCTGCACTGGGGACAGCCGTATGACACGGCTGTCCCCCTGGGGGACAAGATAGCGATCGTCTCTCATAGGCAGAAGCCTATGACAGCCGATCGCCGTAATTGGCCGGCTGTGGGGAGGGAGGGAGGGAGGGAACATTTTTAAAGAAACAGGGATTTTTATGAAAAAAGTGTAACAATAACATTTATTAAAAAATAAATAAACATGGGGGGAGCGATCAGACCCCACCAACAGAGAGCTCTGTTGGTGGGGAGAAAGGGGGGGGGGTCACTTGTGTGCTGTGTTGTGCGGCCCTGCAGCTTGGCCTTAAAGCTGCAGTGGCCAATTTCACTAAAAATGGCCTGGTCACTAGGGGGGTTTAGCCCTGCAGTCCTCAAGAGGTTAAAGAAAAATCCTTCATAGCCGGATAGTTGTTGATGTATTTTCAGTGTATGCATTTACTTCTAAATTGCTTTTAATGCATGTTTCTTTTGTTTATGTGAAGTGAATGTCCCTCATATTGGGTACATGAAGCTTGTAGTTCTTCCAAGTCATACCTAGAAGCTAAAGTTAATGAACTACGAATAAGAAATGTGAAAGTAAAAAAAAAAAAAAAAAGCCTGCAAGCTGTCAATTTTTAGTGCAAGCTTTAAAAGAGGAAGAAGGAAAATTAATGTTGAAACCTAATTTTTTGTTGCTGTGGGCATCACCTCAGTGTAGCATTTACAAACAAGCTTTTTGACTCTGATGGATTATATTATTATTTTTCACTTATCAACGCCTCAATACGATACCTAGCCCGCACTCCACAAGTAAACAAAAATTACATACATAAATCAATTATTACCTACACGGTGTATATATATATATATATATATATATATATATATATATATATATATATATATATATATATATATATATATACACACAGTGGAGGAAATAATTGTTTGACCCCTCACTGATTTTGTAAGTTTGTCCAATGACAAAGAAATGAAAAGTCTCAGAAAAGTATCATTTCAATGGTAGGTTTATTTTAACAGTGGCAGATAGCACATCAAAAGGAAAATCGAAAAAATAACCTTAAATAAAAGATAGCAACTGAATTGCATTTCATTGAGTGAAATACGTTTTTGAACCCCTACCAACCACCCTCATTAAAGGGACACTTAAGTCAAACAAAAAAAATGAGTTTTACTCACCTAGGGCTTCCAATAGCCCCCTGCAGCTGTCCGGTGCCCTCGCCGTCTCCCTCCGATCCTCCTGGCCCCGCCGGCAGCCACTTCCTGTTTCAGTGACAGAAGCTGACAGGCTGGGGACGCAAGTGATTCTTCGCGTTCCCAGACACATTAGCACCCTCTATGCTGCTATATTGTATAGGATATGTGCTATAGCAGCATAGATGGCGGTATTGTGGCCAGGAACGCGAAGAATCACTCGCGTCCCAAGCCTGTCAGCTCCTGTCACCGAAACAGGAAGTGGATGCCGACGGGGCCAGAAGTATAGGAGGGAGACGGCGAGGGTACCGGACAGCTGCAGGGGGCTATTGGAAGCCCCGGGTGAGTAAAACTCATTTTTTTTTTACTTAAGTGTCCCTTTAAGGACACCTGTCTTAACTAGTCACCTGTATAAAAGACACCTGTCCACAGAATCAATCAATCAAGCAGACTCCAAACTCTCCAACATGGGAAAGACCAAAGAGCTGTCCAAGGATGTCAGAGACAAAATTGTAGACCTGCACAACGCTGGAATGGGCTACAAAACCATTAGCAAGAAGCTGGGAGAGAAGGTGACAACTGTTGGTGTGATTGTTCGAAAATGGAAGGAGCACAAAATGACCATCAATCGACCTCGCTCTGGGGCTCCACGCAAGATCTCACCTCGTGGGGTGTCAATGGTTCTGAGAAAGGTGAAAAAGCATCCTAGAACTACACGGGAGGAGTTAGTGAATGACCTCAAATTAGCAGGGACCACAGTCACCAAGAAAACCATTGGAAACACATTACACCACAATGGATTAAAATCCTGCAGGGCTCGCAAGGTCCCCCTGCTCAAGAAGGCACATGTGCAGGCCCGTCTGAAGTTTGCCAATGAACACCTGAATTATTCTGTGAGTGACTGGGAGAAGGTGCTGTGGTCTGATGAGACCAAAATAGAGCTCTTTGACATTAACTCAACTCGCTGTGTTTGGAGGAAGAAAAATGCTGCCTATGACCCCCAAAACACCGTCCCCACCGTCAAGCATGGGGGTGGAAACATTTTGATTTGGGGGTGTTTTTCTGCTAAGGGCACAGGACAACTTAATCGCATTAACGGGAAAATGGACGGAGCCATGTATCGTGAAATCCTGAACGACAACCTCCTTCCCTCTGCCAGGAAACTGAAAATGGGTCGTGGATGGGTGTTCCAGCGCAACAATGACCCAAAACATACAGCAAAGGCAACAAAGGAGTGGCTCAAGAAGAAGCACATTAAGGTCATGGAGTGGCCTAGTCAGTCTCCGGACCTTAATCCAATAGAAAACATATGGAGGGAGCTCAAGCTCAGAGTTGCACAGAGACAACCTCGAAACCTTAGGGATTTAGAGATGATCTGCAAAGAGGAGTGGACCAACATTCCTCCTAAAATGTGTGCAAACTTGGTCATCAATTACAAGAAACGTTTGACCTCTGTGCTTGCAAACAAGGGTTTTTCCACTAAGTATTAAGTCTTTTATTGTTAGAGGGTTCAAAAACTTATTTCCCTCAATGAAATGCAAATCAGTTGCTATCTTTTATTTAAGGTTATTTTTTCGATTTTCCTTTTGATGTGCTATCTGCCACTGTTAAAATAAACCTACCATTGAAATGATACTGTTCTGAGACTTTTCATTTCTTTGTCATTGAACAAACTTACAAAATCAGTGAGGGGTCAAATAATTATTTCCTCCACTGTGTGTATATATATATATATATATATACATATATATATATATATATATATATATATATATATATATATATATATATATATATATATATATATATATATATATATATATATATATATATATATACAGTGGGTTGCAAAAGTATTGAAGTTTTCCACATTTTGTCATATTACTGCCACAAACATGAGTCAATTTTATTGGAATTCCACATGAAAGACCTACACAAACTGGTGTGCACATGAGAAGTGGAACGAAAATCACACATGATTCCAAACATTTTTTACAAATAAATAACTGCAAAGTGGTGTGTGCATAATTATTCTGCCCCCTTTGATCTGAGTGCAGTCAGTTGCCTATAGGCATTGCCTGATGAGTGCTAATGACTAAATAGAGTGCACCTGTGTGTAATCTACTGTCAGTACAAACACAGCTGCTCTGTGAGGGCCTCAGAGGTTGTCTAAGAATATTGGGAGCAACAACACCGTGAAGTCCAAAGAACACACAAGACAGGTCAGGGATCAAGTTATTGAGAAATTTAAAGCAGGCTTAGGCTACAAAAAGATTTCCAAAGCCTTGAACATCCCAAAGGAGCACTGTTCAAGCGATCATTCAGAAATGGAAGGAGTATGGCACAACTGTAAACCTACCAAGACAAGGCCGTCCACCTAAACTCACAGGCCAAACAAGGAGAGCGCTAATCAGAAATGCAGTCAAGAGGCCCATGGTGACTCTGGACGAGCTGCAGAGATCTACAGCTCAGGTGGGAGACTCTGTCCATAGGACAACTATTAGTCATGCACTGTACAAAGTTGGCCTTTATGGAAGAGTGGCAAGAAGAAAGGCAAGAAGAAGGCATAAGAAGTCCTGTTTGCAGTTTGCCACAAGCCATGTGGGGGACACAGCAACCATGTGGAAGAAGGTGCTCTGGTCAGATGAGACCAAAATGGAACTTTTTGGCCAAAACGCAAAACGCTATGTGTGGCAGAAAATTAACACTGCACATCACTCTGAACACACCATCCCCACTGTCAAATATGGTGGTGGCAGCATCATGCTCCCCCCGTGCATCTCTTCAGCAGGGACAGGGAAGCTGGTCAGAGTTGATGGGAAGATGGATGGAGCCAAATACAGGGCAAACTTGGAAGAAAACCTCTTAGAGACTGCAAAAGACTTGAGACTGGGGCGGAGGTTCACCTTCCAGCAGGACAATGACCCTAAACATAAAGCCAGGACAACAATGAAATGGTTTAAAACAAAACATATATATGTGTTAGAATGGCCCAGTCAAAGTCCAGCTCTAATTCCAATCGAGAATCTGTGGCAAGATCTGAAAACTGCTGTTCGCAAACGCTGTCCATCTAATCTGACTGAGCTGGAGCTGTTTTGCAAAGAAGAATGGGCAAGGATTTTAGTCTCTAGATGTGCAAAGCTGGTAGAGACATACCCTAAAAGACTGACAGCTGTAATTGCAGCAAAAGGTGGTTCTACAAAGTATTTACCTAGGGGGCCGAATAATTACACACACCCCACTTTGCAGTTATTTATTTGTAAAAAATGTTTGGAATCATGTATGATTTTCGATCCACTTCTCACATGTACACCACTTTGTATTGGTCTTTCACGTGGAATTCCAATAAAATTGATGCATGTTTGTGGCAGTAATGTGACAAAATGTGGAAAACATATATGTATTTACAGACACAGTATATCCTGCAACTCATAACTGAGGGGCCAGAGGTGTTACTTTGTTGCTTTTATCATCATTTGAACAGGAATCACCAGTGCAGTTATTCTGCTAGTGCTAGAAGCATCAGTCCTGAATTTCTTTGAGATGCTCACAAGGTTGACATTTAAAGCTGAAGGGTTCTGCATTAGAAATACTCTGAATATGAAGGTTACACTCATGGCTTGGGAATCCCCAACAAAACAGCTCTCTCAGTATTCACCCCCTTATGTAAAAATCCTAAGTTGTATTTGTCCCAGGTCATGTTATATGGACTGAGCAGATCCTTGTTTTTTGTTGTTGTTTTGGTTTGGTTTTTTGTTTTAACCTCTTTCACTCTGTTAACAGCTAGGCAAAGTTATTGGATTGATATACCAAAGGGCTTTATGAAGGTTGCAAAGACTAACCTTCATATGCCTGTCAGATAACAGTCACAAGTTCCAGCTGAATTAGGCATCGAGACTATGGAACTCTCTGCTATAATCTGTAGGTAGTACATATCTGATTACTCTTTGGCGGTTATTAGCATAATTATAATTTAGGCCGGCTTCATTCACACATCAAAATTACTTTCAAAATGCATTGTGCTTTGGCGATGAGACAACATATTTTTTGTACAGATGCGTATAGGCATGAAAATGTATGGGCAGGCATGCGGAAACACATTTTCACCAAGTGCATTGATGTTAATGGCATAAGAAAACAAAAGAGCTCTAATTTTCATGAAAATCTTAATCTTGCCAAAATCCATTATATTTTTATGAAAATATTATGTTAAAGTAACTGAGGAAAAATGTAAGCTCATCCCTATTCTCAGCCACCTCAAATCAGCTGCCAACAACCACATTTGTACACAGCTTTACAAAAGGTAATTGGGTGGTAGGTAGAACAATTTATAATTTACACAATTGCCAGTCAACTGCATTGCAACTGTACACTACTATGTCAGCAAGCATTCACAGGTAGTTGTTGCTTGGCTTGGCTTACCAATTCAAAGTTATAACAGTGGTTAAGCAGCAGAACCACCGGTCTGATGCTGCCCATAGAGTTCAAGAACCCATAATTAGCTGCTAGCTGCAAAATGAGCATCAAATGCAGATCCTTTAGTCATTTCAAATGCTCCGCTACATTGGAAGGTGTTGGATAAGCGTTCATTTAATAAAGGTGCCCATTGAAAACGGTGCAGGAAATAGCTGATAGTAGAAGATCGGTACATTTACCAATATTCTACTAATTAATTCATATAGTAATACTGGTAATATTTACCAATATTCCATTATGACCTAACCCTACTCTCACACAGAGCCCTCCCTCTAGCAATGCCTAACCCTACGACCCCATGTGCTGGCGCCTAACCTTATCCCCCAATGCCTAACACTAAGGAATACCTTCCAACTCCTAACATTAAAGACACCCCCGCCAATGCCTAACATGAAAACACACACACCCCAGGACCATAATGTAATAAGCCTATGGTTGTCAGCTGTGAAAAGTGATGGCTCCAGGAACAAATGGATCTTTAAGCATTTACAGTATCAGGGAAGTGGACAGTAGAGGTGGTCATTGAGACGCAGATTATTCTAGTTTGCATGCATGTTTCATGCAAATTGCAGCTGGAAACTGGGACAATCCCAAAATGACAAGAAATGCATTTGATTGGTCGAAATTCCAAGCTGCACACAATTGACATAAAAGATGCACAGAAGCTAGAATTACCAGCATCTCTAGAGGACTGTGTAATCTGCCCTCTTCCTTGACTCTTTAGTAAAAGATTCCTATAGTTTCACATTAATGAGCATGAAAAACTGCTATTGCTGCATTTTGAATCACCTGTCGTAAATACAGAATCAAAAGAAAATCATTTCATGGCTGACTCAATATGACACTTGCATTAATACAGAGCCATATGTTATTAGCACGGTTTTCTGTTCAAGAACAAAATAGCATAATACACATAAGACTGAGAACCTTCATATCCCTGACCTTTCTATATCCTTTATAATGAAAGAGAAAAGAAAACTCATATAACCTTTTTCTCTTCCTCCAGCTTCCTGGACTGAGTCATTATCACTACACTAGTCACATTATCCTCACACTATCCAAGTCATTTGCCAGCTTTTTAACTAGGCTACCTGCATCTGTACGAACATATATTCCACTGCTGCCTCCTCTTGGACTACATTTCAGCTAACAGAAAATAAATAAATAATAATAACACCAATACCAATATACACACACACACACACACACACACACACACACACACACACACACACACACACACACACACACACACACACACACACATATTTGTCTTTCATTTGAATTTGGATGCAGTGTTTTAATTTTATATTAAAAGTATTATTACAATAACTGAAGGAAAACCTTTTGTCAGGGTTGTCTAGCTAATAGCTATAGGTCAGACTGTATGCTCATATGACTGACCTACAACCCAGCCCTTATACCTGCGTACACTCCTACCTAACAACAAACTACACAACCGTGCAGGTAGATGTAGCATACAACCTGGCAAATAGCTTTCACCAAAAACACAGCAAGGAATTTCAGATACAGTATAACTGAATAGTCACCTGAGGCCTATGGGCTGAGGCAATCCAGACAAAAGTATATTCACAATACAGATGCAAGGTCAGACAGGGCGGGATCAGGGCAGGCAGCGTTCTTGCTCGGTCCTTAAACAATCCGAGGTTTGGCAACAGGGAATACAATAGATGCAGGGTCAGGGACAAGCCAGGTTAATACCAGAAGATCAGAAGAAGAGTAGTCAGGTTCAATCTGGGTCGGCAACAAAGTATCAGATCTGCAAGAAGCTTGGTCAAGAGACAGAATATCTGCAGTAAGACAAGGCACTTGGTGTGAGCGCAATCTCAGCTACAAGCCCAGAATAGGCTATCACGGGCGAAGACTGAGGGCGCTCACCTTTCTTTTATATTGGCACTAACCAATCAAAAGGTAACAGAATCCAAAACAATCAGTCAGACTGCGGCGTGTCAGCAAGTCAGCTGACACATGGGTATGCATGCTGCTACTGTTTACAGCGGCAGAACGTGTACTGAAGACACATCCGCCGCCTGACCAATAAGGAAGGAGCGCCTTGCGCTCCACTGACATCAGAGCTTCGCCGAGAGAGACTCAGAGGCTTGTGCCTCAGCATGGGTCTCGGCATTCCGCCACCATGTGCGGCGAGATCTTACACCTTTACTGAGAATATTCATTTTACAAAACACACACTTATTTCTAATTCTATAACACACGTGATTAAAAACAGCTTTCTAACTTCATGTTCAATAAATATAGTACAAGAAGGCTGAAGGCACATCAACTAATGTTTTGTAAATGTGATGATTAATTTCAAGAACCTTATATCTCCTGTCTGTTTGTATGCTGTAATGCAAAGGCACTGGTTTAGCATTAATACAGAAGGGGAGAGAAATTCTATGCATACTCAGAAGGCAGTTAAATGAGTGGCTGTGATCTCATTAACTTGATGGTTATTTTCAAGTGGTATTGTGGCTTAGATTAATTCACTCTCTCTATATATATGTATATATATATGTATATATATATATGTATATATATATATATATATATATATATATATATATATATATACAGTGGGTTGCAAAAGTATTCGGCCCCCTTGAAGTTTTCCACATTTTGTCACATTACTGCCACAAACATGCATCAATTTTATTGGAATTGCACGTGAAAGACCAATACAAAGAGGTGTACACGTGAGAAGTGGATAAAAAATAATACATCATTCCAAACATTTTTTACAAATAAATAACTGCAAAGTGGGGTGTGCGTAATTATTCGGCCCCCTGAGTCAATACTTTGTAAAACCACCTTTTGCTGCAATTACAGCTGCCAGTCTTTTAGGGTATGTCTCTACCAGCTTTGCACATCTAGAGACTGAAATCCTTGCCCATTCTTCTTTGCAAAACAGCTCCAGCTCAGTCAGATTAGATGGACAGCGTTTGTGAACAGCAGTTTTCAGATCTTGCCACAGATTTAGATCTGAACACATAGATATGTTTTGTTTTAAACCATTCGATTGTGGCCCTGTCTTTATGTTTAGGGTCATTGTCCTGCTGGAAGGTGAACCTCCGCCCCAGTCTCAAGTCTTTTGCAGTCTCCAAGAGGTTTTTTTCCAAGTTTTCCCATGTATTTGGCTCCATCCATCTTTCCATCAACTCTGACCAGCTTCCCTGTCCCTGCTGAAGAGATGCACCCCCCGAGCATGATGCTGACACCATATTTGACAGTGGGGATGGTGTGTTCAGAGTGATGTGCAGTGGTAGTTTTCCCGCCACACATTGTGTTTTGCATTTTGGCCAAAAAGTTCCATTTTGGTCTCATCTGACCAGAGCACCTTCTTCCACATGGTTGCTGTGTCCCCCACATGGCTTGTGGCAAGCTGCAAACGGGACTTCTTATGCTTTCTGTTAACAATGCCTTTCTTCTTGCCACTCTTCCATAAAGGTCAACTTTGTACAGTGCATGACTAATAGTTTTGTCCTATGGACAGAGTCTCCCACCTGAGCTGTAGATCTGCAGCTCGTCCAGAGTCACCATGGGCCTCTTGACTGCATTTCTGATCAGCGCTCTCCTTGTTCGGCCTGTGAGTTTAGGTGGATGGCCTTGTCTTGGTAGGTTTACAGTTGTGCCATACTCCTTCCATTTCTGAATGATCACTTGAACAGTGCTCCGTGGGATGTTCAAGGCTTTGGAAATCTTTTTGTAGCCTAAGCCTGCTTTAAATTTCTCAATAACTTGATCCCTGACCTGTCTTGTGTGTTCTTTGGACTTCACTGTGTTGTTGCTCCCATTATTCTCTTAGACAACCTCTGAGGCCCTCACAGAGCAGCTGTATTTGTACTGACATTAGATTACACACAGATGCACTCTATTTAGCCATTAGCACTCATCAGGCAATGTCTATAGGCAACTGACTGCACTCAGATCAAAGGGGGCCGAATAATTATGCACACACCACTTTGCAGTTATTTATTTGTAAAAAAAAAATGTTTGGAATAATGTATGATTTTCGTTCCACTTCTTACGTGTACACCACTTTGTATTGGTCTTTCATGTGGAATTCCAATAAAATTGATTCATGTTTGTGGCAGTAATATGACAAAATGTGGAAAACTTCAAGGGGGCCGAATACTTTTGCAACCCACTGTATATAGTGAATTCATCTAAACCACAATACCACTTGAAAATAACCATCAAGTTAATGAGATCACAGCCACTCATTTAACTGCCTTATATGTATGTATGTATATATATATATATATATATATATATATATATACCACAAAGCTTGTTTAATAACTGGCTGCCACACCCATCCTGGCGGTTGCCCAAGGCCTGCTCTCGGCCGTGACCCGCGCATCTGCAAGGCACATAGAGACACAGGAAGATGCAGGACAGAGATATTATTATATAGGCTTATCCTAACAGTAAAAACATATTTAAAAAGTGTTATGCTAGGTACACATCATTCAATTTTCTGGCAGAATTACCTGTCAGATCGATTATTTCCAACATGTCCAATCTGAATTTTGATTGATTTTTTTTAAATCGTTTTTTGATAGTTTTTTTTTTTTTACCAATTTTTGTTTAGCTCTATGAAAATTGATCCAAAAAAATTGGAAATCGATGTGGCAGGTAAATCTGCCAGAAAATCGTATTGTGTGTAACTCTCATTGCTTATCTTTAGATTGTAAGCTCGCAAGGGCAGGGCTCTCACCCTTTTGTGTCATGGAATGTCATTAATTCAATTGCTTGCACACTGTTAGAAATTTATACATTTTAGTCATCCTGTTAAATCAAATTGTAATCAGCAGTGCTGTATCTTGTATCAGTGTTCATATTTTCATGTATATCATTGTCTGTATCATTATGTATCCCTTGTTTGTTTTCTTACATTGTACAGCGCCACGGAATATGTTGGCGCTTTATAAATAAATAAATAATAATAATAATAATAATAATACAATACTCGATTGATTATTATTAAATTGGTTATATTAGAGTAGATCATTCAAACTTACATAAGAATTTAAGTCTCAGTTATATTAAAGGGACCCTGAGCAGTACATAGAATAAAAAATTTCACTTATCTGGAAATTCCTCCAGCCCACCGTAGGCGCGAGGTCCCCCGGCATCCTCCTGGCTCCTTTCCATGTCTCTCTGACGGCTCCCATTAGTGGCGACACCCGTGATGGGTGTCGAGCCAGCTCTTCCTGGATCTTGACGCATGATGTCATTACGGCCGCCGGCGTGACAGTCCTGCACATGCGCGGTTTAGAGTTAGAAAACTGCGCATGTGCAGGACTGTCACACCGGCCGCCACGATGATGCGTAGTGGCCAGCATGATGGCACCTAGTGTCAAGATCCAGGAAGAGCCAGCCCGACACTCGGCGCGGGTGTCGCCGGTAGCGGGAGCTGCTGGAGGGATATGAAGAAGAGCCAGGAGGACGCCGGGGGACCTCGCGGCCTATGGTGGGCTGGAGGAGGCCCCAGGTAAGATGAATTTTTTTATGTGTACTGTTCTATGTATGTGTTCTATGTACTGCTCTGTGTCCCTTTAAAGGGAACCTGACAATGCACATTGCCTGGCTGTTTTGCTGCCACTAATACTTTAAGTCATAGACACTGAACAAGCATCCAGATCAGATGTTTCAGAGAAAAATCTGACAAGATTAGCTGCATGTTTATTTCAGGTGTGTGATTCAGACACTTATGAAAAGAAAAATCAACAAGACTGCCAGGCAACTGGTATTGTTTAAAAGGAAATACATATGAAAGCCTTCTTATTTTTTTCACCTCGGGTTTCTTTCAAACTTAAATATAGTGCAGACACCATTTTTTCTAATAATGTGGAAACCTAATGACCTACATTTATCTGCTTATTCACATCTTGGTTAAAGCACCCTGTAATTAAATAAATATGGAGGCTTCCATTTTCCTCCTTTAAGTGAATATAGGTTGCTGTTATAGTTGGCCTTCCTGGCATCACCAGCGCCTGTACATTACAACTGAAACAGGCAATGAATTAGTGTGGCCAGACTTTAGTCAAAACACCTGATTTGCATCCTTTATGTGAGTTTGTTGCTTAACCTCTTCAGGACCAGATGACTCTGGCCCCCTAAGGCAGGGCTTTTCAATCTTTTCACTAATTGTACCACTTTTAACACCTGAAAATGTTCAAGTACCACCAGTGTGCATGCGCAGTAGAGCAGAGCTGATGGGGCACGGCTGTTTCCACCAGAATCAGAGTGGAGAGCCGCTACTTTGCATGTGGGCATGCTGACGGGGAGATCTTAGGGGGGTGGGTCCCAGTGCTCGATCCTCTCTACTGAGGAAGAAGGGGGAAGTCTCTCTAAGCCAGATGAAAGGTGCACAGTGATAGTGCGTATACTTCAAATACAGGAAGTGAGCAGTGATGTCACTTCCTGTATACGCACCGTCACTGTGCACTATTCACCTGGCTGTCTCTTCACTGTTGATCTGAAGTATGCCGCAGGGCAGCACAGCCAGAAGCGAGTGAGCGGGAGCTGAACTTTGTGGAGGCAAGATGAGACCAGGACAAGTGACAGGAAAACCTGGTGTGTACCACCTGGCCGAACAGCAAAGTACCACTGGTGGTACGCGTACCACAGGTTGAAAAGTCCTGCCCTAAGGACCCGCTTTCCTTTTAGTACACAGTGATTATTGTGATTGGTTCACAGTAATCCCGGCGAGGTCAGAAGCCACTGAAATTGTCTCCTGACAGAGGCAAGGAAGCACTGCTGTCTCTGAGAAAGTATAGCAAGCTGGCAGCAGTGTCGTTGGATAGGCGAGAGCATCGGGAATGGCAGGAGCACGCAAACACGGAAGTTGAAATCTATGCCTTGGCAGGCTTAAGATGACATATACAGGGAGTAGATTTCAACTACGCCAAACAGAAGCAGTTAAAGCATACCTGAAGTGAGAGGTATATTGAGGCTGCCATATTTATTTCACTTTAAACAATGCAAATTGCCTGGCTGTCCCGCTGATCCTCTGCCTCTAATATTTTAGACATAGACCATTAACAAGCATACAGATTAAATATTCTGACTGAAGTCAGACTGGATTTGCCATACGCTTGTTCCAGGTGTGTGATTTAGACACTACTAAATCGTATCATATGCGCTTTGAGTCCTATGGGGGAAAAGCGCTTTACAAATGTTATTGTATTGTATCAGGCAACTGGTATTATTAAAAAAAATATGGCAGCCTCCCTGTTCCTCTCACTTAAGGTGTCCTTTAAAGCAGGCTGAAGATCAGCAGGACAGCCACAGTCAAGTCATACAATCAACCTATGTTTAAAACAAAATACATATGGCAGCCACCAAATCCTTCTCACTACAGGATCACTTTAACTGGTGGCATTTTTACCACATCTAGTCACACTCCTTTGAGCCACTTCTTCAGCATGGCATTCTATAATTTCAGTGTTCTTAGAGCTGTCTTTGTGACACACTGCTTGACCTCTAAATAGCTTGATGCCTAGTCATACAGCCAAAGGCCTGACCGTAGAGCTTGCTGTTGTTGTTCGGTCACAGGACCATTTTTTTTCATGGATTTTTATCTGATGATGAAGCCTTATGCAACACACAAGACGGGACTCATGCACACTTTCATGGGCGCATGAGTCCAACAGAGTTAGCAACTATGATGGCAAAGCCTCGCAACAGGTAATCCCAAAACACTGCTATTGGGTGGACTGAGAATTTAATAGATCTGCAGCTTAGTTTATAGTTATCATGGCTATTTTATTAAAGCTTATGTAAAGAAGTTCTGTTCCTCACAAAAACTAAAGTATTATGACATTCATTAAAGTGCATGCTTACAAATGATCTGCTTAAAGAGACACTGAAGTGAAAAAAATATGATATAATGAATTAGTTGTGTAGTACAGCTAAGAAATAAAGCATTACGAGTAGAGAGATAAGTCTAATATTTGTTTCCAGTATAGGAAGAGTTAAGAAACTCCACTTGTTATCTATGCAAATAGCCATTGAGCTCTAAGACTTTCAAAGTCATAGAGAGCTCTGACTTCTGATGGTTTTTATCTCAACTGTATTGTTTTTTTTCTTTTGCAGAGAACAGTTCAGGACAGGTCAAAAGTTCACTGCCTGTTCTGTAAAAACATGTAGAATGCTGAGTAGTGTGTAAAATAAATTGCAAGTATTAGAGAATGATGCAATGTTATAAAAAAAAGCTGTAAAACTGAAAACAAAAATATGAGAATATGTTTTTTGCTACCAATGTTCTAGTAATTATCTGTACTACACAACCAATTCATTATATCATAATTTTTTTTCGCTTCAGTATCTCTCTAATTGCTGCAGGCTACCCACTTTTAAGTAAATATAAAGCATACTATGAGAGTTGATGGAACTAATGTGAAAGGAACATTGGCCTGCTCTCCAAGTCTTCTGCTCCAAGTTACCATGAGCAAATAGCCCAGCATATTAATGATGAACATTCATAAAATGTGCTTCATGTATTACATATAAAATGTTAATTAAGTCTCAATAATGGGTTTCTATAAAATAATTTATAGCTGGACAATTCAAGATTCAGTCCAATAGCTCACGGTGCTCTATAAGCCTTGAAATATTTTACATGCAAGTATCATAGGTTAATTGTAAAGCAGGGATTGTACAGGCTGAATCATAGTCAGAAATGTCTTTTTTAAATGGAACAATTTAACTTTAATACTAAAAATAGAGCGTTTGTATAATTCACACATACAATGTTGAAATATTCCAGCGATCAAGCGGGGCCATGATTGAGTTTTATTGGAAGACAGATTTAATTGCAAGAACCAGAGGATAAAAATGATTAGTCTTGAAAACTGAAAATTATAGCCAAAGCAAACCATCCATCTGGAAACTTGAAATGTCCTAATTAGATTTAAAATAAGATACAAGACCAACTTCGCTGACTCAATTGAAGTAGACAGTTTTAATATTTGTGGTGTCTTTTTCTTGGTGGTAATTTGGCGTGTATTATATATTACAGCATAGAAAAAGGAGCTGAATACAAACCCTCAGCACATTCTATCTACTCCATGGATAATCATACAGTCATTTACAGTGGTACATGCAGTAAATCAAATGAAAATGATCTAAATACACCGATTCAGAGGTGAGAGAACAGCAACAATATGCTTAAAGTTTTTTCCATCTTCAGTACAGATGGTGTGGATATATTTAAAAATCAACTGTGATAAGCAAATAAGTCTTCTGGGATCAAGTTTGTTTGGAAACAATAACAAAGAGGGAATACATTTGCAAATGCTTAGACATCGTCTCATCATCTCCCTCAGCATCTGCAACCATTTGGCAGTGTACACCAAAATCATCATTTTCATGGAATGCCTTTTAAGAAATTCCTTACCATTGACTATTCACACAATATTTCATTTTTTTTCCTGTGACTAGATGACACATTTGCTTGAGTTTCATAGGTGCAGCTGCACTTGCCTCTTAGTCCTCTTTCAGATGGATGGCTTATCTATGCATTTGGCAGGAGGTTAATCCTTCTATTTTTCTACCAATAATACAATAAATGTCAATTTAATTGCAGCCGCCCACTAAATAGCGTAACTGTTTTCTATATTATGATAAATAACAATTATGCCCACATATACCGATAAATAACAATTGCGCCCACGTATATTGATAAATAACAATTGCGCCCATTTTAGGCCGTGACTTTTTCAACTGCTGCTTCATTTCCTGGTCAGGTCAAAAGTGCCTACTTTTTCAGAGGAGCTGACTTGTTAAAATAGCATATAAGTAGTGAGCAAATCTGGAAAAGTGTAGAGGTATACCAAGCCATACATGCAGTCTTATTTCAATATGGCTAAAGAATACTGACATACACAGGGTGTGAGAGGAGTTGGGGGACAAATGATATGGTTTAGAAGTGTTGCAGTTAGTGTGTGTGTTGTTTTGTTTTTTATTTAACTTTTAGCTGCTTGTAAAAGTAGTTTGAAATAAGTTGTATTATTTCAGTAATACCACATACACCTTGTGAATGCAATAGCTTGTTAAAATACACTATTTGTTTTTCTTTCTAAAACTGATGAATGAGGTGCATCTTGATTACTGGGTAACTGAACCACAGACACAAGGGGCTTAAAGCAAACTGAACTGAAATAAACTTATGAGAGAACAAATTGAATGTGTTTCAGTAATGGTGGATAGATCATAAGTAAAACAGAAAAGTCTCATATTTTTATTTTTAGTTTAAGGGCTTCATTTATAAGATTTAATTGTGACAGTCTGATGTAAAGATTGGTATAGTATATATCAAATATACTATGTCATCTGGATACCCACATATTTAAATTGTGAGGTCACCTGCAGTGGACTGTGACTTCACCAGTTAACTCATAGGCCCAAATACAACCTAAACTGATGAATTATGTCCAGTGCCCTTGGCAGTGATTGTTGTGGATTTATTAGATATATTAGATACAAAATTGTGTCATCCGCATACCGAGCTATCACTTCAGAAATTTAGCACCTAGCTATCCCATCATCCTCTACAGAGACCTGACCAAGATTGCCATAGGCTCAGTTGTCAGAGTGAACAAAATGGGGACATGGGGCACCCCAGTCTGGTACCATATTTCAGCTACAAGGGTTCTAAAAGTATGTTTCTAGTTCTAACTGGAGCATATGGGTTCTGATACAGAAGTTTAACCTTACCAATAAATTTGGGGCCAAAGCTGAACTTGCCCATGACTGTCCAAATGTACTGCCATTCAAATGTATCAAAGGCCTTCTCGGTGTCTAAGAAGGCCAGAGCATACACTTCTTCATCAGGCATAGTTGCTGTCACATTTTTTTCTAATTTAAATAATCACCTAACATACTCTCTTCATGCACTGAACCATACAGTAGCAAATAATGTGTGTCGGGATTTTCCCTATGCTCCATTCTAAGCAGATTCATAGACAATAACTACCTAAAGACCACGTCACGCCAATGGGCATCGGGCAGCCCCAGGACCGCCTAACGCTAATTGGCACCAAGTCCTGGTGCCGGCTACTGCAGGAGATTGCTCTGCTTTGAAGGCAGAGCTCCACCCTGCCTTCAGGCTCCCAGCGGCGCTCAGAAACTGTTAGATGGTGAAACCACCATCTATACACCTTGTACAGCGCTGTGATCTGCAGCAGCGCTGTACTGGGGACAGCCGTGTGGCACAGCTGTCCCCTCCATTGGCTCAGGAGCGATCGGCTGTCATAGGCTGAAGCCTATGACAGCCGATCACAGTGATTGGCTGGCAAAAGGAGGGAGGGCGGGGATACAAAAATAGTAAAAAATAATGTAAACATAAAGAGATAAAGATTTATATAAAAAAATAAACATCTGGGGGGTGATCAGACCCCACCAACAGAATGCTCTGTTGGTGGGGAGAAAAGGGGGGGGGGAATCTGAGTTGGCCTTAAAGCTGCAGTGGTCCAATTAACAAGAAATGGCTTGGCCTTTAGGGGGGTTTAGTACTGTGGTCCTCAAGTGGTTAAGCTAAACTATTAGATTCCAAAACATAATCTAGGAAAATGTAAAGTGTCCAAGTATATCTGGAGAAAGATATATCCCATGCTTAAATGAACTCTGTGGTAAAGCTAAGGTGGCAGCACATATACTAACATTCATGGCCTCTGACTCTCCCTTCAAGCTGCCCTGAAGCCTCAGAAATCTCTTGTGCAATTGGAATGGTTTCAGAGCTGGCTATTGCAAGTTCCCTCATAAAACTTTCCTACAATGGTCTGGTCTGAAAATAGATCCTAAGCAGTATATTGTAGAAAAATCTTGGGGACATGTCTAAATACATAGAGCAAAAAGGGACCTTGTTATTTTAATGGGAACATGGACTGAATGGAATACTGAGTCGTATTCCTATTACAGTATTAAAAATGCCATTTGCCTGACGGTCATATTGATCTTTTGGCTTAAGGTTAGTCATATACTTGTAATGATGTTACATGAATCAAAACACCAGATCTTTATAGCTGCTATGGATGAATGACTTAAAGTATTAGAGGCAGATCAGAATCAAAACAGTTAGGCAAATAGTATTTTTTTAAATAAGAAATTCAGCATTTGCACTTTCCATATTATGTTTTCAGTGAGTGTAGAAGTTGTAGCTGGATTTACTAGTTTATGCTATCGGTTCACCATAATTTTGTCCCGTCCTTTATAAAAATCAGCAATTTAGATACAACATAAGACAAATATGTGCATGTAATCTCACTGAAAGCAAAATAACCTAAGCTGTATATTAAGAGTAAAATGAACAGATTTGACTTAATCTGGTAATCATTAATCTTTTGCAGAACTCATACTTTAAAACTAAATGAACAGAAATCGCAACGTGTAACTAACAACATGGCTCTACACCTCACAGTGTAATTTTAGTGTTTCAAGAACCAAAAGAAACATGAAAAGTTTATGAAGACATTATTATTCATCACGTAAAATTTCCAGCAGCTTATTCATTAACAATGGTAGTGCCAAGAATGAAACAGCAAGTAGTGCGATCGCCTGGGTAACAAGTTTATTGTATCCTTTGATATTTGCTCATAGCGTTTTTTTTCCCATCCTATAATGTACCTTTGTAACATTTTGTTCATTTAGAACATAAACCTTTTCTTTCAGCTTGTGATTATGTAAGCCACTTAGAAAGTATTGTAGTTCAAAAAAGTGAGCACATGCATATTTAGAAATCTCTCATTATGCTTCCCTAAATCCCACTGGGCTATGAAAGAAATGCGGTGGTGACAGCATAAATCCTTTTTATGCAACTATGTTAACAAAAAAATCCTTGGGGAAATATAAGCGCATTTTGTCAGTGGCACCGAACAAAGCCTATTGCAGTACTAAAATGTTTATGAATTAGTGTCATTTTGCTGAATGCGTAGTGTGTGCACTTTACACCTGTAATTTTATAGCTGTTAAACAATTAAATAAAAGTGCATAGTAGGTGACAAAAGCACACATTAAAGACCACAAACTTGCCTTACTGGCTTCTGTAAAGTCCTATTAAAAGGCTTTATAGCTCATAAAAACTCAAAAACTTTGTAATGTTCGTAGGATAAAAAATGATTTAAAAATGGTATAGTTTGCTGAAGGTTAATGTTAGCAACAAAGTCACATATACCATAATAAAATGCTGTCACCATTCAGTATAACGTGAGTGACGGATCAGCTTCAATTCAGCACTCTGCTCGCAGCTGTCAGCAGTGTCTATCCGCCTCCCACCATGTTACTAGATTGAAATTCCTTAAGGGAACGCATTCCCTCCTGCATTGTTTATTTTATTTCTTGTTACAATATCCCAAAATAGATTCTGCATCTATTCGTATTTTTTGCTGCGTGCAGGCTTACTATTAAAAGGCGGTTTTCCTATATCAGCTTCATTACCCTCCGCAACTTAGCTCAGAATTGGATTTTTTTTTATATTGCTGGGCTATAATCACATACAGTACTTAGCTGGGCCAAGGAACTTATTTGCATTTAATATGTGTTTGAACTCTGTTTTTCAAAGGTTGATATAGCAGTGCCACCAGAAGCAAATGTCTACAAGGAAAGGCTTGTTATTTGATAACCAGAGGAGAAGCACAATATTTCTATTTCAGGAGCCTGACAGAAAACACTGCATCATAATACATGCCAGAAACTATTATCTGTAAAAGGAAGTCATTTACAATTTCTGTGCAAAGTGTCTTACATAGTGGGCATGGTCATTATGATGCTATTGCAAATGGATAGCATCTGAAGAATATTTTTTTTAAAGCTTTGCATACATACATATATGCAATTACAGAGTACTAAATAATGCTGAAAATAATAATAATCTAGACAAAAACATTTGTAATGACCTCAGTTTCTGAGTGAAAACCTGCGCATATGTCCAACGTAGGGTCAACATTTTAGAAATGTATGGGATAGATGTTTGCCGCTTTTCTTCACTCATTGGTTACTGCAGGGATGTATGGATATGAACAGTACTGCAATGAAGTTTTCAAATGTGTTAGGAAAGGTGAATATAATTTGACCTTTGCTTTTGCCCAAGATTTTTTATAAGATTTAGGTCAAGTGAGTTTGCTGGCCAATCAAGCACAGTGATACCATGGTCATTAAACCAGGTATTGGTGCTTTTGGCAGTGTGGCCAGGTGCCAAGTTCTGCAGGAAAATGAAAATGAAACGAACATTTCCATAAGGCAGGAACCACACTTGACTGTTTTTGTGCGCATTTTCTGCACAGAAAAACTGAGAACTCATGTTAATCAATGGGCTAGTTCACATTTATTTAATATGTTGTTTGCCCCCCCCCCCCCCCGCAGAAAAAAACTGACATTCTGCATGATGACTCTGCACTTTTTGTCAGTTTTTTCTATCAATTACCTCAGCTGCTGTGAAAAAACTTGTGCGTTTTCCTCAATAGAAACACACCTGGTGTAGAAAAAGTATGCAGAAAAATGTGCACAGAAAACAGATAAACAATTGTGTTCCCCTGCGTCCAGGGCCGGCCCTAGACTTTTTGCCGCCTGAGGCAAAAAAAAAATTCCGCCGCCGCCACCCCCCCCCCGCGCTCTGGGGGGCCGCCGAGCTAGAGGGGTAGCTGGCCGGACGGGGGTATTGGGCCTAGCGGCGGGGAGGGGGTCGTACCCCCCCCTCCCTCGCCTGGGTCCCCCGAACTGCGCTCCCCCCCAGCCTTACATAGAAGAAGCAGCCGCTATTTGTAAGACGCACGGGCGGGGAGGACTCACCTCTTCCCAGCGTGCGCTCCACTGACATCACTTCCTGCAGCGTTGCAGGAAGTGACGTCAGTGGAGCGCACGCTGGATCGAGGAAGAGGTGAGTCCTCCCCGCCCGTGCCTCTTACAAATAGCGGCTGCTTCTATGTAAGGCTGGAGGGGAGCGGAGGACGGGGGACCCAGGCGAGGGAGGGGGGGGTCCGACCCCCCCTCCCCGCCGCTAGGCCCAATACCCCCATCCTGCCAGCTACCCCTCCAGCTCGGCGGCCGGCTCCCCGCACGGACGGGCGGATGCCGCCCCTGGAAATTTGCCGCCAGAGGCAAAAGTTTCACCCCGCCTCATGAGCGGGCCGGCCCTGCCTGCGTCAAGCTTTTAATTGTTTTTAGATGTGATGTCATTTTGGATATGAATAAAGATGTACTCTTTCATTATATATTAGTGGTGCATTTTTCTCAGATCCCCTTTTTCTTTTGTTCCTGCCTCAAGCTTGTCAGCAAAGGGAAGAATAAGGTGCTCTAAAATGTCCTAGAAGATTTCGCCCCTGACTTTCCTAGTAATTGGTTCCGCTGACTTTACACTTTATAAAACATAGTGGACCAACACCAGCAGATGACATGGCTTCTCAAATCATCACTGAATGTGAAAAAATTACACTAGACTTCAAGCAACTTTTATTCTGGGCCTCTTCTCCAGATTGATTTCCAAATGAAATGCAAGCTTAATAGAAATGCATGCTTTGGACCACTGAGCAACAGTAAAGTCTGTTTTTTACTTAACCCAGGTAAGACACTTCTCATGTTGTCTCTGGTTCAAGGAATGCAACACTTGAACCCCATTTCCAGATATGTCTGTGTTTGTGTGTGTGTGGGGGGGGGGGGGGCTTGGGCTCTTGAACTACTGACTCTAGCTACAGTACAGTCCTTGTTAATCTCCCTCAAATTATTGAAAGGGCTGTGCTTAGGAAATCCTCTCAAGGCTGCAATTAATCCTACTGCTTGAGCACCTTTTTCTGCCACTATTTTTCTTTTTAACTCAACTTCTCATTCATATGCTTGGATACAGCACTCTGTGATGAGCCAGCTTCTCTAGCAATGACCTATTGTGGCTTACCCTCCTTGTGGAGGAAGTCGATGATTGTGTTCTGGACAACTGTAAAGTCAGCATGATTTCCCATGATTGTGTGGCCAACTGAACCAGACTGAGAGACCATTTAAAGGCTCAGGAATCAGGATACTGCTGCAGATATTTTGAGCTAATTACCTGAGTAAATGAAACACCACAAGTCTACAATATTGAACCTTTTCATTATATTTAAATTTTCTGAAATACTGAATTTGGGGTTTTTATTATCTGTAGGCCCTAATCAGCGAAATTAAAAGAAATAAAAACATGAAATACATCTCATGTGTGTAATGATATATGAGATTACTTTTTTAAATTGAATCACTGAAATAAATCAAATTTTCAATGACTGCCTTCGGGATAGGATATTCATACAGTAGCTCAGCTGTTGTGAAAAGACTTCATTCACTAGTACAGCTCTTTAGCTCTGGACACATTTTGTTCTTTGAGATGGAAGGTGTGGTTTTACAGAGACTGATGATGCAGATATCTGTCACAGGAGTTCAACCAGTGGGTGTACAGGTAATAACAGCGCCTGGAAATTTTATAATAAAGCTGACTTTTTTTTTTGTATATTCAATGTACTATTGCCGGATGAATTCAATAGAAGAATATCAGTAATGTTACTGATATTCTACTATTGACTATTGAAATCTAGCTCTCACACTAACCCTCCTCTGCCTACGCATAGCACTCCCCTCTACACACTGCTAATTTAGACCGCTAATTCCGTCCACCGATAAATCCCACGGCTACTGCCAAAAACCATGTTCCATAATCATACAGATGGCAACACCATGCAATTATTTTCTGTGGGGTGCCACAATCACCTATCTCAGCCAGTGGTTAAAAGAGGAATGAGAATGTAACCACTATCAGTCAATCATGGTACCACTTATGATGGGCATTGGATAGGAAGAGTCAGGGATACTTATTGGAAGAAATCGGGAAGTGCAGCATGTAACGATGGGCGAAAGGCACCCAGTATTAATACATAGACAGGGAATTGGACAACTCAAATTGGTGGAGATTGATGAGAACCGCCTTTCAGTGTTAAGGGTTTGTATTATCTCCGAGCAGCAATCCGTGCTTGGGAGACTGTTAGACGGCGTAATCGCCGTCTATTTACATGTACAGCGCTGAGATCGGCAGCAGCGCTGTACTGGGGACAGCCGTGTGACACGACTGTCCCCTCCATAGGCTGGACAGTGATCGGCTGTCATAGGCTGAAGCTGACACCTTGATTGGCTGGCAGTGGGAGGGAGGGAGCAGGGGATAAAAGTTAAAAAAGGCTATTTTTTTTTTTAAAGGAAATAATTATTTATATAAAAAAAATAAACAAATGTGGAGCGATCAGACCCCACCAACAGAGAGCTCTGTTGGTGGGGGGAAAAGGGGGTGGGGAATCACTCGTGCTGTGTTGTGCGGTCCTGCAGCTTGGCCTTAAAGCTGCAGTGGCCAATTAGGGAAAAACAGGTTGGTCTTTAGGGGGGTTTAACACTGCGGTCCTCAAGTGGTTAAAAAGTAACAACTAGTACCAGATAGATAAGGGAAACAGACTCTATAAGTGCATTCAGCCAGCTCAGTGGCAAGTTCATCTTAAAAAAGATACTCATAAAGAACTAATGACAACTAGAGGATATAATATATAGCCGATATCAGATTTGACAAAATATAATTAGTGGTACACACAGAGTAAGGATTAATGCAAAGTAGGGGTTCTTAAAAACTCCTGCTGTGATATCCATCAGGATAGGAGGAGCGATCTGGACAGTGTGGGTTAATGATGTTGTAGAATAAAGGTGCACGAGCTAATGGTGCTGCTGGTTGTATCCACTTGCAGTGGCTGGAGCATTTACAGTATATATATATATATGGGACAGGGTGTGGGGAAGAGACACAAAAAAAAGCGCACTCAGATCGCTGAAGTGAAAACCGGACAGCCAGTCGTAGAATGATCTCACCTGTATAGGCACTTTCAGTGTCACAGCTTTTGTCCGTCTCTGACCGGGGCCTGGTTCAATGCAACCTGGCTTCCATGGAAAGATTTTTTTTTTGTATCCGAGGGTGGTCCTCTGGAGGTGCTGCCAGCTGGTACTGTAGCAAGTGTGTCACGGTAGTGGCTGAACTGCCAAGACCGTGTGCATGTGTGGGCCACATAGCATTCAATCCTGTAAGGAGAGTCCCTGCTGGGTAGCAAACTGCTGAACTGTGCTGTCAGGCTAACAAGCCAGTAGCTCAGTAAGAGCAGGGTGTGCGTGGAGTAGAGACACGGGAGGCTCGTGTCTAGTCTAAGGGCCTGTACACACTGCTGCGCTTGCGCTGCGCTTTTCAAATCGCATGCGCTTTTTAATCGCAAGGTCTATTGAAAAATAATGAAAATCGTGGAGACCTGTACACACTGGTGCGATGCGCTTTTCCTATTTTCATGAAGGCTTGCGATTTTAAAAGCGCAGCAGTGTGTACAGGCCCTAAACTGTTTTTATTGCTAACTATGGCAACACGTTTTAGGGAGTACCTCTCCCTTTCATCAGGCAAAACTTGATGCCTGATAAAACCCTGTCATAAAATTCACTGCTCTTTCTTTTGATATATGTAAATTTACACTTCTGTTAGGTTAATACAATATCTGCTATCTACCGCATTTGAATATATACTTTTTTCCTATCGTAACTTTAAAATCAATTTTCCCTAAAACTGTTAGGTCTTTTTAATTTTTTTCCCTCCTGTTCCCAATGTCCTCCTTAACATTTCCTCCAAATGTAGTCTTTCTAGAACGCATGGTGGATTTCCTATTAACCAGCTATTTACTTAAATGTTAAATGCGAATGCAAATTTTTGACAAAAAATTTGCATTTAAGGCGAACAGCCCAAGTTCACCATGAACTTTCCGCCATCTCTAGTGGTGGATATCCTATACTAGCCTGGATTTGTTGTGCTTTCATTTCTTAAAAAGTACAAAATATACAGTCAGGTGTCAGCTCTATCTAACCAGATCAAGCAATGGCTATGTGGGGGAACATTGCACCAAAAGCCTTTTTAGACAATCAGGGGCTTTGTGGTCTACACTAGCACCACAAGAGACCCGAGTCGGAAGTTATTTTGAATGGATTTAACTAGTGAACGGCTATACTTTCATTCTACTGTTGTGATAGATGATGTATTAATAGCAAAGAATAAGACTTACAATTTTTAGTCTTTAAAATAAGCTGTATCCACTACACTACGTTTATTTTTATTAAAGATGACATGTAAAATGTGCCTCTTGTGAAATGATCTACTCAGTAGGGGATTTGAGGAACAATACATTTATCAGCGTGGAGCATCCTATTCCTGCTTTATTTTCAGTTATGAAAAATGTGCATGCAGTATATTAGTTTGAACATGGATTCTGATTTTATCCAGAAAATTCCTGTAGCACAGTAACCTCCAATTATCTAATGTGATACAGCAGCAAACATGAATGCATATCTTTGTGATGTGAACAAGTTGGCCCCCTTCTGCTGGGGAGAAAAATGCATACGGCATATTATTTTAGATGGCAGGTGTAATTCCTAACTTTGACTATAGGTGCCTAATTGAACTAAGCCTAGTGTTTTACCAGTAAAGATAAAAAAGACATTTGGGGCATGATTTCTAACACTCCGAGGGTGTAAGACCTTTCTTCTATGGGCAGCTGAAGGCAGAGAATTCACCGCCTGTCAGCTACTCCCACCCACTAACCGGGAGCTTGCTAGCCCTCAGCATGGGCTCTGGACAGGCTAAGCACGATGGTTGATGTGCTCAGATGTGCCATGAGACTTTTGTCATTAGTTAGATACTGGTGCCATCAAAAATAATGAAAAATTTAAAAATATGATGTTTCTATTCAAAGTTCTTCAGGGAGGAATGGGAGGGGGGAGCAATACATGCCTTGCTTGGGTACAAATACTTACTGGGTGTGGGGTGGAGGAACTCTAAGAAACTGTCTGAGCTGTGTTTTACAAACTCTGCCTTAATCACTGCTATTGAACTGCAGCTGTTTGTTCCTTATTTCTCACAACAAAAACTATGCACTGGACTTAGTGTGTGCACATTTGTAATCACACAAGCCATAACACTTAAAAGAAAACTTGTTGCTTATTTTCTGTCCCATTTAAAAGCTAGTGTTCACAATTAAAAAAAAAGTTATTTTGCTCCAGTACAAAAAATTAATCTCCCTGTACAAATGATACTGTAAGTCAGGGGTAGGGAACCTATTGCTCGGGAGCCACATGTGGCTCTTTTGAAGGCTACATCTGGCTCACATACAAATCAGTAGGGGTTGATTTACTAAGCTACACTGCTCAAGCAGTGAAGCTTAGTGTGGCAGCACAAATAACATTTTCAGAGTAGACACGCTACTGCTGTAGCATGCACTACTAAATTACTCCCTATACCCAAAACGAACGGCTGCTCCAATTATTCCACTCTGGACACTGTCAGGTCCAGTGACTTTGTAGGTCGAGATTCCTGCACTTTGATTGGCCCAATAGGCTGCCTGTCACTTGGCAGGCAGCCTATTGGGCCAAAGTGCGGGGATCTCGTCCTACAAAGTGAATCAACCCCCAAGTCAGCTAGCTAATTGTACAAGCCGTTAGTCGGTATTTCTCCTGTCTGGCTCTCAGAGAAATTGCTGATGTTGCTGAAACCCAAGAGAAGCTGAAGACGTGTGTGACACTTCCGCTGCCCGGCGAATGATCTGTATACACATCAACGGGGCAACATGGCCCACTACTCCGCAGGCGGACTGTCCATTTTGAAACATATTGTATGGCTCTCACCAAATTACATTTTAAAATATGTGGCGTTTATGGCTCTCTCAACCAAAAAGGTTCCTGACCCTTGCTGTAAGTGAATGTTATCAAGTACTATTTAAAATACCTCAGCTTCAGGTGTAGCTGCAATAACTACCGGTAATTTTGTATACTGGCTGGAAACCATGGCCTCAGTGTATAACTTTATGAAAAATATACCCTGAATTGTTATTGTGTCCAAAAGCCTGCACAAAACATGAAGCAAATCATGCTGCAAACAGACATACTGTAGTTGGAGTTACAGGCCAAGGTCAAATCAGGCAGACATAGGCACTGTCACAATCAAAGATCAGGGTGAGCAGGAAGCAGATGCAGTTAAGGTCAAAAGCGTAGGCCAATAAAAAGGTGAACAGATCAAGCAACATGGAAAACAAGAAAAACAAAGTTGAGAACCCCTAGTGTATTATTAATGATGGTGGATAAATTGTAGCAGCAAATAAAAATATACTCAAGTGTGGGTTGCCAAATTTCAGGCAACCACTATATGCACATGGGGGGATATTAAACCTGTCCCCACTCAGGTTAAGAAGTCGCTCTCCATAGAAGGAAACAACGGTGTGCACACCCATCCACCAGATGGATCTCAATAGCATACAGAAGTAACAGAGGCGGCAACAGGATAAAATATCATACATTTAAAACAAAAATAAGATGGGGGTAAGGGTGGACTTACCACCCCAGGACAAACACAATGATTCTATGTGATCAAAAGTTTTAATTCGTACTCCAAAAATATGCAACGCGTTTCACGGGTCTCAAGCCTGCTTCCACAGGCAAAAATACAACAGGAGTAACTTAGAAGTGTGTGTATAAAGCACAGCACCCCTGTCAAGCAACAGTCAGACAGATGAGAGCCAAAACAGACCAGGACTGCAACTGGATAGCTTCATAAGTACACAAAAGCTGACAGATCAATAAGCTGGAATATTGAGGCTTGTTGTGGGCAAAGGACATTGTTTTTGCATGCAGTTGGCCATGCCTGAAACATAATTTGTGCATGCCCTTTGCAACCCAACTTGGAAAAGTGCAAGTGCATCTGTCCTAGGGCATCAGAACACTAGAAGGGGTTCATGTGTGCATGAAAATACCAAGCAGGGAGATGGTAAGTATGGCAGTGTGGAAACATCACACAAGCCATCCCAGCTACCAAGGGCATTTGTTCTTTATTTTCTGTTTCACTTTACTCAGCAAATGAGCATATGACATTATATTTACATAACACATTTGACACCTACGGACAAGATGCTGTTTTCAGGCAAGCCAATTGGAAGAGGCAGTGCTAGTAGCTAGAGATGGCCCGAACGGTTCACTGGCGAACGGTTCCAGGCGAACTTCCGGTGGTTAGTGTTCGCCATGTAAAGCAAACTTTTCTGGAAGTTTGGTTCGCCCCCATAGTGCGCCATTAGGGTCAAATTTGACCCTCCACATCACAGTCAGCAGGCACATTGTAGCCAATTAGGCTACACTCTCTCCTGGAGCCACTCCCCCTTATAAAAGGCAGGCAGCACTGGCCACTCGTGTGCCTGCATTAATTAGTGAAGGGACAGTTGCTGGCAGACTCTCATAGGGAAAGATTAGTTAGGCTCTTGTAGGCTTTTTAGCTTGCTCCTGGCTGATTGTTATTGCTAAAATAGCACCTTTCAACAGCTCTTTTGAGAGCTAATGTTCTCCTGATGTGTTTTTTTTTGTGTTTCCCACTGACACTGCATTAAACAGCCCTATCTGTTGCAGCTGGACCTTGGTAATTGCTATTACTGTGCCAGCCAGGCCCTGCCTAACTATCTATACTGGGACACCTACCTATGCCTACCTAACTACTGGGACACCTACTTATGCCTACCTATACTAGGGCGCCCACCTATGCCTACCTATCTATACTGGGTCTCCTACCTATGCCTAGCTAACTATTAGGGCACCTACCTATGCCTATCTACCTATACTGGGACACCTACCTATGCCTACCTACCTATACTGGGACTCCTACCTTTGCCTAGCTAACTACTGGGGCACCTACCTATGCCAATCTACCTATACTGGGATGCCTACCTACATACAAGAAGATAATAAGGTCATTGCTTCATTGTGGACAGACCAAATTTGATCATCTGGACAGTCACTGTTGTTCTATCATTGAGCTACCACAGCCCTGCGACCATATGGGTTTGAAAACCGCCAGGGCCTGCAATCTCGCCATGGTGCGCACCAGTCCAGCACGGCCGTCACTACGCAAACAGCTGTTTGCGGTGTGTTACACAGTGTGTTTGGTGTGTCAGTGTGAAGCAGTACTCTACACTCCCTGATTGATGTATACATATGCAAGATGTTTGAAAGCACTTTAGGCCTGCAATTTAGCATTTAATGTGATTTCTGCCCTTAAAACGCTGCTTTGCGTCAAATCCAGATTTTTCCCCGGACTTTTGGCGTCTATCCCACTCATCCATGCAAAAACTCAGATGTTAGACCCCTTGAAACATCTTTTCCATCACTTTTGTGGCCAGCATAAGTGTTTCTATTTTAAGTTTGCCTCCCCATTAAAGTCTATTGCGGTTAGCGAAAGCTCGCGGGAACCGAACCTTTCGCGGAAGTTCCAGAATCGAAAATCGGAGGTTCGGGCCATCTCTACTAGTAGCATGGGGAAGGTTGGCTCCCCTATCCACTCCAGCATAACTAAGCTTTAAAAGGGATTCACACCCGGACAGTGATCTTCAATTCCAAGGAACAGTGATCTTCAATTCCAAAGAAGAACTGTTAACCTGGGAGTAGCAGAGCATTAACATATCAATATACACATTTTGAGTTGTTTAGAGCATAGGTATTAGCCTAAGATTAGTTCATCTCTACAGATATGCATATTTCTTTATATGTTTCAGCTTCTAGGTTCTCAAAATTCTTTCTCACCGAAGTATACGTGTGTGTGTGTATAACACTTAGATAGAGGTTAAGTTGTTATAGTTTTGTGACTTTATCGGAGGTCTTTTTAGGCCTTCTGTTATATTGTAAGATGTATGACGTTTATTTTGATGAAAATCTTTGTATTCAAAAAGTTAATAAAAACAAATTTACAAAAGGGATTCACACCCTACTGACTGTTTGTTTAACCCTTTTCACAGCATTGTGAATTTATAGTCATTTTTGAAACTACAAACAGCAAAATCCTCTGCATGCTTCTAATCATCCCTAAAAGTTGTAGAACAGACCATGCAATAAACCAGATAAAAACTTAAAAAAAAAACAAAAAAAACCTACAGGTTAAACCAGCTAGTTGCAATAATCCCTGCCTCTAGCTGCCATTAAAAACATGTGCATACATGCCTCTACAAATTCACATTTAAGCACAAACTTAAAGATATAGGTCATTGCTACCAGCTGTCGCAATAATATCTCAGAATTCCAAACATTCTAAACATATAAATACCTTTGTACACATCCTTAGCACCCACCAAAAAATAAATAAATAAAAACTTTAATGAAATTAAAATGTTTTTTTTTTTTACATCACTGGGAAAGCAGAACAACATACCGCTATACAGCAAAATATGGTTATAATCAACGTTTCCATTGCTGATACCAGAGTGATTAAGGAAAAATGAGTATCCTGAATACATTTTTTTGTATGTTCTCCTATCAGTTATTACAGGTTTTTTTAATAGGAAGCAAAGTGAATACCGCTACACCTCATTTGCTGTGACAGTGCTGGAACCAGAGGTGACTTGACCTAGGAAAGCAGAAAAAGGAAGACAGTTCACACACAATGACTATAACTATGATAATACCAACTTTATTGAATCAGGTAAAAGCCATACAGCCAGGCAGTTGACATGTTTTGGACACGCTGGTCCTTAATCAAAGCATCAGTGGGTCTATAACCACCTGAGTGTCCGAAACATGTCAGCTGCCTGGCTGTATGGTTTTTACCTAATTCAATAAAGTTGGGATTATCGTGGACATTGTGCGGAACTTTCTTCCTTTTTAATTGGTGTTAGTTTAGCAAACCATATTAGTCATGTATTGATCTGCTTCCCACAAACCTATTCATTCAATAATGACAATAGAAAAAAAAGGTTCTACTTGCAAAAGCTGCAGCACTAAAAACAACATATAGCCATCCCAAATCCTGACTGTCAGGCATGTAAGTATAAATTGGGGCCTGCAGTAGTATGTTTGACCACTAGTGTGCCAACAAGGAAGCCTGTCCTCTGCTCAATAAAAACTATGCAGAACCATATACAGTGGAACCTTGGTTTACAAGCATAATTCGTTCTAGAAACATGCTTGTAATCCAAAGCACTCTTATATCAAAGATGATCAAGTGATTTCTTTGTTCCTCAATGCAAAAACAGTTATAGAAAAATATTTAATACAAAGGACGGTACTAGATAAAATAAGGATGTAAACAAGACTTTCACTATAACAGAACCCTTGCTATCTGGTGGTTCTCCTCAACCTTTTTTTGTGTGGCTTTAAAGAGACTCTAAAGTCTTATTTTTTCCATGTTTTTTTATTTTATTTAATCTTGTTAAAGAGAACCAGAGGTAATGGAAGTAAAAGCTGTTATACATACCTGGGGCTTCCTCCAGCCCCATACACACGGATCGCTCCCACGCTGCTGTCCAGCGCTGCCCGCATCTAGGAGAACCGGGACCCCGCTTTGCCGGCAGTCAAAGCCAGTCTAGCAAAGCAGAGGTGCGCTCTTTGCGTATCTCTGCAGCAGTGTATGGAGAGATACGTAGAGGGCGCACTTCTCCTGCGTAGCGCGGCTCCGATGACGTCAGCGACAGGAGCCGGTTCTCCTAGATGCGGGCAGCGATGGATGGCGGCATGGGATCGATCGGTGCGTATGGGGCTGGAGGAAGCCCCAGGTATGTATAACAGCTTTTACTTCCATTAGCTCTGGTTCCCTTTAAGCATTATATCCTAAGTGGAATCGCCACAATACCGCCACAAAACAAATGTTTATTAACAGAGAAAATGACCTGCAAAGTTCCACGACTTTGCAGGTCGCAGATTGTGTTGCCCTGGAGAGGCAGAGCTTTGAGCTGTAGCTCTGCCTTTCTGCCTTCAATCTCTGTAGATCTCGGCCTCCTCCCCGGCCCCCTCTTAGTGAAAGAAGACTGAGAGGGGCAGGAGGTGACAGTGATCAGCAGAGATTGACTGCAAAGGAGGCAGAGCTATAGCTCAAATCTCTGCCTCTTAAAGGAAGTAAATCCCTGCAAGCCCAGGAGATTTGCAGGGCTATTTCTCTATTAAAAAACACTTGTTTTGCGGTGGGATTGTGAGGATTCCTCTTAGGATATAATGCTTAACAAGATTAAATAAAAAAAATGGAAAAAATGAGACTTCAGAGTCTCTTTAACAAGGAACTTATCCAATGACAGTTACTTTTGGTGATTTCATGGAAATGGGACTTTGTACAGTCTCTACACTGAGGTTAACCTCTTGAGGACTGCAGGGCTAAACCCCCCTAGTGACCAGGCAATTTTTAGTTTAAAAGGCCACTGCAGCTTTAAGGCCAAGCTGCAGGGCCGCACAACATAGCACACAAGTGATTCCCCCCCCCTTTTCTCCCCACCAACAGAGCTCTCTGGTGGTGGGGTCTGATTGCTCCCCCATGTTTATTTATTTTTTAATAAATATTTGTGTTGCCCTTTTAAAAAAAAAAAAACCCTCTTCCTTTAAATCCCTTCCCTCCCTCGCTCCCTCCCTCCCCACAGCCGGCCAATTACGGCGATCGGCTGTCATAGGCTTCTGCCTATGAGAGCCGATCGCTCTCTTGTCCCCCAGGGGACAGCCGTGTCACACGGCTGTCCCCAGTGCAGCGCTGCTGCTGATCGCAGCGCTGCACAGAGTAAATAGACGGCGATCACGCCGTCTAACAGTCTCCCGAGCGGCAATAGCCGCTCGGAGACTGAAGGTGGGGCGGAGCTCCGCCCCCCAAGCAGGAGATGCGCGCGCAGCCTGCGCGCGATCTCCTGCAAAACAGAGCCCCAGGACTTTACGCCAATTGGCGTTAGGCGGTCCTGGGGCTGCCGCCGCGGCCACGCCTACTGGCGTGACGCGGTCGGCAAGAGGTTAAGTACAATCCTCCAGTGTAAAAGGTAGAAGAACCATCGTCTCAGCTGTGATTATATGACGCATGTAAATGTTTTTTGCTAGTATATCAAGACGCTGCTTGTATACCAAATCAGAATTTCACAAAAAATGTTGCTTGCATATCAAAGCGCTCTCAAACCAAGTTACTCTCAATCCAAGGTTTTACCGTACTGAGTAAGGTCATTAACATCAAGAATTTTTAGTAGGTAGGAGTTACATTAAAAAGTGCCACAAGCTAATTCGGGCACAGGGATAACCGAAAAATTCAGTTTAAAGGGTGGTAGTAGAATATCAGTAAATTTACCAATATTCTATTACTTAATTCATATAGCGAAATATCGGTAATATTTGCCGATATTTCACTCTGACCTAACCTCTCCATACCCTCACACAGAACTCTCTCCTGGTGGTGCCTAAGCTTAACTCCACCGATGCTTAACCTTGAACACCCCCCCCCCCCCCCGGTGGTGACTAACCTTAACACCCCCGGTTGGCAGCTAACCCTAACTCTTTCCCACCCCCACACCGAGCAACTAACCTTAACCCTCTCGACCGCCACCCCTCCAACCTTAGCCTTCACAGTTTGCATAGCGGGTGGGCCCCCGGTATGCAACAGACTATCGAGGCAGTATCTGTTTCAGTGAATGTTTGCAAGCTTTAAAATATTGTTATAATATTTTATAACATCCTTATATTTGTTAAAGTTTTTATTTAATAAAATACTGTTAATGCACTTTTTGTTTTACAGACATGGTACACACTACTACTCCATCACAAGTGGTTGGCAAGCAACAGCCATTTTGCCTTGTAATGTCACATATCAGGAGGTTATGTTTGTACAAAACAGTCTTAAACAAATTCCAGCCCAAAAAAGTGCTGCTGATTAAATTCAGTCTGAGCAGTCAATCAGTCTGAGTGTGATGTGTAATACTTTCTAATCTTGTCTAATACTGCTGTAATCTTTTATAGTGTCATCATGATGTTTCCAGCTTTTTACTGCCTAATATGATATTGTTAAATGTTTCACTGTTTATTTTAATAATGTAGTGTTTTCTTTTACACACGTTTTCTATTATAGGTGGTTTCAAGCTCTGATGGCCTGGTAACTATTTGTTAGGGAGACCTCTACAAGGCCTTTTTTTAACAGTTAATAAAAATCAAATCAAAAACTATTTACCTACTGACAATGTTGACATCTGTTTTTCTTTTGTTTTTGGCAAAGACCACTGCACAGCTAATTCTATTTGATAAACTGACACTAGTTGAGGCTCTATCCAAAAAATAAAGTTATTTTAATTTGGCTGACAGTTATTTTAAAATGTTTTTGAAGTGCTGTTCTTGTCTACAAAGTTTTTTACAAAAATGTTGACATATTGAGCAAATTAAGCACTGCCATTGTATGGTGACACCGCTGATTGGCCCTTAGTCATTCTGTCACAGTATATACAGCAATAAGGGACTCCAAAAAGCTGTATATTTAAAGGGACTCCGAGCACCTCTCATGGACATGCCTTTAAGACTCCGACCAGTACTGCAAAGTACTTAAAGATGCATATCATTCTGTAGCATGTGCTCTCCTCTTTCATTTGATGCCTCTTTCATTTGATCTACACCAGATAATTTCCGTTCAATTTCAATTTAAAAATTGCAGCTGCCATCTTGGCTATGTTATAACTTCCAGGTCACCCCTGTCTTCTCTGTTAGAAAAGTGCATCTCTGAATGAAGCAGGAAGAGGAAGTGACACACATGGCCATTGCAAGAGGCTTCTCCAGAGGGGTCATAGCACGACTTTGTTGGAAGTCATCTGTCTTAAAGGCATGCCCATGAGAGGTGCTCGGAGTCCCTTTAAGGTTATAAACCACTCCCATTTTGTCCTCCAAGCTCCCTAAAATCGACCATCTGCACAGGTGTACATATTTTCATTTAAAACACATTAACAATATGGTCCTCAGTTGTTGTTTTTTTCTCTTATTTTGATGCATATGGCTGGTCTGGTTGCACTCATGAAGGCCACAACAAAACCTCTATATTATTTTTACCATTAATTTCATGGTGTTCTAATTTCAGACCTTCTGATACTAGACAATTTAGCACATCTGCACCAAGCTACAGTGATACTATTAGCTTGATTCATTAAGCTGTGCTGCTAAAGTTAACATTTAACGTGTTAATTGTCATAGTAGCAGCCACTAGTGAAGTATTGTGGCAGCGATACTTCACAGGACCGCCAGCATTTAAAGTAATGTGCATTGTTATGGAATCAGCGGGTGTAACTAAGGGAAGGCACGCTCCTTAAATGGCAGCAAGCGCTGCTATTTAAGGTGTGCATAGCGGCCGGTCCTGCACATTAAGCTGCGCTGCTAATGAATCAAGCCCTATATCCCTTACATACTCTTCTCCAAGCGGGGAACCATCATCAGCCTGCTGGCAGGCTGAAATAAAGAAAAAAAAAGCAATAAACATTTGTACAGCACTGTGATCTACCACAGTGTTGTACAAGAGACAGCCTTGTTTCTTAACTGTCCCTCCCAATGGCTCACAACCTGATCCCATACATAGGCTGATGCCTATGTAAGGGTAGTGTAGTGTATGGATCGCTGTCTAGGGTTAATTAAAATAAATGTAATTTTTATTTAAATAATTTTCAATTTAATTTTTTTTAATTAATAAAAAAAATGTGCAGCAGCAATCAGAGGCCACCAAAAGAAAGCTCTATTAGTGGCAAGAAGAGGAGGTAAAATTCATTTGAGTGCTAAGTTGTATGAACAAGAAATACATCATTAAAGTGGAGAAGTGCTGAATTGTAAAATAAATTGCCTAGGAAGTATAAACCATTGGTCCTCAATAGGTTAAAGTGCATACAGTACACACGCATGAGCATTCTCACCTGCAGATAGGTGGAAACGACCTGGCACTCATGGTCTTTTGGCAGCAAATCAGGGAGGGTCAGGGCTGCTACTAACATGAGTATAAATCTTTAAATCTTTAGAAGCAGCTCCTGCCACTTCCTTTCAGGAAGTATATTGACCATAACTTGTGTCACAGCAGCTAGAGGCAGAGTAGGGCTAGAATGATGGAGGGTGCAACACTGCCAGAGATATGAGAAGGTAAATGAAGAAGTACACAATGAGGAATTTGCATGCTCTGAGGGTGGTGGCATAATGGTCACCTTGATCCCTCTAAGCTATGGCCTTTTTACAGCTACCATTAATACCAATAATTAAAATTATTGTTATTATTTAGTATTTATATAGTGCCGACATCTACTCAACGTTGCACAGAGTATACAGTCTTGTCACTTAACTGTCCCTCAGAAGAGCTAATAATCTAAACCCCACCTAAGGTCACATGCCTGTTGTAATCTAGGGTCAATTTAGAGAGAAATCAATTAACTTATCTGTATGTTTTAGGGATGTGAGAGGAAATTGGAGTGCCAAGAGGAAACCCAGGCAGACATGGGAAGAACATACAAGCTCTGTGCAGATAGTGCCCTGGCTGAGATTTGCACCAGGGACCCAGCGTATCATGCCAGTGCATCATGTCATGAAAAAAGTCACACTACATGATATCTACGGAATGTGGAAGAATTGCATGCAATTACATAATGTAATTGTTATATAATCGAATTTAATAATTTAGAGTTCTTATAAATGTACAGTACTTAAAGAGACTCCGTAACAAAAATTGCATCCTGTTTTTTATCATCCTACAAGTTCCAAAAGCTATTCTAATGTGTTCTGGCTTACTGCAGCACTTTGTACTATCACAGTCTCTGTAATAAATCAATGTATCTTTCCCCTGTCAGACTTGTCAGCCAGTGTCTGGAAGGCTGCCAAGTTCTTCAGTGTTGTGGTTTTGCTATGAAATCCCCCTTCCAGGCCCCTCTATGCACACTGCCTGTGTATTATTTACATTAGGGCAGCTACTCTCTTCTCTCTTATCTTTTACAAGCTGGATAAATCGTTCTCTGAGCTGGCTGGGCTTTCACATACTGATTAATTACAGACAAGGGCAAAGCTGTTTGCAGGAAGAAAAGAGCAGGCTGAAACTTCAGTGCATGAGAACTGCAGGGGGAAAGAAACACACAAATGATCTCTTGAGATTCAAAAGGAAGGGTGCATACAGCCTGCTTGTGTATGGATGTATTTTCTATGTGTGGACATACTGTACATCAACCTACTTCCTGTTTTGGTGGCCATTTTGTTTGTTTATAAACAAACTTTTTAAAACTGTTTTTAACCACTTTTAATGCGGCGAGGAGCAGCGAAATTGTGACAGAGGGTAATAGGAGATGTCCCCTAACGCACTGGTATGTTTACTTTTGTGCGATTTTAACAATACAGATTCTCTTTAAAACTATTTGAACATGTACTGTCTTAATTGGTCATTTGGGATCATGTGCACAGATAGTTTAAAGTTTGTTCTAAGAAATATCCGTCTTATTGATGATCAGACATTTCCACACCCTCCAAGAGTCCCTACTTAAAAAAAAATTTCAGGGCTTTGTTACAAAGAAACCAAGAAACATAATATACTGTAACTAGTTTTAGCTACAGTTATTATAGTCCAATAAACCATATCGTTACCATTAATAAGGCAGAAAAAAGGGCGCCCAATAAATATCGTTAACAAAACTAGAACATTCAAGTTTTTGAAATATGTTATCATTTTAGAAGCTTGCAACATTATAGTTTTTGTCATATTATTTTGTTTGTATAAACAGATTTTACATTATAAAAGATATTATCATTTTTATGTGTAAAAGATTGTTTCTGCAGGGTAGTGGTTAGGGTTAGGCACCACCAGAGGGGGTGGTTAGGGTTAGGCACCACCCTGGGGGCGGTTAGGGTTAGGCAACACCGGGAGGGTGGTTAGGGTTAGTTACCTCCAGGGTGAGTGGTTAGGGTTAGGTACCTCCAGGGTGGTGGTTAGGGACTACCGGGGGATGTTAGGGTTAGGCACCAACGGGGGGTGGTTAGGTTTAGACACCACCAGGGGAGTGGTTAATTTTAGGCACCACCAGGATCTGTTTGACAATAGGGTTGGGTTAAGCTGTATTATTGAATTACGTAACAATTTTTAATGTTAATATATTTTTGTTATTAAATAACTTATGATCTCCCGTCTGTTTTAAAAACGCGATTTATCATTAACCACGTTCAACAATGATGTTTATTATTATTAAGATTTCGTTATCCAGCCGGGCCCTTTTTTCCTGGCGCCCTTTTTTCATGCACACCTGCATTTTCACAGTAAATAGAGGGGTGTCTGTATGCCAGTTTTCTTTTTTTGTAAAATGAATTTAATTCTGCCTTAACTATCTTGTACTAAAAAAAAAAAAAAAACCTATCTTGTACTAAAATAACTTTCCAAACTATACACTTTGCAAATGACATAAAATGTATTCACTTTATAGAAAAGTTCAGCTTAGATTTCAGAGAATAAATGCTTAAAAAACTAATATCAACAATGTTCTTAACCATAGCATATTCCACTTTGTACTTAGGAAGTTTCTGCACACTTTTAAAAGGGTTTATAACTTTTAACAGCACTTCAAATCACACAATTAAAACCATCACAACTAAGAGACCAAAAATAGCCATTTCAATTAAGATACAGATTTGGGGCATTAACATTAATCTTCACAATCCACGCTTTCTATGTCAAACAGTTCTTTAAAGTTCTGTTCAAGTGTAATGTCAAAAATACAAGAAACACATTTCTTTTAAACCTTCAAAGAACACTTTATTCCCCTTGTGTCATTTTAAATATATATTCAAAGCTACTGTAGATTTTACTTTTATCTGAAAATCCGAGAAATAGAACTAGCAAAGGAAAATTCTAAATACAAAGTAAGCATTCCAGTTCTTTTGGCAGATTAGCTTCACTTCAGTTGAGTTCATTAGCAGTTTTCTTCAGACCAAATTGAAATTCATACATGTTCATAGAGAAAAGTAAAAAGTACAGTGCCTTTTACTGGCACTGTCCCAGAAATGTAGATTTCCTTAGTAACCTAATTCATGCAAGAGAGGAAAAAAAAGGATGCACAATCAGTGTCCATTACCACTATGGAAATCACAAAATGTTGCTTGGGTTGCATTCTTCATCGAGGAAGAATGTATTCTATTTATAGTATGTATAAATTGAATTATGCAGCAAAATATTTACACTGACACTTAACCTTCATATTAAGGATACACATATTGAGCTATATCCTATTACTAAACTCATCAGCGATAAGCACTTGTGAGTTCTTAAATTAGGCGATGAGCGCATCGCCTAATCCAATTAAATTTTTACCCCTCCACTGGCAGTAAAGAACTCACTTGGGTGATATAATCGCGCAGCAAGTTCTTTACACCCTATCCAAATGCAGTTTTCAGGCTGCCGGGAAACAATGTTTCCTATCAGACATGAGCGTTAGCATAAAACCGGCAAATAGCAGATCTAAACATGCTAACTCATGGGTTGCACCGCTGCATATAATGATAAGGAGATCCCCAGAGCTCCCTGTCAGGTGGTCCACATCGCCAAAGTTCCCCGCATCTGAGCCAGACACCTGTGAGTAATTTACTTTCAGCTGCATCTGCCACCTCTTGCCACAAGTCCCAATGCTGTAATTACAGTATCTTGGAGCCCCGTCAAAGCATCTTTGAAGCTCCCACCGGGGCTTCCCATTGGTCCACTGTTTGGACCACTTTTGATCAGCTTTGGGACTTTCGGCGAGAGGCGGCAGATGTCTGGCGGCTGAAGGTGAATTACTTGCGGGTGCCTGGCTCAGCTGCGGGGAGGGGGCTTAATCGATGTGTGGACAGCCAGTCGGGAAGCTCTGGGGGTCTCCTTATTAATGGAGACTCCCAGATGCAGCGGTGGAAGATGGGGTTGGATGTACAGTGGGTGCGTGCGCATCTCTGGGGAGCGAAGGAGCAGTGCCATGGTGCTGAATGACAGCATCACAATGCAAAACCTCTCTCCCCATCACCCAGGACATGGGAGCATCCCTCAGGCTTTTGCATGAGTAATGCTCCCTAATGATCGGCCATCGCATGAAGGTAAACAGAAATAGGGTTTGCTAGTAATCCTCATGTGATGGCAAGGGGATATTTTGGTAGCACAAAGGAAACTTACACCACATTTGGCAGGTGTTTTTAATGTTTTGGCTGATCAGTGTATAAATATTAGATACACTGAATACATCTCATATGTGAAATGTTATCTTTTGAGTGCACTTAGATGAGAAGATTGCACTGTTAGGAAATAGCATGAAATACATTTTATGACTTCCAGAGTGAAATCAAATAAATCATTAGAGTAAGTTAGTGTTACACTTTTGTAGAGGCTATGTTGTCACTGGAATAGTGATTAATCCCTATCCAAGAAGAAATAATAGCACTACAGATTTATATGTTCTACTCACAGGAGAAATAGCTTAAAGGTGGTTACATTCTGTCAAGTCATCTTTCTAACCTCTTTTTACTGTTTTTCTTTGCAAGCACTTCTTTCCAACAATATGCTGCTAAATAAAAGTAGTGCCCTATCAGTATCAGAAATACCATTTTCATAGATCTTGTTAATAGCAAAGCTGAGAAATTCATTACTTTTCTTGGACTGAATAAAATTAAGTTTACAAAAACTGTATGGGCCGCAGAGCAATCTCATTTTTTATTTCAGCTCAGTGTGTTTTTCCCTCCATTTAATTTTCCACCTCAATTTCTTTTCTTCATTTATTGGTCTGTTAAGCTCACTGTACTGGATATACATATATTACAGAGTCTCTTATAGTTTGTAAAAGAAACTTAAAAAGATGGACTGAGCACAGATTATATTTGGAGGTGTAGAGTTCAATAAGAGAAAGCCTAAGCATTTTAGTGTATCATATACTCAATAATACAGACAATAATACTCAATAATAATAACAGTCCATACATTTTTTTTTTGCTTTTTTTGCTCCCTTTAATCCTGGCATTGATTATTTCAGATAGACTTTTCTCATGGGCTACTTAGGCCTACTGGTGCAGGTCTGCAAGGGGTAGCAGTAGCTGCTGTACAGTATAATTATATTTATAATTAAGCCATCCTTAGCCACATACAGATAAAAAGGGTTTCGTAGTAATATGGGCTCAAGGATAAGCCGCTAGTAGAATTGTGGTAACATTACCAATATTCTACTATTGGGCAATAGGTAATGCGATAGTAGGATAATGGTAATTTTTACTATCTTTAAATCTAACCCTATTCTCACTTGAATCCTCCCTCCATAATATCTGCCGGTTTCTGCACTGCACTTTGTGGCTATAGTGACAATTAACACTGCAGTCTATTTGGCACTCATTTTACCGATCCGCTGCCTGCATCCATATTACCTGCTTTGTCCTTGGCCTACCAGAACAAACAAATTTGTTTTTGACTAGTGATGAGCAATGCGTAAAAACCGGAAGAAATCCAAATGAGTTTCATTCAGATTTCATCCGGATAATGAATGCAGGTGTGCGTGTGGGTGTGTGTGTGTGTGGGGGGGGTTAAACTTACCCAGCAGCCTTCTTCCATCTATCCCACGGCACCTCCCACACTGCGTTCCAAGCCGCGTCATGTGACTACTTCAACCCAGAAGGAGGAAGTGTTTGTAGTCACGTGACGCGGCTTGGAATGCAGCGTGGGAGGCGCCATGGGACGGATGAAAGAAGAGAGCTGCTGGGTAAGTTTAACCCCCCCCCCCCCCCTCACGCACATGCACACCTGCATTCATTATCCAGATGAAATCCAAATGACAATCGTTCAGATTTCATCTGGTTTTTACTGGTTTTTACCCGTTGTTCATCACTATTTTTGACACAGTGTGCCATTCCTAAAACCAAAAAACTAACAGAGAAGACTTTAAACTATATTAAATTCTAGATGCTTCTCTTGCTGAGGTTATGGTTCAGTTTTAAGAAAAGACTAAATCAACATAATGCAATGTCCACCAGGGAAGCATCCATCCCAAAAGAAAAGGAAAACTATCCCTTGGATTATATAGGACATGGTAGCACAACCGAGGACGGTGCACGTATCAGTAGAAAAACACAATGTTTATTAAATCTTCTTTAACCACTTGCCGACCGCGCACTTATACCGCGCGTCGGCAAAGTGGCAGCTGCAGGACCAGCGACACAGTTCTGCGTCGCCGGCTGCAGGCTAATTAATCAGGAAGCAGCCGCTCGCACGAGCGGCTGCTTCCTGTCAATGCACGGCGGGGGGCTCCGTAAATAGCCTGCGGGCCGCCGATCGCGGCTCGCAGGCTAAATGTAAACAAAAGCAGAAATAATCCGCTTTGTTTACATTCGTACAACGCTGCTAACAGTAGCAGCGTTGTACCAGATCAGCGATCCCCGGCCAATCAGCGGCCGGGGATCGCTGTCACATGACAGGCAGGAGCCTGTTAGAGGCTGCACAGGACAGATCCGTTCCTGTGCAGCCTCGGATCTCCGGGACAGGGAGGGAGGAGAGAGGGGGGGGGGGGAATTTTGCCGCGGAGGGGGGCTTTGAGGTGCCCCCCCACAACACCCAGGCAGGCAGGAGCGATCAGACCCCCCCCAGCACATCATACCCCTAGTGGGGAAAAAAGGGGGGCGATCTGGTCGCTCTGCCTGCACCCTGATCTGTGCTGGGGGCTGCACAGCCCACCCAGCACAGATCAGCTAAAACAGCGCTGGTCCTTAAGGGGTGGGGGGGGTAAAGGGTGGGTCCTCAAGTGGTTAAAAAGACACTTATTGAAGATATTTACTGTAATAGTTTCAATGTATAATCCATTTAAGTCAACCAAAAATTGCCAACCAGACGAAAATCAGAGTTGGAGTAAGAATAACTATGTCTGGATAGACCAGACACAACTGAAGCTGTATACACCCATGATCATGAATACAATTCCAATATGAGTGTGCTCCCACGTTGCCATTGACAGGTCATCTCCTGTGTGGTGACATGCCTGTACCATATTTCTCAAAATTGCACATTATGATGATGCTAAATGTTGATTGTTAAATGCTATGATTCTGCTCCTTTGGGACTGAACATTTCTAACATGCATGCCAGGATTTCAGTCTATACTTAGGAGTCCATTACTGAACAGAAAGCCATAGCAGTGGTCATGTGACCATAATCTCAAATTAGAAAATAAAATGTCTGCAGGCATATTTCTACAAAACAACAGCTGTTTGGGAATTGGTAAAAGTGGCATCACTTTTTTTAGTATGGTTGAAATTCAGCTTTGAATGTACTGTACCAAGAATTATATTCCTTTATTGTTGTTGTTTAATCCTTAATTACATTTTGGATACATTTTTGTCTTGATAAACATTGAGTATTTAAACACTTTCAATTCTTAGTAACAGTGTAAACATTTGTATTCTTGATTTAAAAAGCTGAAAGTCAAACACAAATGTCTAAATGACATTTAACTTTAATTGCTGCCAGCTGAAATGAAGGGCATTTTGGAATTAAACTAACAGCAGGATTTACTCCTGCTTACTCAGCATCATCCTGCAAGGAGAATCTTCACTAAAGTCATTAGTCGAGGAACCTAACTGCCTGAAAACAGTGTATTTTTTCCCTAATTATTTAAGTTGATTTCTATCCAAAATTTTTGTTATTTTTGGATGGACTGCAGGATTAAAACCAAGTTTCTACAGCTGCCTGTGGAAAATACCTCTAACTTCCTGTATTAGTGACTGCTTGGGATTGGAAGTAAACATTTTATGGTTTGTCACACAAGAAAAATAGAGCAGCAGCATTATAATTTGACAGAGGTTTTATGCTTGTCATAATATAAATAAGGATTGCTATGCACTTTCTAAAAACTTTAAAAAAAATGTACGTAGTGATCATTATTTGGATGCAATCCTTCATTAAATCAGCCAAAGAGAGCTTGATTCTGTGAAAAAAATTCTTACAGATGTGTGTGGTGTGCATGGGGGGGGGGGGAGTATGGCAACTAAAAATAAATGATGTGGAACTCTCCCACCATAATCAGGGGGTAAAAAGGTCTCCACATCAAATAAGTTGATTGAGTACAGGGATACATTATTACCCCTTATGTATTGCAAAACTTTTAGCCACAGCCCCTGAACAAGCATGCAGATCAGGTGCTCTGACTGAAGTCAGACTGGATTAGCTGCATGCTTGTTTCAGGGTGTGATTCAGCCACTATTGCAGTCACAAAGATCAGCTGGACTGCCAGGCAACTGGTATTGTTTACAGGAAACATCCATATCACTCTCAGTTAAGGTTCCCTTTAAGCAACCTAATGTTTCTATTGCATTGAGCATAAATGGTAAATTTTAGGCCAGCTTCAGTTACTACTGTAGTGGTACCATGGTTAGTGTGCTTGCCCACCACACAGTGAGATCTGGGTTCGATTCCCAGCCATGGTATGATGTATACTGGTTTTTGAAATAGGATAATTCCCTGGCAGATGAGACCCTCCTCCCTCTGGTAGGAGGGAGGAGGGAATAGTTAGAAGGGTAGAAGGGTAGGTGGGAGGTGGGAGGAGGGAGGTGGGAGGAGACCCACAAGAGGCTAATTAAAATCTCTGTAGCAGCTGTCCCATAACTAATTAGTGTAGGCAGACAACTGAGTCAAATGGTATAAGGACCTTGCTTGGAGGAGGGAGGGTGGGCGGGCTTACAGCAGTGAGACCAGTGTGTTTGGCAATAATGTGTCTGCTGACAGTGATATGGAGGCTCAAAGTTTTGCTCAGTAGAGCATTATGGGGCGAATCGAACTTCCGCAAAAGTTCACCTGATACAGGCGAACGCGAACCCCCAAAGTTCGCCTGGAACCGTTTGCAGGCGAACCGTTCGCGACATCTCTAATTAAGACATTCCTGGACCACTTGAGTAATATTTATGTAATACAACTCATTCTTAATCATTTTACCTAGGGGCAGAGAATAGTCAAAGGCCCTCAAATTTCCTAATGGCATGAATATGACTAGAGAGGTCAAAATATCCTTTTGTAATGTATAATGTGGCTGTTTCTGAGATTAGAATCAATGTCAGCAATCACCTGCTACAAACATTGCTTGGACAGTAATCATAATTAAGCCATTTTACAGAATTCTAACCTTAGGGATGCTTCAGGTAAAAAACAAAACCCCCCATTGGCTGTCTCAGAAATAGCTGAGCCACTGATTGGCCAGGATATCAGATATGCCGTCTCTAAAAATGTAATAATGTTAACCTTAATCAACCCTATCATATATGTGCCAATAGGTAAAAATGCAGATTACTCTGATTTATGATTTAAAAATCAGTATCATTTTTTTATGGGGGGGGGGGGGGTTAAAAAGCTTGTTTTTGGATAAACAGAAGTAATATGGGAAATTCACCCAAATGGGAATAAAGACAACAGAAAACATTTAAAAGTGGATCTATTTTTTTCTTTACTCTATGCAGAATAAAAAATAAATATTTTGACTGGAGTTGGGATTTAAAACAAACATGAATGAATGCAATGCTCATAAACATTACAAAACTTTGAATGTCAAATCTGATTATGAAAGTCGTAGCTGAAAGCTTAAAATCTACAACGGGTTACATTAATGAAAGTGAGCAGAAGGTTTCAGAATGTTTCTCACTGTCCCCTGACAAATATCACGGACAATCTGTGAGTAAATCCTATGCATGCTGTGTCTGCAAGGCGGCCAAAGAATATTTTGGCACCAGAAACAATCTGCAAAGAAGAGTGAGGACTATACACCACAGCAAAAAATGATTAACCCTTAACCCAATACAAAAGGTGTTTACATGTTATGATCTCTGTCAAAACATATTTACATTGTTCCTACATGTTAACTCTTGCAACCGTTTTTTTCTTTTTGTTTTATTACTTTTTACTTTTAAAAAAAACTAACAAAGTAATTTTGTCTATGAATGCCCAAATGTCTTTATACAGCTTCATATACATTAGATGACAAATGTTTGCGACCTGTGTGATATCAGAATATAGTGAGGTTTTCGGGACAATTGGTATGTTTGCCACTTTGTGGCTGCAGTCTTGTGCATGAGAGAATTTTTTTAAACAATCCCAGGTGGTCTTGGATTTACTAAACCTAGATTCTTACTCTGGGTAAGTACAAAGACTGCAACACAACCTATTTGAACCCACTAACCTTCCCACAACCTTTGCTATGCTCTGATATAGCACAGACAAAGGTTAACTTTTTAAAATAACCAGGACATTTTTGCAAGTACTAGACTTGCCCTATATAGAGATGATTTCTGAGTGTTTATGCTAAGTTAGTAGCTCATCCAATTATCAGAGTTTTGTTATAAATTTATACAATGTACAGCACCCGCCCCAGACATTTACATATTACATCAAACAATTGCAGTAAGCCCCAAAAGTCATAGAGGATTTATATTTGAAATGATCACCAATCATCAAGTGAGCGTTGTTTTGATATATTTTGTACATCAGTGTTATGCTCTCATGGTAAACAGGCACAGCAGTAAACAAGAGAAAACCATAAATAATTTGGAATGTTTTGTAACTTTTGCTTGTTTTTGATAACAGAAGCTCCACTTATCTGTGAGAAACTCTCAAACCATTATAAATTTTGTGGGAAAATATCAGTCCTTATTAAATAATGGTTTGTATTTACTGGAAAGTATATAGACTTGTATGTATAAGTGAGTATATACAGCTTCCAAGCCTCACCTCTCCACACATTATTCTCTTTTTACTCATCTGACACGGATATTTTAGTAGTACTAACGTAGGGGGAGGTGTGCATTACCGGGGTTACAAGTATATTACTGTGATAGCACGTGGGGCACACTCACTGAAATTTTACCATTGCTTGGTCCATCAGGCCCATGGTAAGAAATAGGATAATTTGTATGGATCAATAATATACATATAGTGGAGCTACATGACTAGTGTCAAATGTATTCTACCTTGTAAAGATCCAGACCAGGTATGAGTGCCTCCATGAGGTGTGCCAGTTCTTTAACCTATATATACTGATGCTCAATATTGGGGAAGCCAATGAGGAAGCTGATTGTCATAATCAGCGGGTGTGTCTGCAGGCGGCGTCTGACTAGCATAGTGAACAGCCAATATGGTAAGTATAAGTGTTAATGCGTCTATATATATATATATATATTCACTAAGCTAGTCAGACGCCGCCTGCAGACACACCCACTGATTATGGCAATCAGCTTCCTCATTGGCTGCCCCAATCTTGAGCATCAGTATAGTTAGGTTAAAGAACCAGCACACCTCACGGAGACACTCATACCTGGTCTGGGTCTTTACAAGGTAACATACACTTGCTGTTTTACTGGCATTTTCTCAGAGTACTCTTTTTATTTTTAACCCTTTGCTAGCTGAGTGCTATTTTACTGATTCTTTGCCTTAGACCTTAACTTAATGCTTTACAGACTAGAGGAACAAAATTGAATATTGGCAAATGCATCTAAAATAGTGAATAGACACAGGTTGAACATTCTACCAATTTATAATGAATATATACTTTTTGGGATTTAATGACTTATTTTTTTAATTTATTTAATACTGCTACAGATTTTTATTGTAGTGTTATCATGTGTAATTGTTCAGATTGACCTCTCATACACATACAATTGATTTTTTACAGTTGTTTATAATTTTAGAGAATACTGGGATTTTTGATGCAGAGCCTCATTTTTGACGCTATATAAGTTCCTACCATGTATATTCGTTCCTCTTAGCTCCACATATTGCCTGATAAAGTGGGATGTAACCAGTGAAACGCATTGCTATCATTCTGGAGTCTACTTGAATAAAGATATTTTTCAGTGAATAACTGATCGTGTGTCTACTTGTGGGAGGTAAGTTCACCGCTTCCTCCCCCTTTTTAAACAGTTTTTAACTATTTTATCCTTATCTGGAGCCTCCGTTTTGAACAATTTTTTATTCTGAGTGTCCACCCTTGGTGGAGGGGTGTTACCCCCTTTCTTCTACTTCTACGGAGAGTGACATTTTTAACCTGAGTGGGGTCAGGTTCAATCTCCGCACCTGCCTACTGAGTGGTTACCAGAGGTAAACCACCTTTGTGAGTATATTCTCATATATTTACTATTATGACCAATTGGTTTGACATACTGCACTATTGGGGTTTTCGATCTGCTTTGTTTTTCAAATGGTCTGAATTGGTCTCGCTGAACTTGATTTCAGGTTCTAATCACTGCAGGGATGTACAGTATGTCTGGTGCATTTTTAATAAACAAGATGCTTACTTACCTGCTGTTATGTTGATCTTACTTTAGCCACAAATACTAGTTAGCATTTTACACTGTATAATGTAATGACACTGTCCACTGTTCTAATGTGTTCTTAATAACATGAATGATATAGTATCTTCTGTTAATGTAGTGATCAACAGTTCATTGGATATTCTTGTACAATAGGCATGACCAAGGAGGGAATAAGGCTGGCGTGCTCCGGGCCTCTCCCCTGCACCCAGACCTCGCATGGCCATCCAGTCAGCCTGTTTGTAGCCTTGCACTCATCCCATGAAACTTGCAACACCAATATAGTATTCATATGATTTACCTAGAAGCCACAAATAAATAGTTCCCTTTTTTACATGATCAGTGCCCAGACCTTGTTTCCTTGTCGTATTAGTTACACATGCACTGCTGAACTGTTGCCTAGCTTTAAAGCCTACCTTTTGATCACTAATTGTAGTTTGATAAGGGTCAAAAACATAGAGATGGTGGTTTGCAGAATTCAATATGACTGTAAGCAGAGAAATAAATGCTTTTCTCATTGTAGGATAATTCTATATGAATTCATATATAATACACATATAATACACCATCCCAATGGCAGCTTCCATCTCTGTTGTAATCTGTGCTGGGGGGGGGGGGCTTGTACTTTTTACACAAATGACATTACTTTAGGACAGGGGTGTCAAACTCAAATAGATGGTGGGCCGAAAGTTAAAACTTAAACCAGGTCGAGGGCCAACAGCCATATTTATTCAAGCCCCCACCCACCATTTTGAATGATCGCACAAAACATAATTTGCACCACACGTCATAGCTGCAGTGCAAAAACAAGCAAAAAAACTCTGTTTAGGTTAACCAGGCATAATTGCCCAGAGTAAAGGTTAGCCAGGTATGGGCCACCAGTATAGGTAGCCAAGCATAGGAGCTTCACTATAGGTAGCTAAGTATAAGTAGGTGCCTCAGTATTGGTAGCCAGGCATAGGTAGGTGCCTCAGTATAGGAAACTAGGCATATGTGGGTCACTCAGTATAGGTAGCCAGGCAATAGGTAGGTGTCCCAGTATAGGTAGATAGGCAATAGGTAGGTGTCCCAGTATAGGTAGCCAGGCAATAGGTAAGTGCCTCAGTATAGGTAGCCAGGCAATAGGTAGGTGCCTCTGTATAGGTAGCCAGGCAATAGGTAGGTGTGCCAGTATAGTTAGCCAGGCAATAGGTAGGTGTGCCAGCATAGGTAGCCAGGCAATAGGTAGGTGTGCCAGCATAAGTAGCTAGGCAATAGGTAGGTGTGCCACTATACTAGGTAGCCAAGCAATAGGTAGGTGCCTCGGTATAGGTAGTTTGGCATTGGTAGGTGCCTCAGTATAGGTAGCTAGGCATAGGTAGGTACCTCAGTATAGGTAGCTAGGCATAGGTAGGTGCCTCAGCATTGGTAGCCGGGCAATAGGTAGGTGTGCCAATATAGGTAGCCAGGCAATAGGTAGGTGTCTCAGTATAGATAGCTAGGCAATAGGTAGGTGCCTCAGTATAAGTGGCCAGGCAATAGGTAGGTGCCTCAGTAGAGGTAGCCAGGCAATAGGTAGGTGCCTCAGTATAGTAAGCCAGGCAAATGGTAGGTACCTCACTGTAGGTAGCCAGGCAAAAAGTAGGTGACCATGTATAGGTAGGTAGGTGTCCCAGTAATAGCCTGCTGGCCATTACACTCACCGGTGCGGCTGGTGGTGGCAGTTCTGCATTCTACACACCAGCGTGAGCTCCACACTGGAGAATGACACAGGAGAGCGTATGTCCCTGACTGATGGCGCATGTATACTGGAACTTCCTGTATACGCGTGCCAGCAGCCAGGGACACACAGCTCTCCTGTGTTCAGTGCGGGGTTCACGCTGGTGTGCAGAATGCAGAACTGCCGCCACTCGCCGCAACGTAGAGTGCAACAGCCAGCGGCGAAGAGAAGACAACAGCCCGCTGCAAAGAGAGGAGGGAGATGCCTGGCTGTCATTGGGAGGTGACGGGAGGTGGAGCAAGTTGGGAGGCGGAGCAGGTGAGTGACAGAGCATAGCAACCCTCTATCACTCATGCGAGGCTGATGGGTGGGGCGGACCCTCTAGCATGGCTGCGGGCCATCTTTGAAAGTGCAGCGGGCCACAGCTAATGTTAATTAAAAAACTAGCAGCGGGCCAAGTTTTCTGGAGCTGCAGGCCAAATTTGGCCCACGGGCCAGAGTTTGGCACATGTGCTTTAGGACAGCAGCAAGACACATAATTGTATAGGCAATAAGGGGTAGTTGTTATGTCCGACTCTAACTCTGTTTCAACAGAGCAGAATTCAGCAGCTCTATTGTGATGCTCATAGATGGGCTTTAATGAGAATCACAAAGAAAGAAATACATGATCATTTTTTTTTTGTATGGATTCATCTTCTGCAGCACTTTTATAGGAAACCATTCACATGTCTTGTTGTTGTTGGTGGTGTTTTTTTTTTTTGTTTGGTTGGTTTTTTTAGAAGTTCACAATCGGCTGTTTTTGTTTTTTATTTTTGTTTACACTCGTGACTTAAGACTTGTGATTTTTTTAGAAAATCTCTGACATTTTGCAATTGCCTTTCTGTCCCAAAAAATAGTAAGACATTGAAGTTATCTGAGTTATTTACAGTATATGTACAGATTTTTTACAGAGAGGATTTTAGGTGTTGCCTATCAATCTAAGCTAATTTGCACTACATATCAACAAAATCTTTAAGGGTATGTTAAGAAGGACTCAATAACCATCATTTCCAAGCTGTCAGGTTATAGTCATTGGTTACTGATTTATCAAAGTGCATCCCTTTAATGAGCAGAATATGTCAGTATATATAAATGTTGTGGTGACTTACTGCACTGCTGACTTGATGAACTGTCAACAGATTATTGATCTGACTATATAACTCCATAATGCTATTTTGCTGATGCTGTTACTTTATTTCAGAACCATAAAGTCCCATGTATCATTTGTCAGCTAAAATATACCTAATAAGATATGCTCTTGGATCATAGATTTATCTTCATTACTGCTTAGATTGTTTTTACATTAATTTGGTGATCTGTTTTTATATTGCAGTATGATGCATAGGTATATTAACATGTAAACTATGCAAGATTAAAAATAAACAATAGCATGTTAATGTAAAAAAAAATATTGATAGTGGAATGGAAAGGTCTTACTCTGGAATGTTTGTAACAAATACATATAAAGAGAGGAGAAGAAAAGAAAAAGAAAAATGCTGATTGAGTAAGTACTTAAAGTGGAATGAAACCCAGCATTTCTTCTTTGCTCCAATAGATTATTTACAGCATATTATATACAACCAGCATTTTTTTTTACTAGAACAGCATTCAAAGGGTTAAACACAGGCCTTAGAAGCTCCCTTGCAGGGAAAGCTGGACGAATCAGAACTAGAGATAATTTTATCTTGTGTTTAATTGTATCAAGTGAGAAATGTAAACAAACCCTTCTCTGACACTGCAAACTCTCCTGAAGACAGTGAGACAATCAGAAAGCATCATCTACGTTAGAAGATGAATAAAGCAGTTATGAATAAAATGAAAGTCAGCTTTCAGAGCAAAAAAGTAAACTTTGGGAACGTATAATTTCTAAATAAATAATAATACTTATGCACAAAAGCAAATATGATAACCGTATGGCATATAAAAAGTAGGAAAACATGTTTTTATTAAATATTATGTCAGGGTTTTATAGCGCTTTAACCACCACATACATATTTTGTAGAACTGTCTTTTGCAGCAACTACAGTTATAAGCTTTTGATCTGAGAGTATAACAGCCTTCTAAAGTGATCCTGAAGTCTACTGATACTAGACTTTCACAAAGTTATTATTCATTTTATCTTGTATTTGGGTTCATTGCAGTAATGTAAAAGGAATTAACATAACAGATTGCTTTTTACCAGATTGAGCAGCTGTCACCTACAAAAAATAGGTCTACACCGTAATGATCACTACCACCCTTCAGGCCATGCATTTTAGTACCACTCATGTTAGAGTTGCACCATAGCATCATTACTTAATGAAGTCTACTGGACTGTGCATTCTACTTCTAAACTCTAATGTGTGCGCATATGCCACTTTTTCCTTTTTTTCCTTTTTTTTTTAAACAATCAATTTTTATAGAATTTTTTTCAATGGGACACTGTATGCAAAGGCATGAAAAGATCAATAATAATAAAATGGTAATGCATGCATATGTTCAATTAACAACCTGTTATCATGAGATCACACACACTTCTGCAAGGTACAATTATAACAATACAACTGTAGTATTCATAATATCAATTTACTAGTCAGTAGCACATTTTATACAGACATGGGGTGTATACAAATAAGAGCCTACTTAAACTATGATGCAAGACAACTATACCCACTCTGGGATCCTCAAGAGGGCAAAACGCCATCTGTTCCCAAGGAACCCAAACAAGAAAAATGATTTGAAATGGTAGGTGAAACAGCCTAACATCCCATTCTTACTTTAGTGCTCCAACTACTAGACCCATAGTTGGGAGTATAACAGTAAGTATAGTATATCATGTTTGGATTCATAAGAACACAAAGCTTAAAGTGTGGTAACCCAGTTTGATGGCTACTAAAAATCAGAGAACAAACAAGTCCAAAAAGAACAAACCTAGTGTAAGCTACAAAGAACCATAACTGAACTGAACTAGAAAGGAAACCTCTGTAGGAACAAACTATAGGTGCTCATAGTTTAACACAGGAAATTTAATTAACAGGTTGATCTCAAGGCCAAGTGACAAGTGTAGGAATAAAAACCATTACAGTATGTATATGGTGAATAGATTTGTTGTTCGTTTATTACTATTTATCAAGGTGAGGCACCTTACCTCAGGTTTAGTTTCATATTCAGGTTGCTTGCTTTGAGAGATTCTAACATACAAATATCGGGAGTGTCAGTTGACTTAAATAAAGTCATACATTGAAGATCATAGATCAGGGTGCACATGGGACAAGAGTTACTGTATGTAAAACCTTTCTTTCGCCGGATTGGAATCTAGGCCTACATGTAATATTCCTAGTGCAGGGTCTAAGGAAAAAGGACATTTTTTTTGGGGGGGGGGGGAAGAGGTTAGGTTTTCTCTTTCTTTCCAATAGATGTTCATTTTTGGGGATAACCAAACTATATGCAAGAGAGAACCTAGCATTTTACAATTTCTCCAAAACAAGGGAGCATGATTGGGCATGTTAGCTAGTTTTTGTGGGGTCAAATACCATGATAACTATACTTTTTTGGAAGTTTCCTCAGTTAGCCTCACATCTAGAAAATAGTTATATTGAACTAGATGCTTAGCAAATACATTATTAGTAAATAATGGTATTATTTATTTGTTTTGGACTGTGATTGGATGCCACAGCTTTTCTCTGTTTGTCAAATTGCAACAGATCACTCTCCTGCACTGTGATTTTGTGCAGGAGTGTTCTATGATCTCTACAGTGCATCCTATTAGGAATTGCTTTGTTGATACTGCAGGCTTCTTGATCGTGACTTGGATACCAGTTCAATGCCACAAATGACATTGCTCCCATAGCAATAGGTTTTTGAATACTTGCCATTATGTCCAAGCGTGGGCTTGCTGTTCTGTTCAGCACCCAAAATTTTCCTGAAAACCCTGTCCAATACTGCAATTCTCCTTCCCCCATTAGCAGTAGAGTTGAGTGAGCTTGCCATTATATCCAGCAGCCAAATTTCCTGAACAGTCTAGGGCAATGCTTTATTTTACCTTATTATTATGGCCCCCATAATAATAGAGTTCAATAGAGTTGTGTGGGCTTGCCATTATGTTCAACACCCAAGTTTCCCTAAGAGTAATGTCCAATGCCACAATAGAGCAGTCCCCCATTAGCAGGCCTGGATTTACATCACAGGAGCCTATAGGCACAGATGTCCTGGCACCCTAGACTTCGCTCTCCATGAACCTACAAACTCCCACCAAACTGCACCGCAAGTGTGCTGGCGGTCCCAGCTGTCACTTCTCCCTTACCCATCATAGGTAGCAACAAGTGTCCCTTACTATTAGGTAGCCAAATGTACCCTCAGTACTAAGTAGCTAGCGGTGTCCTCGACTGAAGATCTTGTCAGTAGAATGCCGAAAGCTGGGTAAGTCGCCTCTCGTTTACGCTCTTCTCAGGACTATGCAGAAGTAGGCACTATTGGAAGGGAGTGAGCCGCCTTTCCATCACCAGGCACCTGTAGGCACGTGCCTATAGTGTCTTATGGTAAATCCGGCCCTGCCCATTAGGAATAGAGTTGAGTGGGCATGCGGTTATACCCAACACCCAAAGAGTCCAGGCCAATGCTGCAAATGACAGGGCCCCTATAGCAATAGAGTTGTATAAGCTTGCCGTTATGTCGAGAGCCCATGTTTCCCTAGGAGTCCTGTCCAATGCAGTAAATCTCCTGCCCCCTATTAGCAATAGAGTTGAGTGGGCTTGCCCTAATATCCTGGGCTCATTGTTTCAAGGAGACCAGCAAACTCAAGCAAACTTTAACTGAATAGTAGCTTTACTTCATTCAAAAAATTTTAGAGATGCAAACATTGTAGTGGCAATTCTGGAAGTAAGCTGGCAAATAGATAGTTATCAATAAATGATTAAATTAAAACTCACTGTCCAACAATCATTCCAAACCTCACTGGATATGCTTTGCAAAATACACGTGGTTGCTAATGAGTCCAAATGTCCATTTATTCCAATCCATGTGTCTTTAACCTCCCTGGCGGACGGTAAGCCTGAATTCGTGGTAGGAAAAAAATAGCCTGGAGCGGTAATCCCGAGCTCAGTTTGGGGTAGGAAAATATTTGCTTTCCTGGTGGTATGGGAGTCCCATGCGCAATCGGCACTGTGCAGCGGGAGCCCCATTTTCCCGCTCTTCTTCCGGAGACTCAGCAGCCAATCAGTGCGGCGGGACATCACCTTTATTTCCAAATAATATATTATCCCCATACATTGCACTAGGGACATAATTTAAATCTTGGGTTAACAAGGACAACTGTGCAAAAAAATGTGTGGGTTTTATCTATGGAAGCATTGTTTATTTTATAACTAGAGTGGTTGAAATTGAAGAAATAGTGTATTTTCTTTTTTTTCTAATTTCCCCTATTAAAATGCAAAAGAATAACATAATTACAAATAAAAATCAACCAAAAAAGCCTAATTTGTGGAAAAAAACAAGATATAGATCATTTAGGTGTGATAAGTAGTAATAAAGTTATTTATGAATGAATGGAAGGAGCACTGAAATGTGTAAATTCCTTTCATCTATAATGTGAAAACAAGATATGGACTGAAGCGGTTAATGACAAAGAGATGTTATTAAAAGATCCCTAGCAAATATGGGTATTATTGACATAACAAAATGTAAAAAAATAAATTACATTGGGTCCCTACATTTCAAAGGATGGCATTAGTTAGTGTGTATAAGCTGATAATTGAACCCAGTGGCACAGTTAAAGATACGTTGCCAGGGTTCCCTTTCTGATATGCAGAGTATTGGAAGTGAGTGCTGGATCTAGGTGGTATGCATTGTGGGTGGTGCAGTGTGTATAGGTGGCCTGAAGGCAGTGGGGGTGTCAAGCCAGGGTGCTGTGCATGCCCTGTTGCAGGTAGGGATGGGTGTTGTGCATGACGTTGGGTCTTCAAAACAGCTGCCAGGCTACCCATTGGTCCTTTAACAGACCTCTGGGAATCCTCCTTTGCCATGGTTCCCTTTCTTATGTGTGAAGGGTAAGACGCGGGTGGTGGATCTAGGTGTTATCCATTGTGGGTGGTGCAGCATGTATAGGTGGCCTAAGGGAGGTTGGGGGTGTCAGGAGGTGTGTGCCCTGTTGCACATTGATCTGTTAAAAAACAATGGGCAACCTTTGGCGGCACACATAAATATGCATGTACAGTATTTCTTATTAAGTGCTTAAGTCAGTGGTATTCTTCAATGCAATTTTGCCAAAATTGTGCAATAAAATCAGATGTTTTTTGGGTGTTCAAAGTCAAAATTCAAACAGCCATATTTGGGTTTAATATAAGGACAAACCAAATTCAAACACCAACACTACTTATGGATATATTTCAGTTAATCTCAGAAAACACTAATCAGTACCAATCTTTAACAACAACAAACTTTTTTTATATCAATCATTTTATGCCAATTATTTTCTGTAGATTTCAAAATACTTTTCCCTTTGATTCTGCAGTGTTATATTATTATATAACATTTCAACTGAAAAGCTAGTTGCTTTATTAAAAGAGTTCATAATTTTGATAGTGAACAAGCAAAGACTTTAAAACAAGAAAAAAAAACATTTCTCTAATTTATTCTGCTTTTGACATAAGCCTACTTTGGAAGAATTTTCACATTAAGGTTCTAAAAGGAAGTGGTTTATAGTGGCAATTTAAAATTCTACTCTCACACTATTTTCATGTTACTAAATATTCAGTTATGACTTATTCAACAGAACATACTTAGGGTTTTTTCTTAACTGGAAAGGTTCCTTAAAATGAAGATCATCAACTACCTTAAAATCAGTTACAACATACAGCACAAAAATGCAGAGACAGGAGATACCACAGGAGGAAAAATCCTAAAAGTAATCTGCAAAATTCCTATCCCGGTTATGACAATGAAATGCAAAGCAGTACAAAAGGCATATGCGGGAGGAAATTATAGTAAAATGTAAATGAGCCTTATAAAAGCACAGTTTTCATTTTAAAGAAGAGCGGTAGTAATTTGCCTCCTGGATGTGCACTTGTGGCAGTTATACAAATCCAACAGAAGCACCTGCTTGTCTATATTCTTTTCACATTTATTTTTATTATCATTCACAAAAAAATTAAATGGCCTTCAAGAAATAAGCATATGGCGCACAAATAAAAAATAAAACAACCAGTAATAAAAATAGAAAAAAAGAGTGTTTTTAAACTGGCTTTATTATAACTCTTTAAAAGTAATCAAGATCTTACATGTAATAAAACACTGCTTAGCCATTACAGCAATGTGGGAAATCAACCTTTGGCAATTACATGCTTAGCAACAAATCTACATTTTTCACTCTGTGAACACCTAATGCAATGAACACATTTTTTTTTTAGGACTGCCAAAAACACCAGACATATGTTCTGTTAAAAGTACTTATTATTTGATGTAAATGAACACTACCCAGTTAGCACAAACATCTGTGGAGTACACAGATTACAGAAGGTGTTTATACGGTATGGATGTAAAAGTATTTTTTTGTAGTTAGCACGCACGCACGCACGCGCACACACACACACACACACACACACAATTTGTGAAAACAGACAAGGAAGTACGTAATAATTATATATAAATACATTATACACAGATTCTTTCCTAGGTTGAGAAAATAAATACAAATAAATGGGAAGGACAGCCAAATACACATCCGGTTAACTGATAATTATATGGCCATGCTCTTATATTAATAGAATGAGCATAGAAGCTAGTTAAAGATGAGCAAAAACATCCAGCATAAAAATTTCCACTGACCCACGACTGGAAAATTGATAAAATCAAAGTCAACAGTTGCTGGTTCATTAGCTGATAGCTGGCCAATTAACTAGTAGTTAGAAGCTGTGATAGCATTCCTGATTCTAGTAAGTGCTTTGGAATGGATAATATTGGTATCCTCTGTCTGGCTGGAGACACAATGCAGAGCACTTTTTGGATCGTTTTCATTTACAAAAAAAAAAAAAAAAACACTCCCATTCACTTGCATTTAATCGTAGAAAAATTGCATTGATCACAATTTAAAAAAAAAACAAAAAACATGATGGCATCTATTTTGCTATGATTTTAACATTTGAATGAAAGTCAATGGGAGAAATTTTACATCAGAAAACCACATAGTAAAGCTATGGTGGTGAAAAGTTTGCCAAAAATGTTAATTTTGATGAACTGAAATGGGACTTTTCTTTGCAAAATTAGATACAAGGTAAAGGGACAAAGAAAGATGAATAAAGCAATGAACAGATTAAAGGAAAAAAGGGATCCAGTATCTGCTGCTTTGGCTACAGTTACCTCACTAGAAGTCTTTTTCATAGAATCTTCACCATAGTGTACATTTAAGTTTACCCCATACTGTCCTCAATTGAAGAGGTTGAGTGGAGATGGGTTGAGTGGATATGGATGTGTTCTTATATATCCTTACAGCCAACTCATCAGAAATAGACTATTACAGACCATTGTTGACAATATCTAAATAATAATGTTGTTTTAACCACTTTCGCACCAGTCCTTAAGGGGCCAGAGACTGCTGGTACCAAAAAACGCAGCATGTCGACAAATTGCCGCACATACTTGCCATTCACCACACTGTACCATCACTGCAAACCCCTCTCTCTGCCGTCTCTATGACAGCAGAGAGCTGTCAGCCGGTCAGGAGCTTCTTTCATTGGTTCCTTACATTATCAGTGTGAGCCAGTGTGATTGGCTGTGTGATTGGCTCACAGAGCTCTGCCATATCATGGAGGGCAGAGTGAGCAAATCGCGGCATGAAAAGAGAGGCGAGATTGGCATGGATGCGGAATACCGAAGCAGTAGAATCTACATCCAGTAAGAGCCACAGCACCACCTTCTGGACATAGATTCATACTGCTTCGGTCTGGATTCATATTACACCTTTGTTTACAACTCAATTCCCTCAGTTTAGATCTAAACATCACAAGGGATTTTGCAGATATTTTGTGAAAATGTATATGTTGGTTTTCTGCACAGGTCATAAATACATGTATAGCTCAGCATTCCTTCAAGTACGAGGTGGAGGACAGTGCAGTTGCAGATTATACTCGTACTGACTAGTGCAGGTGATACTCCTACTGAATTTCAATGCTACCTGCTATGTGCAGCTAATTAACCATGCAGGAAGAATGGAATTACTTGGGTATTTCTGGGCATTCAGTACTTTACACAGAGCATGCTATTTAACTTGCCAGGCCCCTCAAGAAATGGGCAGCAGGTGCATATATATATATATATATATATATATATATATATATATATATACATACATATATATATATATATATGTATATATATATATATATATATATATATATATATATATATATATATATATATATATATATAATTTCTACAGCGCCAACATATTACACAGCACTTTAAAATAAATAAACTTACAGAGAATGATAACAGGGGTAAAATATAACACAATACAGGTAATAAGCAGTAAGACAAACAATACCAGATCACTGGACTAGTAGTCCGAGTAATTAAAGTTTATGTAATTCTGTGAGCAGAATACATGATCAGGTAGAATACATTAGGAGGCCCTGCCAGAGGCTTACAATCTAAAGGGAAGGAGTGGCGACATGGTAGGAGGAGGGCTGCTTTGAGAGATTCTATGATGACCTGTATAGGCTGGGATGGTGTTCAGCAATCAAACTGAGGGAGTAAGGTACCGTTGGTGTGTTGCAGAATTCTGCTGAACTACTTGTGAATGCTGGTAAATTTGATTGTTCCACCCTTAGAAAGCTGCCCTTTGAAAGCGAACCAACATCGACAGAACCAACTATAGGTCCTCTTTATATACCATACACATGGCAAGAGAAAATGTGTAATCAAGATGGCATAAGCAGCTGGTAGACCATTTACAAATTAAGCAGTGGAGGAGGTCTCTATAGTCTCCTGCAAGTCAAACAACATTGTAGTTGTTATAGGCTTTGTTTAAAATCACAGACAAGCCACTAGGAAATAAAGTGTGAAACAAACAAAGCCAGATATTCAATAGCAATTAGTAATGGGAATCAGTATATGCTACTCTGGTGTTGATAATACGGTAGCGGCAAATCATGAAAGAAGCAATAGATGCAATAGATCATTACATACTGTACACAAGCAGTTGTGTGCATGTGCATGCGTGTGTGTGTGTGTGTGTGTGTATATATGTATATATATATATATATATTGGCATGCGCATCTGGGAGTCTGGGAGTGTGGGCATTGCATGGGTTGAGGGGGGTAGCAGCAGAGCCCTAGTGCCTGTTTTTAAATGGGTGGGTTCCAGTGAACTCTATGCCCAAGGGAGCACAATATAAATGGATAAAGGACAACTGTGGTGAGAGGTATGTGGAAGCTGCCATATTTATTTCCTTTTAAGCAATACCAATTGCCTGGCAGCCCTGCTGATCCTCTAATACTTTTAGCCATAGGCCCAGAACAAGCATGCAGCAGATCAGGCGTTTCTGACATTATTGTCAGATCTGACTGGATTAACTGCATGCTTGTTTATGGTGTGATTCAGACACTACTGCAGCCAAATAGATCAGCAGGGCTTCCAGGCAATTGGTATTGTTTAAAAGGATATACATAAGGCAGCCTCCGTATTCTTCTCACTACAGTTGTCCTTTAAGAAAATGTGAGAAGTGTACTCACTCTTGTGGAATAATATATATATATATATTTTTTTTTTACGAACACTAAACATCAAACTGACCAGGTGTACCCTTAATACATCCATGTTGCCATTTTTTTTAATTACGGTACGGTATACCTTCACTTTAAAGAGTATGACTTTATACACCATGCTACGTTAGGTTCATTTCAATATGGATTTTAATTCTGGTTTAACCATCTACAAGATATGTGAAACTTATTTTTGGCATTTGCATACATTAAACATTTCACTCTACTTCTACTAAACAGTATGCCAGCAAGTTTTCACAGTATGAAATAGTCGTGTCTCTGAAAAGAATGAAAACACTCAGGCAAATATGGTCAAAAGACAAACAACACAAGGAGGGGAGTAAGGAAAAGAATTTAATACCTACTGCTTGATTTTTATTACAGATGCACAAACAGCTTTAATTATAGAAAACAGACTGCAGCAAATCAAAACATCAACTTTGATTATTTATGTACTGTAGAGTAAAAAACATCATTAAATTAATCGAACACTTAGTGAAGGAATTAGAAACGAGATCTGCTTCCAAGAAAAAAACGTTTTATGTGAAGAAGAGTGTTTTTCTTTAACTCGGTTGAATGGAATAAATAATTTTTGAACATTAGGGAAGCAATGATGACGACAACTACATTTTAATCACTTACTTGTTAGGAAAAGAGCAAATCAAAGTGCATCTTTTGGCAGCAAATCAGATTAGCTTTTGAATGTCTTAATTAGTCACAATTGGAAAAATGTAGCCACACAATTTGCCAGGAACATTAATTGCAATGAAAAAAAACGAGCTTTCTATAAATCAGAGCTTATTTTATTTATATTATTTTGTTTTCACCAAGGTAATTTCTATCTCATAAAATGGGAAAGGAACTTACATATTAGTTCAGGGTTGCAATATATACTTAAAGAAGGAGAACATTTTTAGACATTCTCTATGTTATTTATGATTTATACCTGCCAGGTATACAAAAGTACGCAAATATGATAAAATACAGTAACTTTAATCAGATCATGAATTTAAAAAAGCACTCCACCCCACACCTAAATCTGTCAAACAAAATAATTGTGTAACAGGCTGCTATGACAAATTATGCTGTTCTAATATCCCTGTTATAAGTTATGTACAAGATTATACATTCCTCTATAGTGCCTGCATTAAAATATGGCTAGAAATACAATTTTACAGCATTTAATATCTTCTCTCTCAACACCAATAGCTGTGTTCATTCTATAAGGGTATTCCCCCTCTATAGACGGCCCGAACAGTTCGCCAGCGAACAGTATGCGGCGAACTTCTACTGTTCATGTTCTCGGTGAACTGTGAATACATGGCGTGTTCGAACCGCCCCCTAAACATCAGCATGGAGCCAAACTTTGACCCCTTGCCTCACAATCAACAGACAGCTAGCACCCCTCCTGGACCCCCCACACCCACATCAAAAAGCAGTTGAGGTGGCCATATTGGATTCATTCTCTGCTGGCTTCTGGCTGTTAGTGAGAGCAGAGTCAGACTTGCTGCAGATAGGTAAGAAAAGCATTAGCTAGGCCTGTGTTCTTGTTCCTCACTTGCTGTGAAAGCACCCCAAAGAGACTTTTTTGAGGGCTAGCACATTGGTCTCCTGTGTTGTTTTTATGTGTAACATGCCACAGCTCACCGACACACAGAGCTGCGTGCACACTACTGTTGTTGCTACATTAACCACTTCCTGCCCCACGTCATAAAAATAAGTCTCTGCACTCTCCTCCCTATAAAATCTTAGATAACACTGTTGTAATGATCTGCTCTGCTGTCTGCACAGGCAGACAGCTTTTTTTTTTTTTTTTTTTTTTTTTTTTAAACTCAGCACACAAACCCAAATTCATGAGTAATCAGTTATATGGGGCATTAGCAATTTCAATTTCTTTTCTTGCCGTACCCCTGAACTGAAATGTGTGATCATCATAGTTTATTCGTCGTAAATCGATAAGAGCTAAATAAGCATCTCTGTAACTTTCTTCATCCTTAAACTCTTATTCCTCACAATTACATGACTGTTGCTGAGACAATTATCTATTTATCCTTCTCATACCATAATCATATACATGTGTCCCGTCAACATCCTGTATATACTCCTCTCATCTCTCCAACCTCTCTTTTGAAGGGTATCTGTACCTTACAAACTCATCCAACAAACATATGCGTCCCAAACGTGCCATTCCCAGTCACCCCGTCATCCACTCCTTCCCAAGGGCACATCCTCCCACTCCAATACCAACCAACACCACTCCCCTCCAGCCCCAACAACGTTCACCCGCAACTCCTGGTTCTTAGCTCAGTCCCTCCCCACGGTAAATCTAGTCGAGATTAGCTGTAAGACTTCTCCATATTTCTTCTACTTTATTCGTAGTTCCCAGCTCCTTGATCTTACACAGTTCATCCATCCTGACAAACCATTCTCCTATATCTAGCCTAGACGGATTTTTCCAGTTATTAGCGATAATACTTTTGGCAACTATCGTGCCATATTCTTTGATCAGCGAGCATCCAAGGCTTTCTTTTTTAGCTGTATAGCTAAGGATTGCTTCCTTCGGTGTAAGTTCAAATTTTTCTTTTAGCAATCTCTCGGCCAAGAGGGTGATATCATCCCAAAATTTTCTAACTATCGGGCACTGCCACCACATATGTAAAGTACCTCCGTCCCCCTGTCCACATCTCCAGCACATCACCTTGCGGTTCGCAAACTTACCAACACGGGATGGTGTCATATACCATCTACCAATTGTTTTAAATTGAATCAATTGTAACCTTGGATCTTGGATTTTAAAAGTATTTACCCATATTTGTGGCCATAACCCTTCCAGACTGGACCCCAGGTCAGTTTCCCATTTCCTGCAATATGCAGGAAAGTCCTGGTCATGTTCTGCTGCGCAGATATCTGCATATAAACTCGAGATAGGTTTATTCATTTTTTTTCCCAGATAAAAATGTCTCTCAAAATTATTTAGCTCCCTCTTCTGAACCACCTTCGAGGCAAACTTATAGAAGAAACTATGTATCTGGGAGAAACCCCAAGTACTAATCTGGTCACTACACTCGAGGATCGATCTAATTCCCAGCGTGGGGTTTCCCCCAATATTAACAACACGTGTTTCGCGGCTTATATTATGTTTACCAAACCAAGCTGGATCAAGACCTGGGGGAAAGTCTGGATTATCTCGTAGGGTTATCAAAGGGGAAAACCCTGTTTTTTTTTGCCATTTTTCAATTATCCAGAGCAATGATTTCAGGGTTGGTTTAATCAGCGGATGGGACGATAAGTTATATACTTTATTAATGTTTTTAATGATCCAAGTAAAGACAAGATCAAAATCTGAATCTTCCTCCTCCAGCCGTGGCCATATCTTATTTTCTGCAGCAGTGGTGGCCTCTATTTTCCATTCCAGAATTCTTGTCAAATGTACACTTTTATGATAGTTATATAAATTTGGAGCGGCAAGTCCGCCCTGGTCTTTCCTTTTCATGACTAGTTTATAATTTATTCTGTGTTTAGCATTGTTCCAGATAAAATTCTGGAATATCTTGTGCCAGTTCTGGAACCATATATTAGGGATGGCTATTGGTAGGCTCTGCAACAAAAAAATAAGTTTAGGGAGGATCAACATTTTAATAATGTTAATCCTACCAATTAGGTTGAAACACGGACGGTCCCAGAATCTCAGCTTTTTTTTACATTCACCTACTATTTTCAGAAAGTTATTTTTAAAGAGAGAATCAAGATTGCTGGTAAGGTTAATACCTAAGTATTTAATTACGTGATTATTACACTTAAACTCACTGCTCTGTTTTATCTCCTCCATGAGTTCTACCGAACAGCCTATATTTAGGATCTCTGTTTTTGCTTTGTTCAGTTTAAAGTTTGAGTATTTTGTAAAAAAATTGAGTTTATCTCGACATTTTATTATTGAATTAAGTGGGTCCGTCAGGGTTAGGAGTAAGTCGTCGGCATAAGCCAGGATCTTCATCTCACCTTGCCTAGTTTTTATACCTCTAATTTCATCATCTTGTTGAATAGCTTGAATAATTGTTTCAATGCCAAGATTAAATAGAATAGGGGACAAGGGACATCCTTGCCTGACCCCGTTTGAGATAGTAAAGGTGTGATCAAGCTGATTATTTACCTTGACACTTGCACTTTGGTTTTTATAAAGTTTCTTCAAGTTCCCAATAAACATTGGGCCTAGTCCAAACTCTGCCAGCACTGCAAAGATAAAGCTTCTAGATATACGGTCAAATGCTTTTTCCGCGTCCACTGCAATCATCACTGCAGCCTCTCCTCTATTTCTACACCTGTGAATCAGATCAATTGCAGTGTATATATTATCTTTAGTTTGTTTATTTTTAATAAAACCTGATTGTTGATTCCCCAAAAGATGACTAATTATTTTATTTAATCTATTTGCTAATATTTTGGCGTACATTTTTACGCCACAATTTATGAGGGATATAGGTCGAAATTGAGCACAGCTTGGATTCGGTTTATCCTCTTTTGGAATTAAAGTTATGGTAGCTCGGTTTGATTCATTAGAGAAAATTATGGAGTTTTCGTCATTATTCCCAAGCTTACAAAAGAGGGGTGCTAAGATGTTCGTAAATGATTGATAAAACTCGGCATTAAAACCGTCGGGGCCTGGGCATTTTTTTTTGGGTAGCTCCCTTACAGTGCTGAAGAATTCGGCCAGGGATATCGGGGATTCTAGTTCTACTTTATCATTCAAGCTTACCTTTGGGAGGTTTATTTTATCTAGGAAGTTTTTTGGATTTAGCAGGCTTGATTCATCCATATTGTATAGTTCCTTGTAAAAGTTGGAAAATTCACTTGAGATCTGTTTAGTATCATGGATTATTTTACCTTTTTTATCCGTTATATGGTGAATACATTTGGATCTTCCTTTATCTTTCAGGAGGTTAGCTAGAACTTTCCCCGATTTGTTTTTCCCCAATGTATATCGTTTTTTTAATTTTTTATGTTCTGATGAACATTTGTTATTCAGGAGACCATTAAGTTCTGTTCTAATTTCAGTCACCATTGATAAGGTTGTTATAGTTGAGCTTTTTTTATGTTCACTTTCTGCTTGTTGTAGGGATTTTAGTAAGTTATTAATTTTATTATTCCTTTCTTTGTTCACTTTACTTTTAATGCTAATCAGCGTTCCTCTAATAACGCATTTTAAAGTGTACCACATGAACTGACAGAGTTTTCATTCAGATCTATAAAATCTTTAATCGCACTTGCAATTTGTTGCCTATAATCAATGTTGTCCAACAGTGAGACATCTAGTTTCCATTGTTTACCTTCAGTGGATCTTTTCCCTAGTAAAATAGATATTATCACCGGTGCGTGATCAGAGAAAGTAATTTGTCCTATCTTTGCATCTGTCACTGACAGTATAGTATCCTGCTGGACTTAAAAATAATCGATTCTTGAATAATTATGATGAACATGTGAGAAGTATGTGAAATCTCTTTCATTAAGGTTTTTAATTCTCCAAATATCGACCAATCTATTGTTACTCATTGTTTTTTGAACTTCTGATATTTCATCATTAGACAAATATGACCTGCCCTTGGAGGTATCCTGTTCAGGATTTAAAGGTAGATTAAAATCACCTCCCAAAATTATCATCCCTTTAGCTTTAATTTTAACTTTATTAATAAAATTGATCACAGCGGCAGATTGGCCTCTGTTTGGGGCATATATATTAGCAAGTGTTACTGGGTCTCCATTTACCCTCCCCAATACAATAAGTTCCCTGGCGTCATCATCCTTATATATTCTATCCACAGAAAAATCAAGACCAGTTCTTATAATAATTGAAACACCACATGTTTTCTTAAAGCGGTTAGGATTATTGATCCACTCTTTATATCTTTTATCAAAGATTATTGGGGCCTTCCCTACTTGAAAATGTGTCTCTTGAATAAAAGCAATATCAATTTTATTTTTTAACAACAAATCAGTAATTCTTCCTCTCTTACAGCCTGAATTGGCTCCTTTTACATTCATAGAGAGGATTTTTAATTCACACATCTTTATTTATTTTTTTAAAAGCAATAGGCAAAAGAAATGATTCGCAGCTAAGAGAAAATAGGGCAAAAGGGCGCGTGGGAGGAGATGTAGACTGGGGGAGGGGCTCCAGGGCAAGAGACATACGACCAACCCACCACACTCCCGTTTCAATCATACCTAAAATAGACATCGCACACAAACAGACAACAGACTCTCTCTTTTTTCTCTTTTTTTTTCCCCGACCTAGTCCGCTCTGTCAACCTTGTTGACTTTTTTGTGTCTGACTCTTCTAAACCTGTCAATTAACAGAAATAACAGGAGTAGAGCCCCTGCAGCCCAATCTGACGCATACTCTCCCCCCCCTCTATCAGTGATCATACTAGAGAATCAGGGACAAGCTGTCCCTACACATTTGCCATAAATCAGGCCTCAATGTCTTCCCAACCTGGGATATGTATTGTGGGTAGTTTTAGGGCCTTTTGAATATTTATCAGTGGTTCTCCATCTGTTAAATTATATGTTTTCCCATCTATAGTTGCTCTTAAAGAGAAGGGGAAACCCCAGCTATATTGCCCTCCTTTTTTCTTAATCGCCTCCAGTAACGGTTTTAATTGTCTTCTTCGATCGATAGTTCGTTTTGATAGGTCAGGAAAAAGTTCAATTTTCCAACCCTTAAACTCGATATTGCCCAGGGATCGCGCCTTACCTAGAATTCCTTCCTTTTCATGAAAGAAGTGAGTCCTACACAGGATATCGGTACTTTTCCCCTCTTTTTGTGATCTTACTCTACCAATTCTGTGGATTCTGTCAATCACAATTTTATTTTCAGAGTCCTTATACAGCAAATCCTTAAAAAGTTCTTGTGCTAATGATGGTAGTTCTTTGGCCGGGATGTTAGCGGGGATACCCCTAATTTTTATATTATTTCTTCGACTTCGGTTTTCAAGGTCATCTATTTTTAGTGTAATTTCCTTTATCATCTTATTATGTGTTGCTAAATCGTTTGATTGCTTGTTAGTGGTTTTAATCACTTCCTCCACATTTTTTTCCAGCCTATCAACTTTGTCCATGAGCTGATGTAACTCTTCTTTGATAATTTTGAATTCATTACTCACTGCTTCTTTAATAGTAGCCTGCACTGTTTCAACCATAGTTGCTTTTATTTTTGCCGAGAATTCCTCCATTAAGTCCCTTATGTTTATATCGGATGTAGATCCCTTTGGGCAACTGTTCTCACAAATTTCTTGGTTAGCCTCATTCTCCGATGGCAGTGTGGTTAACTGATGTAATTCTTGGGGAGTAGCTTGTTGTACCTCTTTAGTATTTTTTTCCCCCTGCCCTTGAGTTTCTTTAACTGATTTTTGGACCACATCACAGAATTCTGAAATTTTTTTGATGTGTTTATTAATATCTTGTGGTGTTACCGAGCCGTGGGGGGAAAACATACCCTCTGCTTTTCTATTTGGTGTTGAGGGTTTACTTAAAGGGTCTTCCCCTTGACTTTGACCTGCTCCCCCTGTACCGAAGCCAAAGTTATGTAGGCCCTTTTCGGGTTGATTTCCCCTATTTTTCCTTGTACCTGTAGCCATTATTGAAGTTCAATCATACAATCTCAACCAGCACTATACAGCAGACAATATACAGTAGACACATAATACAGAGTCTTTTTGGTGGAAAAAAAAAAAAGATAGAGCTTAACTCTCCTTAACTCTCCTTAACTCTCCTCGCTGGGTCTTCTGCTATGGTAGAGATGTATAGTATGTATAATATGCACTTTAATGTAGTCGAGACAGATGCTTGCGCAGTAGTTGCGTTGCGTAGCATACAGCTTGATAGGGCACAGGGCACAGGCAACCTAGGAAAACCTAGGAACAGCATCCAAGACAGGAGAACATATAGAATATATAGAGCATATAGAACTTTAGAAAACAACTCAGGACATCCAGGGGCATCCAGGGGTACCGCTGCTCAGCTGCTCCAAGGCTACAGAGACAGGCCAAAGAGACAAGCCACAGAGGTCACAGAGGCTAAAGAGAGTCACCGAGGTCACAGCCGCAGACAATACCAGCCGCTGGCAACACCAAGCAACACCAAGCAACACTAAGCACCAGAATGCCCGACGTGCCGTCTCAGGCACAGAGATACATCCTCACCCTTCCCAAACCCTATATCTCCACCTGCAACTACAACTGCAACTGTACCTGGCCCGCTGCATGCACGGACAGCGGGCAGTTATAGAAGAACCTCCACAATGGGGGGCAGAGGCAGGAACTCCGTAGACTCCGTAGGCAGAGTAGGCAGAGCAAACAAGGTCCGGGCGACAGAAGTCAGAGGTCTGCAATGGAGACAGGGAAGGCGACCAGGAAGGTAGGTAGACAGATGGAAAACAGATGGAGGAACGGGTCGGAGGCTAGGTACTGCTGGATCCGCCGAGCGCTGCTGGATCCGCCGAGCGCTGTAACATCCGTGAGTGCCAACAGACAGCCAAAACAGCAGCAGAGCCGGGCCGGGCAGGGGAGGGCAAGGCCAAGCAAACTGGTCCGATCGCGGCAGCCAAGAGACTATGCTGAGCCCTTGATGTGAAGCCAGCTGTATCCGGATCAGCAGCGGGTGGGCGGGTGAGTGTTCAAGACTACCGCCAGAACATACCACCTAACAGAGCAGGTTGCGTCGCCAGGCCATGACGCCGAAGGCTTGAGCTACCCGAGCTACCCGAAGAGGGCGGAAGCGGAAGAGGGTGGAAGCGCGTCACGATCAGGAAGCCGGGCAAACAGGTCCTCACATCCTAGCGTCCTCTCACTCCCCCCTAGAGTATTTGTTAACAACGTTAAGAAATACAATTTTACAGCATTTAATATCTTCTCTCTCAACACCAATAGCTGTGTTCATTCTATAAGGGTATTCCCCCTCTATAGACGGCCCGAACAGTTCGCCAGCGAACAGTATGCGGCGAACTTCCACTGTTCATGTTCTCGGTGAACTGTGAATATATGGCGTGTTCGAACCGCCCCCTAAACATCAGCATGGAGCCAAACTTTGACCCCTTGCCTCACAATCAACAGACAGCTAGCACCCCTCCTGGACCCCCCACACCCACATCAAAAAGCAGTTGAGGTGGCCATATTGGATTCATTCTCTGCTGGCTTCTGGCTGTTAGTGAGAGCAGAGTCAGACTTGCTGCAGATAGGTAAGAAAAGCATTAGCTAGGCCTGTGTTCTTGTTCCTCACTTGCTGTGAAAGCACCCCAAAGAGACTTTTTTGAGGGCTAGCACATTGGTCTCCTGTGTTGTTTTTATGTGTAACATGCCACAGCTCACCGACACACAGAGCTGCGTGCACACTACTGTTGTTGCTACATTAACCACTTCCTGCCCCACATCATAAAAATAAGTCTCTGCACTCTCCTCCCTATAAAATCTTAGATAACACTGTTGTAATGATCTGCTCTGCTGTCTGCACAGGCAGACAGCTTTTTGACCATTTTTTAGGTCTGAGTGCTGCAGGTCTCTGGAAAGGAGTCTTCACTCTGCGAGTTGCCGAACTGCTGTTCTGGCGAGGAATTTGCATCCACTTGTCATGCAAATTGCTTAGCTGCTTCCTTTGATGGCTTGCAGTATAAATACCATTTCCTCCCAGAATTCCTTGCTGGTCATGAAGGTTTGTTCCTGCTAACTTGCCTGGAGTCTCAGCCCTCTGCTCATTGTAGGCTATTATTGTTAGCTTAGAGTAGTTACCCTTTGGGAGTGCTCCTTGCATTCCTATGTAGTGCAGTCAGGTTTGTGTTATATTTGTACTGCCTATTCTGTCTTGTCTTGTCCTTGCGATTGCACTGTCGCCAGCAGTTGGCGATAGTGAATCGTTTTGTCTTTCCGTTGCGATTGTTCTGTCGCCAGCGGCAGCCAACTGAAAATCACTCTGTCTGTTTGGATCGCACTTGCCCTAGCGTTAGAGGCGGTGGATCTCTCTGTATTCTGTCTTGGAGTTTAACCTCGGCTGTGGTTGCTGCTGGTTACTCCTTCTGTCTGTCTTGTTGTGCAGATCGCACTCGCTCTTGCGGAAGAGCAGTGGATTCTTTCTGTCCTGTTCCTGTGTACGGATCGCACTCACTCTTGCGGAAGAGCAGTGGATCCTATCTGACTTGTTCCTGTTGTCTGTTTGTCCAGAGCAAACGTTTGCTGTTGCCTGAAGTAAGGCAACCAATTAGCAAGTGTTTCTGTTATTTGTTTGTTTGTGTATCTGGGTTCATGTGTTAGTTAGGGTTGGCGTGTTTTGTCCCTGTTGCGCTTTTCGTGCGGAGACCGCGCCATTAACGTGTTTTGTCGCTGTTGCGCTTTTCGTGCGGCGACCGCATTTAGATAGTGTGTTTTTTATTTTCTTTGGCGTTCTGATCATTATTGTTTGCTGTGTCTTTCTTACTACGTCTATGCTCTGTCTTTACTCAGTCTTGTGTCGCTGTTAGCAATCGCCATCTCTTGCGATTGCTTTCCCACTTGGTCTTCACTGTTGTGTGTTCACCGTCGCCAGGTGGCGACTAGATTGGTGGACATACATACATTCTGTCTCTGTGCTCACTCTCTTTCATTAGGGGCTATCTTGCCCTATATTGCTTCCCCTCGTACAATTCCTATCTGGCATCTGTGGCAGTGCAGAGGGTTTATCCCTCTGCACTCCACAGCTCCATCTGCCGGTGGGAATTCCCCTCTACAGGTGCATTGCACCACAGCTGGGTTCTGTTATTCAGGCGTTTGTGGAGGATTTCCGCAGTGTCAGCGCACATCCTGAACGCTGACCACGGAGATATTCCACAATTGTTACAACTGTCTATTTATCTCTGACCTGAAAGCATCACACCAGAGTTGTAATGACATAAAACCCCTCTCCTTCTCCCAGGGAATTCAATAGCTGAGTTAATTAGTAAACAAGTGTAAAATACACATTCCAGGAGAAGACAGTATCAGATCATATACATTACTTAATTGTTACATCTGATACATCTTCAAAACACATGAACTGTTTAAATAAACAGCGAGGATAGACAAATAAAATTTGTGGGCTTAATGTACCATAGAACTGTTTACATAAAAGCTACAATGTATGAAAGTGGATAAATTGAGGATTTTTCACTTTTATTCACTTATTTTCCTTTTAAAATGATTAGAAAATAAGGTAATTACTAAAACAAATATCAGCCACAAGGAGCCTAATTTGGCCTGGAAAAAAAACAATATATAGATAATTTAGTTGTGATAATTACTGATAAAGTTATTGCCAAAATAATAAGAGCTGAACTGTGAAAATTCCCAGGGTAGTAAAGTGGTTAAGTTGCATGCACAGTACCACTCCAGTGCATTATTATTTCACTGTATTCTGATAGTACTATTGCATTTCCCTGTGTGTGACACTCCAGTGACTCCACAGCCCACTGACACCAAGAGCTGTGCATAATGTGATTAGATTTAGTTTTACATTAATGTGATTTAGAGTAGCTAGTTTGGAGTTTGGATGTGAGACTCACATCCAGAAACCAGAAGTGGTACTCAGGTGTATGTACACTAACACTTTACAGGTGGTTTCACAGCAAATAATGAGAGCGGGCAAATACGAGATAGCCAGGATAAGGTAATAGATCATGCACATACAGATGGTCTCTGCTAATTGCAGAGCCTATAACCCGAGGAAGCATGTTTAGTGAAAGCATTATGTTGGTACTCCAATAAGAAAATCACATTTTTTTGGTCTAACTGTAGGTAAATAGTGTGACTGACCATACTCCTATAACCTTCCCCATGGGTTTCTCCTAGCTATCCTCTCCAATTCTTTACTGAGTATTCCCATTATGAGCAGAATTCTCTAGGACTGTAACTGCAACCCAGAAGAATCATTAGAAAGGGAACAGGTATGAAAAAGGATAACATTTCTAACAGACTCGACTTGGAACGAGATTATATTTCCCATAACCATAGGTATGCATAAGTGTTGTGAACAAGAAAAAACAATTGTATACATTACAAAAACAATACATTAAAAAAAAACAATCTTAAAATAGAACAACATACAAGAGATAGTCCCTGGTTAGCAAACTAGATAGGGACTTGTAGGTTTGTTCTTAGCCTTAATCTGTTCTTATGTCAGAACACTGTGCCATCTCTGTCCCCTGTATCTCCTCTGTGCAGGGGCGCCTTAACCTACTGACCACCCAGGCAGCGGCTTGGAGCGGCTTTGATGGGGAAGGCACAATAAATTACTGTCAGTCCAAGGGGAAATAAAAATTCCTGTCCTGAAAGACCGTTGTAAGGGACTGGAGAGAAATAGATTTCCTTCTGTTTTAAGAAGGCAAATTACACCAAGCTTTGCTTTTTTAGTAAGAGGGCATTTTGGTAACTTTTATCTCCCTATACATTCCTAGTAGCTTGGGTCACCCTGCGCTGCTTGGATACTCTGCTCTTTTCACAAATAGCATTCTGCTAAGTCAGGGATAAAGAATCATTCAGAGTTCAGATTTATAGATACTCCCTAAGAACTAGAAGAAGGTTTCTGGTTTATAACTGTTCTCTGCCCCCACCTTTCTGAGCCTGAGTGACTGACTGCCGTTTAAGGGTATGTAGAGAAAGTTTTCTACTCTCTGTTTTAAGAAGGCAATTACACCTAGCTTTGCTTTTTTAGTAGGAGGGCTTTTTGGTTCCTTTTATCCACCTATACATTCCTAGTAGTTTGGGTCACCCTGAGCTGCTTGGTTACTCTGTTCTACTCTCACAAGTGTTTTTAGAAATGCATCTAATAAGGATTCATAGAAAGATTGGAGACAGTCCCTCACTATTCAGTGTACAGAGGTGACAGCGCCCTACCCCCAAATGTTACTGAGTCTGCAGAGCGAGCAAGACAAACAAACAGTAAACTCTGCAGACAGCCTGTGTGCTCTGCTAGAATGTCCTGCATGTCTAGATGTCAGGACGCTCTCCAGCCATGACTAGCTATGGAGCAGTAGGATCATCTGATGCTCTCTCCCTCTGACTGGGACACACAGCCTGCACTTCTCCCTGAGTTCCCAAGGACAGTGTTTGAAGTGTGTAATGGACACAGTGGGGGTTGCAGGTTTTGTCTTTCATTGTGAGAGAGTGAATAGGAGGGCAGCATCTAAAGCTCAAACAATGATAATGGACATGTAAGCAATGTGTGTAATTACATCCATCACTACTTATAACTGAAGATGGCATAATAATGTATTTCCATTAATGCTGTCTGTTTGCCCTGTCTCTAATGCTATGTACCCACCTCACGATTTTTCCAACGATTTTCCCGATGTCCATTCATTTTTTTTTTTTTTGAGCGACAAGTAGTCATTTACACGATGTCGTGACATCCCTTAGCGTTGTGTGGTGAAAAGTGACCGTCACTGAGGACCAGATCTTTAAGATCCTTGACGACACCCCGTAAAGTACTGCGGTCGCTTGACATCTTGTTCGCGCCCATCCTGTAATGTCACGTGACATCTCGCATACCCGCTGGCAGGAAGATGAATCGCTGGACGCTTGTCATGAGGGGACACCTCGCTGGATCCATCTTCCTGTGTTGCAGTCACTGTGGTGAGTGTGGAGCTTAACTTTGCTCACCCTCACCCTCTGTTCATGCTCCCTCTCCCACTGTCTCTCTGACCAAACAACTGCTACTTGGGGAACAATGTGCACAACTATGTACACTAGTCTGAGCACTCTTCAGAGGAGCCAGTAGCATTTGGAACTATTATTGTGTATTTATGTAGCACTGACATCTTCAGCACTTTACAGAGTACATAGTCATGTCACTGACTGCTCACTGGAGCTTACAATTTAATCCCTACTATAGTCAAACTGTAATGTCCTACCATATTATTATTATGTATTCATATAGCACTGACATTCTGCAGCACTTTACAGAGTACATAGTCATGTCACTGACTGTCCTCAGAGTAGCTCACAATCTAATCCAACCATAGTCATAGTCTAATGTCCTACCATATTATTATTATGTATTTATATAGCATTGACATCTCCTGCAGCACATTACAGAGTACATAGTCATGTCACTGACTGTCCTCAGAGTAGCTCACAATCTAATCCTACCATAGTCATAGTCTAATGTCCTACCATATTATTATTATGTATTTATATAGCATTGACATCTTCTGCAGCACATTACAGAGTACATAGTCATGTCACTGACTGTCCTCAGAGTAGCTCACAATCTAACCCTACCGTAGTTATAGAATAATGTCCTACCATATTATTATTATGTATTTATATAGCACTGACATCTCCTGCAGCACTTTACAGAGTCATGTCACTGACTGTCCTCAGAGGAGCTCACAATCTAATCCCTACCACAGTTATAGTCTAATATTTTCAATATAGGATTGTTTTGGGGTAAACCAGTTGACTTATTAGTATGTTTTTTAGGATGCAGGAAATGTCTGAAGTGTCTGAAGACAGAAACTCCATGCAGATTTTGCCCTGACCAATGTTCAAGCCTAGGACTCAGCACTAAAATGCAGTAGTGCTACCCACTGAGCCTCTATTCTACTCATAGATATCTGCTCATCCATGTCATCAATTCTGACCCTCTACTACCCTTCCTCCCTCCATTCTACTTCTCTTCTCTTGTATCACTTACACTACAAACACACTGTGCTTATCTCCAGAATGGATTATGAATCAAACCATTAGGCCCAGTGCAAACCAAAACCGCTAGCACATCCTCAAAACGCTAGCGGTTTTTGGAGCAGATTTCAGAGCGATTCTAGGCATGTTTAGAGACATTTTCTAAACATGCTGAGCGTTTATGTGAAGCAGATTACAAATCTTGTTACAGTAAAAAGTGTTACTGAACAGCTTCTGTAGCAAAAACGCCTGGAAAACTGCTCTGATCTAGTGTTTTTTTCAGAGCGGTTACCATTTTTCCTATACTTTACATTGAGGCAGAATCGCTTCTGCAAACAGCAAATGTGCAGCAGGAGGCACGTTTGCGGTTTGCTAAAAACCTCAAACCGCTGGTGTGCATCATCCCATTGAAATACATTAGCCAAGCGTTTTCACAGACAGATGTGGTTGGCGGATCGCTGCTAAAATCGCTCGGTGTACACTGTGCCTTAAACCACCTTACCATATCAGCCCTTCAATGTCATGATATACCTACTCCAGTCCTACCCCAACAGGTGGTAACATATCTGCATATCTCATAATGTTTGTGAAAAATTATTCTGAAAGGAAGAATGTCTTGCTTGATAATCCAATCTTGCAATGTGACTGACATTGGAACTTGTAGTGTGGGTGTTGTATTTATTTGAGGTGCATACTGGCAGCATGTGCTGTATGGCATACAATGCTGATCATCCACAAGGTAAACTTAGGCAGCTGCCTAGGGTCTAGAGAGAGTTTAGGGGCCTGGTGGTTGCTAGCCCCCACCAAATCTAACTAAATGAGCCAGGTGACCATCAGTGGAGGGCAAAGTGTTATCTTGCCCAGGGCCCCGTTTCACAGTTATCCTTCTCTGATGGCTTATATCATGTGTGAAGTGTTCTATAATGTATATGATTTTTGTTTTATTTTTATGATGGGTGGGGGGGGGCACAGGATTTCTTGCCTGGAGTGACAAGAAGGCTAGAGGCGCCCCTGCCTCTGTGCCCCCCTGTGCCTCCAGTGCCCCCCTCTGTGTCACTTCTGCCCCCTGTACCTTCTTGTATAAGTTTAAAAGCCATTTATTCGTTGAATTTTTTAAAATTGATTTTCTCCCCAAAAATGTTTTGACTTGTTCCCACATAATCACAGAATCCTTGCTATTCGTATCGGTGTGTCGTTCGTAAGTCGGGCATTCGTAAGTCGGGGACTATCTGTATACTTAAAGACTACAATGTTTGTTTTTTTCTCCTATCTAAAAGCGAAGACACCTATATATCCACACTGAGCTAGAATAGTCTGATACCTTCAGGCTGGGAACACACTAGGCCATGCGTGAATGGTTGAATTTTGCTGCATATGCGTTTGTTTGGTTTTAGTCATAATAAGTGCATTTTGAGTGCATTTGCGTTTCACACGTGTGTTTCACACATGCATTTTGCTTGTGTTCTATTGCGTTTGCGGTTTGCACAAATGAACTGCAAGTACGGTTTTGTGAATTTACAGTGGTTTGCAAAAGTATTCGGCCCCCTTGGAATTTTTCACATTTTGTCACATTACTGCCACAAACATGAATCAATTTTATTGGAATTCCACGTGAAAGACCAATACAAAGTGGTGTACACATAAGAGGTGGAACGAAAATCATACATGATTCCAAACATTTTTTACAAATAAATAACTGCAAAGTGGGGAGTGCGTAATTATTCAGCCCCCTTTGGTCTGGGGTGCAGTCAGTTGCCCATAGACATTGCCTGATGAGTGCTAATGACTAAATAGAGTGCACCTGTGTATAATCTAATGTCAGTACAAATACAGCTGCTCTGTGACGGCCACAGAGGTCGTCTAAGAGAATATTGGCAGCAACAAAACCATGAGGTCCTTAGAACACACCAGACAGGTCAGGGATAAAGTTATTGAGAAATGTAAAGCAGGCTTAGGCTACAAAAAGATTTCCAAAGCCTTGAACATCCCACGGAGCACTGTTCAAGTGATCATTCAGAAATGGAAGGAGGAGTATGGCACAACTGTAAACCTACCAAGACAAGGCCATCCACCTAAACTCACAGACCGAACAAGAAATGCAGTCAAGAGGCCCATGGTGACTCTGGACGAGCTGCAGAGATCTACAGCTCAGGTAGGGGAATCTGTCCATAGGACAACTATTAGTCGTGTACTGCACAAAGTTGGCCTTTATAGAAGAGTGGCAAGAAAGCCATTGTTAACAGAAAAGCATAAGAAGTCCCGTTTGCAGTTTGCTACAAGCCATGTGAGGGACACAGCAAACATGTGGAAGAAGGTGCTCTGGTCAGATGAGACCGAAATGGAACTTTTTGGCTAAAATGCTAAACGTTATGTGTTGCGGAAAACTAACACTGCACATCACTTTGAACACACCATCTCCACTATCAAATATGGTGGTGGCAGCATCATGCTCTGGGGGTGCTTCTCTTCAGCAGGGACAGGGAAGCTGGTCAGACTTGATGGTAAGATGGTTGGAGCCAAATACATGGCAATCTTGGAAGAAAACCTCTTGGGAGTCTGCAAAAGACTTGAGACTGGGGCGGAGGTTCACCTTCCAGCAGGACAACGACCCTAAACATAAAGCCAGGGCAACAATGGAATGGATTAAAACAAAAAATATTCATGTGTTAGAATGGCCCAGTTGAAGCCCAGATCTAAATCCAATTGAGAATCTGTGGAAAGATCTGAAAACTGCTGTTCACAAATGCTGTCCATCTAATCTTTAGTTACATAGTTACATAGTTACATAGTTACTTTGGTTGAAAAAAGACATACGTCCATCGAGTTCAACCAGTACAAAGTACAACTCCAGCCTGCTCCCTCACATATCCCTGTTGATCCAGAGGAAGGCGAAAAAACCCTTACAAGGTAAAAATTCCTTCCCGACTCCAGATGGCAATCAGATAAAATCCCTGGATCAACATCATTGGCATTACCTAGTAATTGTAGCCATGGATGTCATTCAACGCAAGGAAAGCATCTAAGCCCCCTTTAAATGCAGGTATAGAGTTTGCCATAACGACTTCCTGTGGCAATGCATTCCACATCTTAATCACTCTTACTGTAAAGAACCCTTTCCTAAATAAATGGCTAAAACGTTTTTCCTCCATGCGCAGATCATGTCCTCTAGTCCTTTGAGAAGGCCTAGGGACAAAAAGCTCATCCGCCAAGCTATTATATTGCCCTCTGATGTATTTATACATGTTAATTAGATCTCCTCTAAGGCGTCTTTTCTCTAGACTAAATAAACCCAGTTTATCTAACCTTTCTTGGTAAGTGAGACCTTCCATCCCACGTATCAATTTTGTTGCTCGTCTCTGCACCTGCTCTAGAACTGCAATATCTTTTTTGTAATGTGGTGCCCAGAACTGAATTCCATATTCCAGATGTGGCCTTACTAGAGAGTTAAACAGGGGCAATATTATGCTAGCATCTCGAGTTTTTATTTCCCTTTTAATGCATCCCAAAATTTTGTTAGCTTTAGCTGCAGCGGCTTGGCATTGAGTACGATTATTTAACTTGTTGTCGATGAGTACTCCTAAGTCCTTCTCCAAGTTTGATGTCCCCAACTGTATCCCATTTATTTTGTATGGTGTTAGACCATTGGTACGACCAAAATGCATGACTTTACATTTGTCAACATTGAATTTCATCTGCCATGTATGTGCCCATATAGCCATCCTATCCAGATCCTGTTGCAATATAACACTATCTTCCTTAGAGTTGATGATTCTGCACAATTTTGTATCATCTGCAAAAATAGCAACATTGCTCACTACTGTATCCACTAGGTCATTAATAAATAAATTGAAGAGCACTGGACCCAGTACAGACCCCTGTGGGACCCCACTGCTAACAGTCTCCCATTTTGAGTATGATCCATTGACCACAACTCTTTGTTTTCTGTCCATTAGCCAGTTCCCTATCCAAGCACACAGACTCTTCCCCAGTCCTTGCATCCTCATCTTTTGCACCAGACTTTTGTGGGGAACAGTGTCGAAGGCCTTAGCAAAGTCTAAGTATATCACATCTACAGCATTCCCAATATCCATATTAGCATTCACTACCTCATAAAAGCTGAGCATGTTAGTCAAACAGGACCTGTCTTTAGTAAACCCATGTTGATGCTGAGAAATAAGATTATTTTCTACTATGAAGTCATGTATAGTATCTCTTAGTAACCCCTCAAATAGTTTGCATACAACTGATGTTAAGCTTACAGGTCTATAATTTCCTGGATCTGATTTTTTGCCCTTCTTAAATAATGGGAAAACGTGGGCTGTACGCCAATCCACTGGGACTCTGCCAGTTGCAAGAGAGTCACATCTGACTGAGCTGGAGCTGTTTTGCAAAGAAGAATGGACAAGGATTTCTGTCTCTAGATGTGCAAAGCTTGTAGAGACATACCCTAAAAACTGGCAGCTGTAATTGCAGCAAAAGGTGGTTCTACAAAGTATTGACTCAGGGGGCTAAATAATTACGCACACACCCCACTTTGCAGTTATTATTTTTTTTAAATGTTTGGAATAATTTATGATTTGCGTTCCACTCCTCACGTGTACACCACTTTGTATTGGTCTTTCACGTGGAATTATAATAAAATTGATTCAGGTTTGTGGCAGTAATATGACAAAATGTGGAAAACTTCAAGGAGGCCAAATACTTTTGCAAACCACTGAGTATTGGCATTGTGTATGCGTTTCTGGTATGTGTTTTATGCACATTTGTTGGAATGTGGTCAGTATAAAAACATTTTTTATGTCCCCTCTGGCTCATCACTAGGAAGTCAAAAGGCAGTGGAGATACATCATCATACTTGGTTTTTATACAAACATGCATTAAAAAATGCAATAAAATGCCATACCAAGGAATCACCATTGACACATTATGTGCGTTTTGGAAAAATATGCAACAAATTCTGCATTTCAAAAACGCATATTGCAGAATGCAAACAAATGCTGTTTTTCACTGACTTACATTATACACAAGCATTTTACGCAACGCTAGCATTTCTGGTGTTTTTCTCCCCTTAAAAATAATAATACCTGACTAAAAGACTGTTTTAAAAATAAGCAATTCACATACCATACTGTAGTCTCAATTGCTACAGGAATCTGCTCTACTCAAAATTTTAGCTCTAGAGCTACAGCAGTTTCTGTTGAGATGTTCTGACATTAATGGTCTGGACTTATTTTTCTCCCTTAGCCAGTATTTACGATGGGAGGAAAGTACAATAGATCTCAAGCTGATTCAATAAAAAATGATCAAATTTATTAAGTGATTCATACCAGCCTGTTTGGCCAACGTAAGTCACTCCAAGAGCCCCTATATGGTGACAAAGCAGGAACAATTTAAACTCCTGGTATAATTTTTACATCACTTTGTGAAGTAATATTTCCCAGGCCTTACAGAGGTAAATCTTGGCAACCCAGGTTCAAATAGATCACTGGTTAGAAGTAACTGCTTTGTGCTGTTTAAGCATTTGTTTTATTTTAATTTCCAAACAAATATAAACTTGCTTTGGAAATTAAGTGTCATAGAAGTGTTACATTCACTTCCAACACATTTAGGGAAAAGTGCCACACGTAAGTGCTTTGAATTGTTTCTCTTAGCACGTAAGATATTCATCCACACTTTGAACATACTATTCTTAAATTTGTTAATTTATGATAATATATTCAGAAGCAACCAGAAAGAAAAATGTTGCCTTGAAACAGTAACTATATGCATAATGCAAGAAAAAATATTTGCAAGAAAACTCAAACACAGATTAATGGGACAACTTCTGTGTTTATAACCTAAACGATCTGCTATATTTTGTCTGTTATTGCTCATGATATAAAAATAACATAGATCATTTGAATTGTATTTTCGCATTGTCATCTTCTGCATACTAACATACCCGTTTCCCTTGGCATGGTTATTAAATATTTTAAAGTACATATATGGAGAGATGTTTACTTATGTAATAGAGCAAAGACTACAAAATTCCCTTCTCATGTTCATGAGTGGTGTGGTTCCTCACCTCAGTTCCTTTACCAGAGGCCAACAAACATGCTGCTTCTTCTTCTGATCTTACTAATACTGCATCCTGCTGAACAGAGAGCCCTAACGTTGTTCCTGGAGCCACTATCAAAGCATAGGAGTCAAATACATGTGTGTTAAGACCACCACTGGGGCCACTGTGCACTTCACTTTCACAAGTCTTTGCATGCTACCCTCATCAACTATCACAGGACCATTAACCATTAAAATTACAAAGCTGTTAGAAGATATTGGTAGCAGTACTTGCCCTTTTGTTCAGACAGCATAACTAATCCTTATGCTGGATTGGAGTATCCTTCTGTTTGTCTTCAACATTACTATATGTTTTCTCCAAAATTTAAACTCAAATATGAAGCATTTACACCACCAAATAAAGTAACACTTACTACATGACATAAATAATTTCTGGAAATATGTTAGTTAATGGATATGAATCAAAAACAAAAAAGCAGCCAACAGTATTCTTTATTCAAGAACTTGATTTGTTGTCCCCGATGGCTTCTGTGCATGGCTTTCCACTATATATGGTTCATCTACAACATTGATTTTACCTCCTTTAATCATTTGAGGACCGTAGGCTTACACCCCCCCCCCCCCCCACCCCCCAGTGACCTAGTGATTTTTTGCAATTTAGGCCACTGCAGCTTTAAGGCCTTGATGCAGGGCCATACAACTCAGCACACAAGTGATCCCCCCCTTTTCTGCCCACCAACAGAGCTTTCTCTTGGTGGGCTCTGATTGCTCCAAGGATATATATATATTTTTTTGTAAATATTAATTACATTTTTTTAAATAAACCTATTTTATTCTCCTGCAAAAAATTCTCCTGACCCCAATTAGCGTTAGGTGGTCCTGGGGCTGCCCTCACGTTCATGCCCATTGGCGTTACGTGGTCTTTAAGTAGTTAAACTTCTCACTAATCTTTGCACACTAGCCTCATCAACTGCTTCATTACCAAGGACATTTCAAATCTTTTTAAGAATTTCGGTGACAGTACATCCTTCTTTGCTCAAAAACATGATGATTACTCCTTATTTCTAATTATATCTAGTGATTGGCCGAATAGCAAATTTTGGGTTCGCGAATTTCCAATCAGAATCTCCGCAAAAATGTGCGAATCTGCGAATCTCCATAGACTTCAATGGGCAGGAGAATTTTAAAACCTAAAAAGACTGTTCTGGAGGTGTGGCTAGCTTCTAGGGACAACAAGGGGAGACATCTTGGAGCTTACTCCAACCTGAATTATCACAAATACTTCATGTTTTAAGAAATCAAAATTTTGTTGGCCACAAAAGTGATTGAAAAATTGTTTCAAGGGGCCCAACACCTGGACAGGGGCATGCCAGAGGGGGGTCCATGGCAAAAGTCCTGCCAAAAATTACGGATTTGATGCAGAGTTGTTTTTTCATTGCTAAAGGGCAGAAATCACATTACATTCTTAAATTGGTGTGGAATAAACTGCTTTAAAACATTCGGCATGTGTACATGTCAATCGGGTATTGTAAGGGTTATGCCCGCTTCACATTGACAGATGAAACACTGCATTTAACGCACCGCAGTCCGCAAACAACCACAAAGACCTTTAGTGATTAAGTCAGGTAAACATATTTTTGTTTTTATTAGTTGACACCTCCAGGACATAATTGTTAGTGCTCTCTGCGGCAATATTTATGTAGTGGTGTGTAGTGGCCACTTTGCTTGTGTGCACAATCGCAGTTTCCCAGCCTTTATGGTCAGGCTGAGGTAGTTCAATGACCGTTAAGTGACAAAAAAAAAACACTGATTTTGCACTGAGGCCTTATATAGGGGGCAGTAGTGGATACTAGATGCCAGTAGTGGTGGTAAAGGATTATTGGGTTAGGGCTGGTACAATACTAGGACCAACAGAGCAGACCTGTCTCCAACAGCACTGAGGTCTTATACAGGGGCCAGTAGTGGATACTAGATGCCAGTAGTGGTGTAAAGGATTACTATGTTATGGTCAGTGTACTACTTGGACCAGCAGACCTGTGTTCAATAGGTAACGTGTGCACTGGCCACAGAAGAGCAATGCAATAGCAAGAAAAACAATGTATCAGCCCTAAGAAGCTGTTAAGGACAATGTGGTAGCAGCATAGAATGTTCTATGAGTAAAAATTGCTGAATTGTACGTACTGTACAGATACACCAACTGGAGCAAAGTATTTGTAGGAGATCTGTGGGTTGTCTAACTATTCTCACAAACCTCCACATAGGCTGCTCCTGTATTTTTCTTGGCTTTCCAGTCCTAAGTTTAACAGCAAATGTGCATTTGGCTTTTTATGTCCTAATGACACTAACAGTTAGCACTGACAGTTTAAACCTTTAAAATAGCTTTTTATAGCCTTGCCCTACACCATGATACTGAACAATCTTTGTTTTGAGATCTTTGGATCTCTTCAGAGAAGAGTCAAAGAAAAGCATTACTAGCAATTGGCCACACGCGTCTATGAAGTTCAAGGTATAATGAGCTAAACCAAACAATTTCGTGTAATCAGTATTGATTAGTAACATGCATTTTAATCAGTAAAAATTACAAAAGTTACCACCTTTTGCATAGTTTATTTTTCACATTCAATTTAATTTCATACAGACTAAACACCACATACACAGATGTTCCTTCTCTTTTTTACAACATCTCGCAGTATATCATCAAGGGCGCCTCCACCAGTGTTTTTTAGTATAGTCCATACCCCATAGGGTTTTTTTTTAGTCACGAGGACCTTTAGTCCTTACAACTAATCCAAAAGAGCGACCGACCAGCAGCTGCACCAACAGACCTGGGACACTAAGTGGGGATGGTTATATTCCCACAGGCTCAGACGGTGGTTGCAAGATTTGCAACCCATCCTTGTGAATATAATATGCATACACATATGCTTACATTCCTTAGTCTAATGATACTGCATCATTGGGCTCCTGGTTTCTCTCATTCACAGACTTGGGGCCATATGCAATTCACATTTTGCAAAGCCAGATTTGTCAGGTGTTACTTGGTTTGATGCACACATAAATTCTCTATAAAGTGTAGTGTTTCATTTCTATCCCCCCTTTGGAGGCGGGTGGTGGATGCCTTGTTCTAGGAGGTGAGAGCCCTGGAGCGAGCTGTCTGCGCCTGCCGCCCCCCCCCCCCCCTCCTTGGAGTGTTGTGTGAAAGCCAGCTCTGAGCTCCAAAGCTTGGTGTGGCCCATGCTTCACTCCTTTCTCATGTGTTCGCTCCCAAGTCATGCTCATGTAGCAGAACGCAATGGACGTTGAGGTAAGTGCCTGTTTTTAAATTTTGGGAGGCAGGTGCGGGCGGCTCTTCCCGGCACTGGCCACGCTTGGGGGTGGGGGGGTCGCCTGCACCTCCCTGCCTCCCCCTCTGGGATGCTGCTGTGGTTTCCAGGCAGTGAGAGCGCTTGAGGCCCCGCGGCACCCTGGTTGTATGGGGGCATTGGGAAGCCTCCTCGTGGCGCTCCTGGATAGTGCTAATTTAGCATGAACTAATTCCCGCAGGGCAACCGCTTTGTGGTATTGGTTTTTTAACCCTGCAAACTTTGGCATGTGAAAGCGAATGCATATTTGCATGAGCCATGTCTCGTGAGTAGCCAATTAGGCCAAATTTGCAAAGCCAGATTTGTCAGGTGTTACTTGGTTTGATGCACACATAAATTCTCTGTGAAGTGTAGCAATTCACATTTTCACCTGAGTTTTCTCCAGGAGATAATTCTCATCTTCTCTTTAAACAAAATTTGTTTTAGCTACATGATTCCCCCCTCCCGGTGGCGTCTTACTCACCTTTCTGATCGCTTCCGGCGCATTAGCCCATCTGGAAATCCCGTTCTGTACGGGATTTCTTGGAGGGCTTCCCCGTCATCATGGTAATGATTGTGATGACGTCATCGACATCGTGACATCATCAGGAGTCCTGATCCACCCCGCAGCGCTGCCTGGCACTGATTGGCCAGGCTGCGCAGGGGTCTCAGGAGGGGGGGGGGGGGCCCTTACGCGACGGGTAGCGGCGCATCGGCGGCGAGCGGCGGCGATCATCCCCCACACGCAGCTAGCAAAGTGCAAGCTGCATGTTTTAAAAAAAATTGTTAAAATCGGCCCAGCAGGGCCTGAGCGGCGCCATCTAGCGGTCATGGACGAGCTGAGCTCGTCCATACCGCTAAGAAGGTTAAAAGGCTTTTTATGGCAAATTGTGAAAATATCACCCAGGAGAAAACTCAGCAGAAAAAGTGAATTGCATATGGGCCTTGGAGGTTACGGGTAACCATCAAGGATTGAAACTTTTTCTATGAAATATTATGCAGGCTGAGAGTGGTTCCCAAGCTTTCTCATATGACTGTAGCTGTTTGTGTTCTAATTGTTCCTCATTAATTGTCCGGATCAGATATGAAAGCTCTAGCTTCCTTTCCCTGTCACGGCACAGGATTCACAATGGAGCCAGAGTAGTGTTGGGCGAACACCTGGATGTTCGGGTTCACGAACGTTCGCCGAACATGGCCGCGATGTTCGGGTGTTCGCGCCGAACTCCGAACATAATGGAAGTCAATGGGGACCCGAACTTTCGTGCTTTGTAAAGCTTCCTTACATGCTACATACCCCAAATTTACAGGTTATGTGCACCTTGGGATTGGGTACAAGAGGAAAAAAAATTAGCAAAAAGAGCTTATAGTTTTTGAGAAAATCGATTTTAAAGTTTCAAAGGGAAAACTGTCTTTTAAATGCGGGAAATGTCTGTTTTCTTTGCACAGGTAACATGCTTTTTGTCGGCATGCAGTCATAAATGTAATACAGATGAGAGGTTCCAGGAAAAGGGACCGGTAATGCTAACCCAGCAGCAGCACACGTGATGGAACAGGAGGAGGGCGGCGCAGGAGGAGAAGGCCACGCTTTGAGACACAACAACCCAGGCCTTGCATGAGGACAAGAAGCGTGCGGATAGCATGCATTTTGCCGCCATGCAGTCATAAATGTAATAAAGATGAGAGGTTCCATAAACAGGGACCGGCAACGCTAACCCAGCAGCAGCACACGTGATGGAACAGGAGGAGGCGCAGGAGGAGAAGGCCACGCTTTGAGACACAACAACCCAGGCCTTGCATGAGGACAAGAAGCGTGCGGATAGCATGAATTTTGCCGCCATGCAGTCATAAATGTAATAAAGATAAGAGGTTCCATAAACAGGGACCGGCAACGCTAACCCAGCAGCAGCACACGTGATGGAACAGGAGGAGGCGCAGGAGGAGAAGGCCACGCTTTCAGACACAACAACCCAGGCCTTGCATGAGGACAAGAAGCGTGCGGATAGCATGCATTTTGCCGCCATGCAGTCATAAATGTAATAAAGATAAGAGGTTCCATAAACAGGGACCGGCAACGCTAACCCAGCAGCAGCACACGTGATGGAACAGGAGGAGGCGCAGGAGGAGAAGGCCACACTTTCAGACACAACAACCCAGGCCTTGCATGAGGACAAGAAGCATGCGGATAGCATGCATTTTGCCACCATGCAGTCATAAATGTAATAAAGATAAGAGGTTCCATAAACAGGGACCGGCAACGCTAACCCAGCAGCAGCACACGTGATGGAACAGGAGGAGGCGCAGGAGGAGAAGGCCACGCTTTCAGACACAACAACCCAGGCCTTGCATGAGGACAAGAAGCGTGCGGATAGCATGCATTTTGCCGCCATGCAGTCATAAATGTAATAAAGATAAGAGGTTCCATAAACAGGGACCGGCAACGCTAACCCAGCAGCAGCACACGTGATGGAACAGGAGGAGGCGCAGGAGGAGAAGGCCACGCTGTCAGACACAACAACCCAGGCCTTGCAAGAGGACAAGAAGCGTGCGGATAGCATGCTTTTTACCGCCATGCAGTCATAAATGTAATAAAGATAAGAGGTTCCATAAACAGGGACCGGAAACGCTAACCCATCACAGATGGTCATTGTTCATGTTACTTGGTTGGGGTCCAGGAGTGTTGCATAGTCGTTTCCAATCCAGGATTGATTCATTTTAATTTGAGTCAGACGGTCTGCATTTTCTGTGGAGAGGCGGATACGCCGATCTGTGACGATGCCTCCGGCAGCACTGAAACAGCGTTCCGACATAACGCTGGCTGCCGGGCAAGCCAGCACCTCTATTGCATACATTGCCAGTTCGTGCCAGGTGTCTAGCTTCGATACCCAATAGTTGAAGGGTGCAGATGGATTGTTCAACACAGCTACGCCATCTGACATGTAGTCCTTGACCATCTTCTCCAGGCGATCGGTGTTGGAGGTGAATCTGCACGCTTGCTGTTCTGTGGGCTGCTGCATGGGTGTCCGGAAATTTTCCCACTCCAAGCACACTGCCGATACCATTCCCTTTTGGGCACTAGCTGCGGCTTGTGTTGTTTGCTGCCCTCCTGGTCATCCTGGGTTTGCGGAAGTCAGTCTGTCGGCGTACAACTGGCTAGAGGAGGGGGAGGATGTCAATCTCCTCTCTAAAGTCTCCACAAGGGCCTGCTGGTATTCTTCCATTTTGACCTGTCTGACTCTTTCTTCAAGCAGTTTTGGAACATTGTGTTTGTACCGTGGATCCAGAAGGGTATAAACCCAGTAATTGGTGTTGTCCAGAATGCGCACAATGCGTGGGTCGCGTTCAATGCAGTCTAGCATGAATTGAGCCATGTGTGCCAGAGTCCTGCCAGAATCCTCATCATCCTCTTGTGAAAGTTGTGATAGTTGTTGTGATGCATCATAGTCGTCACCTTCTTCCTGGTCTGCTTCTGCTGACCATTCGCACTGAATTGTGGAAGTCCAACGTGCATCGCTCTGGCCCTCGTCAGTGGTGGCATGAAATTCCTGCTCCAACTCCAGCTGTTCCTCCTCCTCTTCTTCGTCATAGCTGCTGGGGCCAGCGTTTCCTGAGGCGGATGGCCTGATGTTGGTACCATCACGCTGATCGTTTTCTCCTTCAGATTCCCCCAGTTGCATCATGACAGCTGTTTCCTTGATTTTCAACATTGACTTTTTCAGTAAACACAGCAGTGGTATGGTAATGCTGACTGAAGAGTTGTCACTGCTCACAAGCAACGTGGATTGCTCAAAATTTTGGAGGACTTGGCAGAGGTCCAAGATGTTGGCCCAATCGGATCCACAGAAGCTTGGCAGCTGTCCGGATGCGCCTCGGTACTGCGCCGTCATGTACTGGACCACTGCACTCTTCTGCTCGCAAAAGCGGGCTAGCATGTGCAGCGTAGAATTCCAGCGCGTAGGGACATCACACAGCAAGCGATGGTGGGGGAGATTGAAGCGCTCCTGCATCTTGGCGAGTGCCCCCGAAGCAGTACTGGAATTTCTACAATGTTTGGCCACTCGTCGCACCTTCAACAGAAGATCGGCCACGCCTGGGTATGTCCTCAGGAACCACTGAACTACTAGGTTCATCACGTGCGCCAGGCAAGGGATGTGTGTCAGCTTAGCCAACCTTAAAGCGCGAATGAGATTACTCCCATTATCACACACAACCATGCCCGGTTTCAGGTCCAGCGGTGCCAGCCACAAATCCGTCTGTTCCTTTATTCCCCTCCAAATTTCCTCCCCTGTGTGCTGCTTATCCCCAAGGCAGATCAGCTTCAGCAACGCTTGCTGATGCATGCCAACAGCTGTGCTGCACTGCTTCCACGATCCTACTGCTGCTGGGTTAGCGTTTCCGGATGAGGTACAGCTTTGAGATGCATTGGAGGAGAAGGAGTCAGAGAGGTAGGTGCTGCTGTTGTTATCCAGTGGGAGGGACGGCGGTGCAGCTGTTTGCGGCGTGGGCAACACCCGCGCCGTAGCAGGTGAGGAATCGCTGCCAGGCTCCACAAGGTTCACCCAGTGCGCGGTAAGGGAGATGTATCGACCCTGGCCGAACGCACTCGTCCAGGTGTCAGTGGTGAGGTGAACCTTGCAGGCAATGGCATTCTTCAAGCTTCGGGTTATTTTGCTGACCACGTGCTCATGCAACTCAGGCACTGCAGAGCGCGCAAAGTGGTAGCGGATGGGAACCACGTAACGTGGGTGGCCACTGACATCATGCCCTTGAAGCTGTTTGTCTCCACCACTCGATATGGCAGCATTTCGCAGGCCAGAAGCTTGGCTATGCTGGCTGTTAGTGCCACGGCCCGGGGGTCATTTGCTGGCAATTTCCTCTTGCACTCAAGCATCTCCGAGACAGACAACTGAACCGTAGGGCTGCACACTGAACGGCTGTTGGTTGTTGTGTTTGATGACTGGGAGACCTCAAGAGCACTATTCCGGAAAGTGACAGTGTCAGCGTCGTCTGATGTTTGTGAATGTTGTTGTGAACCACGCAATGGCTGGGCTACTGCTGCTGCTGAGGAGGGTGTGGTGGTAAGTCTGGTGACCCCAAGGGAGGCAGTGTTGCTGGTACCCTGTCCTGGCGGCCACAGAGTGGGATGTTTGGATACCATGTGGCGGGTCATGCTGGTGGTGGAGAGGTTGTTAACATGTTTCCCCCTGCTCAGGCGGGTCTTGCACACCTTGCAAATTACCATGGTACCATCCTCACTGCAGTCTTCAAAGAAAGGCCAGACTTTGGAGCACCTGCCTTGCTGGCGATTTCTGTTTGCACCTCTTTTGCGTCTCACTTGAACTTCCACGCTTGTGGTGCCTGAAATTTCGCGCCGCCTACCTTGTGGCACAAGGCGAACTCGTGCAGCAGTGGGTTCTTCAACAAACTCATCTGTGCTGCTACGACGGCGATGTTCTCCTTCACATACAAAATCTGGGTCTCTGTCAACATTGTCCATACCCTCCTCCTCTTCCATCTCCTCAAACTCGTCATATGTGATTGTGGGCCGCCGCCGTGGAGTAGAGCTCCCCACAACAACCTCTGCGCAGCACACTCCAACGTCGTCTTCAAGATCTTCACGGCCGACCTCCTGCAATTGAAACCCCTCCTGCCCAACTTGCTCTGGGATTTGGGTTTCAAAGTCCTCCTCGGACTCGCCTTGCATTTCAGTGCGCGGTGCATTTCCCACAGCCAATGGTTGTGAATCCGGGCACAAAATTTCTGGCTGTTCCATTGACCTTTGAAAGGTGGAAGTTTGTTGGGCTGGGAATAGCTCCTGTGAATACCCCATTGTGTCCTGAGGAAATTCTTCGGACTGGTTATTTGGCAGTTGTGTGCGTGGTGTCGCTGCCGGTTGTGTCAGCTTTGTGCCCACTGGCTCCTTGTAACTGGCTGAGGACTCGGACCTCGTGCGTGATGTGCTGGTGCTGCTTAACCCACTGCTGGACGCTTGAGAGGTCATCCAATTAATTATCTGGTCCTGTTCTTTTGGATTTGTGAGGGTTGATTTCCTGGACAACATGGGCGGTATTGAGTGGGTTTTCTTCGGTGCTCCACTGTGGCCTGTACGTGAACCGTCAGGGGGAACACCTCTTCCCTTGCCCCTCCCTCTTTCACAGGATTTCTTCTTCATTTCACTTATCCTTAAAGTACACGCTGACTGGCAGCAGTACAGTGGCAGTACAGAAATGCTATACAGTGGCGGGTGAGCGGTGTACTACTGTTCCCAGCAGACACACAGAGTGGCAGTAAACACAATGCTATATAGTGTGGGTAAGCGGTGTACTACTGTTCCCAGCAGCGACACAGAACACAATGCTATACAGGGTGAGCGGTGTACTACTGTTCCCAGCAGAGACACAGAGTGGCAGTAAACACAATGCTATATAGTGTGGGTGAGCGGTGTACTACTGTTCCCAGCAGCGACACAGAGCAAAATGCTATACAGGGTGAGCGGTGTACTACTGTTCCCAGCAGACACACAGAGTGGCAGTAAACACAATGCTATATAGTGTGGGTGAGCGGTGTACTACTGTTCCCAGCAGAGACACAGAGTGGCAATAAACACAATGCTATATAGTGTGGGTGAGCGGTGTACTACTGTTCCCAGCAGAGACACAGAGTGGCAGTAAACACAATGCTATATAGTGTGGGTGAGCGGTGTACTACTGTTCCCAGCAGCGACACAGAGCAAAATGCTATACAGGGTGAGCGGTGTACTACTGTTCCCAGCAGACACACAGAGTGGCAGTAAACACAATTCTATATAGTGTGGGTGAGCGGTGTACTACTGTTCCCAGCAGACACACAGAATGGCAGTAAACACAATGCTATATAGTGTGGGTGATCGGTGTACTACTGTTCCCAGCAGAGACACAGAGTGGCAGTAAACACAATGCTATATAGTGTGGGTGAGCGGTGTACTACTGTTCCCAGCAGCGACACAGAGCAAAATGCTATACAGGGTGAGCGGTGTACTACTGTTCCCAGCAGACACACAGAGTGGCAGTAAACACAATGCTATATAGTGTGGGTGAGCGGTGTACTACTGTTCCCAGCAGAGACACAGAGTGGCAGTAAACACAATGCTATATAGTGTGGTTGAGCGGTGTACTACTGTTCCCAGCAGAGACACAGAGTGGCAGTAAACACAATGCTATATAGTGTGGGTGAGCAGTGTACTACTGTTCCCAGCAGCGACACAGAGCAAAATGCTATACAGGGTGAGCGGTGTACTACTGTTCCCAGCAGACACACAGAGTGGCAGTAAACACAATTCTATATAGTGTGGGTGAGCGGTGTACTACTGTTTCCAGCAGACACACAGAGTGGCAGTAAACACAATGCTATATAGTGTGGGTGAGCGGTGTACTACTGTTCCCAGCAGTGACACAGAGTGGCAGTAAACACAATGCTATATAGTGTGGGTGAGCGGTGTACTACTGTTCCCAGCAGCGACACAGAGCAAAATACTATACAGGGTGAGCGGTGTACTACTGTTCCCAGCAGACACACAGAGTGGCAGTAAACACAATTCTATATAGTGTGGGTGAGCGGTGTACTACTGTTCCCAGCAGACACACAGAGTGGCAGTAAACACAATGCTATATAGTGTGGGTGAGCGGTGTACTACTGTTCCCAGCAGCGACACAAAGCACAATGCTATACAGGGTGAGCGGTGTACTACTGTTCCCAGCAGACACACAGAGTGGCAGTAAACACAATGCTATATAGTGTGGGTGAGCGGTGTACTACTGTTCCCAGCAGCGACACAGAGCACAATGCTATACAGGGTGAGCGGTGTACTACTGTTCCCAGCAGCGACACAGAGCACAATGCTATACAGGGTGAGTGGTGTACTACTGTTCCCAGCAGACACACAGAGTGGCAGTAAACACAATGCTATATAGTGTGGGTGAGCGGTGTACTACTATTCCCAGCAGCGACACAATGACCAGGGGACCCTGGCTAGCCTGGCTGGAGAGAGAACTACCCTGCCTGCCTACCCAAAGCTAAACCCACAGACAAATGGCGGAGAAATGACGTGGATCGGGTATTTATTTACCCGAACCACGTGACCCGTTCGGCCAATCAGAGCGCGTTCGGGTCCGAACCACGTGACCCGTTCGGCCAATCACAGCGCTAGCCGAACATTCGGGTAACGTTCGGCCATGCGCTCTTAGTTCAGCCATATGGCCGAACTCGAACATCACCCGAACAGGGTGATGTTCTGCAGAACCCGAACAGTGGCGAACACTGTTCGCCCAACACTAAGCCAGAGTGGTCACAGAGAAAAGAACACTAGGGGAATTAACCAAAACAGGTATACAGACACAATAAATTACCAGGCAGGTTCAAATTTCTTACCACTGTATAGAATATAAATATAGAAAAAAAGCCTCGCCTAGATTTGAGCTTTTTAGATTAAACTGCAACAAAAAGCTGTGAATGGTTATGTGATCTAAAAAGTCCAAACTAAATAGTTTTCTTCTCAATACGTGTTAGCAGAATGTAACCAATATGAGCTGCCATAAGGAAAATGACAATATATATAGTGAACCTATTAGCTTCTTTATCAGAAGCCCATATGTTTCCATTGTCTAGGCACAATGGCAAGTACATGAAATGTTATTCTAGGCATTCTGGAAAATAAAAGCAGAAGCATTAGTTGACTTGGTAAAAGGAAGAACATCCATCTGGACTTAATTACTGCAGAACTGTTTTGCTTTGCCATTGCCAAAAACGGCATGCCTATCAGCTGTGCCCTTGGCTCTGTGTCATGCATATATTGTTTCATAAATCATCCTGAAATTATAATGCTTTACAAGACAAAAGAGAACATACTGTATTTCAGGAATTGATATTAATATAATTCTACGCTACTATGTAATAATCTTTTCTTAAACTTTTGCTTTGACAAAAACACTGGTTACCAGACATTCTGAACAAATGTGATAGACTCATAGGTCAAAGAACATTTTGGGTTGAAAATGTCACACCTATTTACCAAAGCAGTACTGTCATTAGGACCTGTTGCCAGGAAACACAAAAGCAACATTACTCCTTTGACTGAATACTGAATAATGTTTGGAGATCATTTCACTTGTACATGACAGCTGACTATACAAAAAGTTACACAGCTTCAATAAATGGAAGGATTTGCCTGTAGATTAATAGCTTCTGTTAATTAGAACAGTTACACAAATGTTTTCAAATTTAATTAATATCTTAGAAGGAAAGAAGTCTTTGTCATTGTTATTTAAATATATATTTTTTGTATTATTTGTATTATTTTTTTAATCACAGTGGGGTGGGATGTCAAAGGAATCTATCATATCTTCTCAAAAGGCTATGAATGGTAAAACAGTTCACATTCATTGATCTAAGTCCCCGTATAAATAACCGCAGCCGTCTATGAGACGACACTGCTATTCACAAAGAACGTCCACGCATCACCTCCTCTATGCGTAGTATTACTACACATCAGAAAGTGAGCAGCGAGGACATCTTGTGCCCAAAAATTAAAATTACATCTACATTTTTTTTTCAATAAAGGACCTACTTTTAACTTCTTTTTACATATTAAATCAACCCCTGACCTCCCACACTCCCCAATGGTTACCCAAAAAATGTTTTTTGAAAAAATATAATTTACAAATAAAAAAAACAAACATAAATAGTTACCTTAGGGACAGAACTTTTTTAATATGTATGTAAAGATAGTATATTACTATTACTTTATAAATTATGGGCTTGTAATTAGGGATGGACGCAAAATTAAAAAAATGCTCCTTCATTTTCAAATATAATATTGGCGCCATACATTATACTGTGGAAAAATTTTAAACGGTGCAATAACCTGGACAATTGGGCAAATAAACTGTGTGGGTTTGTATTACGTTAGCATGTATTATTTTAAAACTATAATGGCCGAAAACTGAGAAATAATGATTTTTTTCAATTTTTATCTTATATTTCCTGTTAAATCATTTTTATAAAAAAAAAAGAATTCTTAGCAAAAGTAACCCCCCAAAGAAAGCCTAACTGGTGGCGAAAAAAACAAGATACACATTGTTTGATTGTGATAAGTAGTAATAAAGTTATAGGCAAATGAATGGAATTAGCGCTGACAGGTGAAAATTGCTCTGGATTTTTGAGGGGAAAAACCCTTCAAGGTTAATCGGCTAATTATTATTATTATTATTTATTGTATTTATAAAGCACCAACATATTACGCAGCGCTGGACAATAAATATATACAATGATACAAGGATGACAGACATAGGGTTATACACATAGAACAAAGTTATACATGCAAATTTTACAAAATACATGATCGTGCAATATGGGCTGGTTAGGTAGGCCCAGTAATACAAGTACAGGCTGTCATAGGACAGGAGCACATGATCCTGTAGATTACACTAGGGAGTGGAGGACCCTGCCAGAGGCTTACAATCTAAAGGGAGGGGTGGAAACACTAGGTGGGGCTGTTAAATATTCCTTAGAGAGTTACTGTGTGGTAGGAGGTGGGTAGGCCATCATAAAGAGGTAGGTTTTGAGGGCTTGCTTGAATGTGTTGAAAGAGGGAGCAAGTCTGATGGGTGGTGGAATGGCATTCCAGAGAGTGGGGGCAGCTCTTGAGAAATCCTGCAGGCGGGCATGGGAGTGTAAAATGCGTGGGGTGGTGAGGCGAAGGTCGTTGGAGGAACGGAGGGGGCGACCTGGTGTATACCTGTGAACAAGCTCCGAGATGTAGGTAGGGAAGGTTTTGTGCACAGATTTATACGCCAGGCATAGAATCTTGAAACCTATCCTGAAACGGATAGGGAGCCAGTGCAGGGATTCACAAAGGGGAGATGTGGATGCAGAGCGGTGCGAAGAATGGATGAGTCTTGCAGCCGCGTTCATCACTGATTTAAGGGGGGCAGTGCGTTTCAGGGGGAGGCCAGAAAAGGAGGGAGTTACAGTAATCAAGGCGGGAGATGATGAGGGCATGGATGAGCAGTTTGGTCGTGTCTGGGGTTAAGAAGGGGGAGGCCAGAAAGGAGGGGGCTAATGAACAGAGCGAGTACAACAGTTGTAAATGCTTGTCAAGATTCATACTTTCAATGCCAAATAAATAAATACACACAGCAAATCAGCTCTTTTTTATAGCAGATCCCACCATTTCATTTTTCTCTGGTCAAAGCAAAAACCCCAAATGACAGAAGAATCACAATAAGTTACCATAAGCCACTTGCTATGTGACCTATTTTCAAACTCTAGAAATATTAGTCCAGCTATTTTAAACACTCCAGTCTTGTAACCCACAAGTCCTGAAATGAGAAAGATCCCAAAAGAAAAGTGTGAGCTGCCCAGTGAGTGACCTAGACAGTGAGTTATATAAAATAACCACTGTCTTGTAGCCTATAGTTAAAGCTAGTGCACAAGTCCATCCTAAAGCAGACAACAGTTTAATTAAGTCAAATGAAAATAAAAATATAATTGTGTCAAATCACCCCCAACACACACGAGCTCCTAATATGAGGAGACTCACTGTATGATTAAGCCTAAATGGCCTGGTCTGTGAGGTACTTGAGGTACTTATGGTTGGTAACGTCCCACCTTACTAAGAAATGTGATCCAATTGCACTTTTAACAACTTTCATGCAGAAGCTTTTACTAAGGATGAGCGAGAATGCTCTTGCAAAAGGCGAGAATGTCCTGCAGCATGGGGATTAGCTCACCTGGCCACCACCTGCATTCCAATGTGGTCTATGGTGCATTCCATCAGCTTACACTTCCACATTCAGAGCAATTTAACTGCACTTGGTGGATAAAACCATAAAATTTAAAATTTAAAATTTAAAATATCCTAATCCAGCTTCTCCACTCTTTCCAACCTTAGCAAGTGAATCCAGCTTGTATATAAATGCACCATAGAGTAGAAATAGCGTCTACAGTCCTTATTGCCATCTGCTTAATTTTAATTAAGCTTTTCTAATTAGTTGAACATTAGCTAGAAACAATACCTGGGTTACCTTTGTTTATTAGGCACCATTCAAACAGAAATGTAAATATTTAGAGCGGTTTCCATGAGAGGAAAACGTTATTTATTTATTTATTTGTATTTGCTTTTTTGATGGTATTTTCCTTTAGTATTACTGAGAATTAGCTATCAGCTGAGAATTAGCTATCAGCTGAGAAGATAGGAAACAAATGTGTTTACATCTTTCAGCTTTAGTGGTTGCATTGCTATTGTGCCGTGTCCAGGAGCAATATTCCAATTTGAAATCCACAGTTTGGTTGATGCTTTATTTTGTGTTTTCCTTAAGGTTTCTCTCATCATAGTAGCTCGTTTTAATTTCTTTGAAATGTCATAATGCTTGTTTCATTGCTTACTAGCGAGGCCTGGAGGTATAATGCCCAGTTTATTTTTATTCCAAGGCTGTTAGGGATGATTACCTATTAACAATGTCGAATTGTATTTGCTCATCTGAAATAGACAGCCGTCAGACAGGATTTATTAGCTTATAATGTCAAATTGTTCAGTGTATATGTTGTATTCATACCCAAGCAGCATTTGCAGCACAGTATTACCCACATCACAGTTCTCAGAAATTTTATACATTTTACTTCTGTGTTGCTGTGGCAGCTTATTATGGCAATGGGCAGGAGAATTTTAAAACCTAAAAAGACTGTTCTGGAGGTGTGGCTAGCTTCTAGGGACAACAAGGGGAGACATCTTGGAGCTTACTCCAACCTGAATTATCACAAATACTTCATGTTTTAAGAAATCAAAATTTTGTTGGCCACAAAAGTGATTGAAAAATTGTTTCAAGGGGCCCAACACCTGGACAGGGGCATGCCAGAGGGGGGTCCATGGCAAAAGTCCTGCCAAAAATTACGGATTTGATGCAGAGTTGTTTTTTCATTGCTAAAGGGCAGAAATCACATTACATTCTTAAATTGGTGTGGAATAAACTGCTTTAAAACATTCGGCATGTGTACATGTCAATCGGGTATTGTAAGGGTTATGCCCGCTTCACATTGACAGATGAAACACTGCATTTAACGCACCGCAGTCCGCAAACAACCACAAAGACCTTTAGTGATTAAGTCAGGTAAACATATTTTTGTTTTTATTAGTTGACACCTCCAGGACATAATTGTTAGTGCTCTCTGCGGCAATATTTATGTAGTGGTGTGTAGTGGCCACTTTGCTTGTGTGCACAATCGCAGTTTCCCAGCCTTTATGGTCAGGCTGAGGTAGTTCAATGACCGTTAAGTGACAAAAAAAAAACACTGATTTTGCACTGAGGCCTTATATAGGGGGCAGTAGTGGATACTAGATGCCAGTAGTGGTGGTAAAGGATTATTGGGTTAGGGCTGGTACAATACTAGGACCAACAGAGCAGACCTGTCTCCAACAGCACTGAGGTCTTATACAGGGGCCAGTAGTGGATACTAGATGCCAGTAGTGGTGTAAAGGATTACTATGTTATGGTCAGTGTACTACTTGGACCAGCAGACCTGTGTTCAATAGGTAACGTGTGCACTGGCCACAGAAGAGCAATGCAATAGCAAGAAAAACAATGTATCAGCCCTAAGAAGCTGTTAAGGACAATGTGGTAGCAGCATAGAATGTTCTATGAGTAAAAATTGCTGAATTGTACGTACTGTACAGATACACCAACTGGAGCAAAGTATTTGTAGGAGATCTGTGGGTTGTCTAACTATTCTCACAAACCTCCACATAGGCTGCTCCTGTATTTTTCTTGGCTTTCCAGTCCTAAGTTTAACAGCAAATGTGCATTTGGCTTTTTATGTCCTAATGACACTAACAGTTAGCACTGACAGTTTAAACCTTTAAAATAGCTTTTTATAGCCTTGCCCTACACCATGATACTGAACAATCTTTGTTTTGAGATCTTTGGATCTCTTCAGAGAAGAGTCAAAGAAAAGCATTACTAGCAATTGGCCACACGCGTCTATGAAGTTCAAGGTATAATGAGCTAAACCAAACAATTTCGTGTAATCAGTATTGATTAGTAACATGCATTTTAATCAGTAAAAATTACAAAAGTTACCACCTTTTGCATAGTTTATTTTTCACATTCAATTTAATTTCATACAGACTAAACACCACATACACAGATGTTCCTTCTCTTTTTTACAACATCTCGCAGTATATCATCAAGGGCGCCTCCACCAGTGGTTTTTAGTATAGTCCATACCCCATAGGGTTTTTTTTTAGTCACGAGGACCTTTAGTCCTTACAACTAATCCAAAAGAGCGACCGACCAGCAGCTGCACCAACAGACCTGGGACACTAAGTGGGGATGGTTATATTCCCACAGGCTCAGACGGTGGTTGCAAGATTTGCAACCCATCCTTGTGAATATAATATGCATACACATATGCTTACATTCCTTAGTCTAATGATACTGCATCATTGGGCTCCTGGTTTCTCTCATTCACAGACTTGGGGCCATATGCAATTCACATTTTGCAAAGCCAGATTTGTCAGGTGTTACTTGGTTTGATGCACACATAAATTCTCTATAAAGTGTAGTGTTTCATTTCTATCCCCCCTTTGGAGGCGGGTGGTGGATGCCTTGTTCTAGGAGGTGAGAGCCCTGGAGCGAGCTGTCTGCGCCTGCCGCCCCCCCCCCCCCCCCTCCTTGGAGTGTTGTGTGAAAGCCAGCTCTGAGCTCCAAAGCTTGGTGTGGCCCATGCTTCACTCCTTTCTCATGTGTTCGCTCCCAAGTCATGCTCATGTAGCAGAACGCAATGGACGTTGAGGTAAGTGCCTGTTTTTAAATTTTGGGAGGCAGGTGCGGGCGGCTCTTCCCGGCACTGGCCACGCTTGGGGGTGGGGGGGTCGCCTGCACCTCCCTGCCTCCCCCTCTGGGATGCTGCTGTGGTTTCCAGGCAGTGAGAGCGCTTGAGGCCCCGCGGCACCCTGGTTGTATGGGGGCATTGGGAAGCCTCCTCGTGGCGCTCCTGGATAGTGCTAATTTAGCATGAACTAATTCCCGCAGGGCAACCGCTTTGTGGTATTGGTTTTTTAACCCTGCAAACTTTGGCATGTGAAAGCGAATGCATATTTGCATGAGCCATGTCTCGTGAGTAGCCAATTAGGCCAAATTTGCAAAGCCAGATTTGTCAGGTGTTACTTGGTTTGATGCACACATAAATTCTCTGTGAAGTGTAGCAATTCACATTTTCACCTGAGTTTTCTCCAGGAGATAATTCTCATCTTCTCTTTAAACAAAATTTGTTTTAGCTACATGATTCCCCCCTCCCGGTGGCGTCTTACTCACCTTTCTGATCGCTTCCGGCGCATTAGCCCATCTGGAAATCCCGTTCTGTACGGGATTTCTTGGAGGGCTTCCCCGTCATCATGGTAATGATTGTGATGACGTCATCGACATCGTGACATCATCAGGAGTCCTGATCCACCCCGCAGCGCTGCCTGGCACTGATTGGCCAGGCTGCGCAGGGGTCTCAGGAGGGGGGGGGGGGGGCCCTTACGCGACGGGTAGCGGCGCATCGGCGGCGAGCGGCGGCGATCATCCCCCACACGCAGCTAGCAAAGTGCAAGCTGCATGTTTTAAAAAAAATTGTTAAAATCGGCCCAGCAGGGCCTGAGCGGCGCCATCTAGCGGTCATGGACGAGCTGAGCTCGTCCATACCGCTAAGAAGGTTAAAAGGCTTTTTATGGCAAATTGTGAAAATATCACCCAGGAGAAAACTCAGCAGAAAAAGTGAATTGCATATGGGCCTTGGAGGTTACGGGTAACCATCAAGGATTGAAACTTTTTCTATGAAATATTATGCAGGCTGAGAGTGGTTCCCAAGCTTTCTCATATGACTGTAGCTGTTTGTGTTCTAATTGTTCCTCATTAATTGTCCGGATCAGATATGAAAGCTCTAGCTTCCTTTCCCTGTCACGGCACAGGATTCACAATGGAGCCAGAGTAGTGTTGGGCGAACACCTGGATGTTCGGGTTCACGAACGTTCGCCGAACATGGCCGCGATGTTCGGGTGTTCGCGCCGAACTCCGAACATAATGGAAGTCAATGGGGACCCGAACTTTCGTGCTTTGTAAAGCTTCCTTACATGCTACATACCCCAAATTTACAGGTTATGTGCACCTTGGGATTGGGTACAAGAGGAAAAAAAATTAGCAAAAAGAGCTTATAGTTTTTGAGAAAATCGATTTTAAAGTTTCAAAGGGAAAACTGTCTTTTAAATGCGGGAAATGTCTGTTTTCTTTGCACAGGTAACATGCTTTTTGTCGGCATGCAGTCATAAATGTAATACAGATGAGAGGTTCCAGGAAAAGGGACCGGTAATGCTAACCCAGCAGCAGCACACGTGATGGAACAGGAGGAGGGCGGCGCAGGAGGAGAAGGCCACGCTTTGAGACACAACAACCCAGGCCTTGCATGAGGACAAGAAGCGTGCGGATAGCATGCATTTTGCCGCCATGCAGTCATAAATGTAATAAAGATGAGAGGTTCCATAAACAGGGACCGGCAACGCTAACCCAGCAGCAGCACACGTGATGGAACAGGAGGAGGCGCAGGAGGAGAAGGCCACGCTTTGAGACACAACAACCCAGGCCTTGCATGAGGACAAGAAGCGTGCGGATAGCATGAATTTTGCCGCCATGCAGTCATAAATGTAATAAAGATAAGAGGTTCCATAAACAGGGACCGGCAACGCTAACCCAGCAGCAGCACACGTGATGGAACAGGAGGAGGCGCAGGAGGAGAAGGCCACGCTTTCAGACACAACAACCCAGGCCTTGCATGAGGACAAGAAGCGTGCGGATAGCATGCATTTTGCCGCCATGCAGTCATAAATGTAATAAAGATAAGAGGTTCCATAAACAGGGACCGGCAACGCTAACCCAGCAGCAGCACACGTGATGGAACAGGAGGAGGCGCAGGAGGAGAAGGCCACACTTTCAGACACAACAACCCAGGCCTTGCATGAGGACAAGAAGCATGCGGATAGCATGCATTTTGCCACCATGCAGTCATAAATGTAATAAAGATAAGAGGTTCCATAAACAGGGACCGGCAACGCTAACCCAGCAGCAGCACACGTGATGGAACAGGAGGAGGCGCAGGAGGAGAAGGCCACGCTTTCAGACACAACAACCCAGGCCTTGCATGAGGACAAGAAGCGTGCGGATAGCATGCATTTTGCCGCCATGCAGTCATAAATGTAATAAAGATAAGAGGTTCCATAAACAGGGACCGGCAACGCTAACCCAGCAGCAGCACACGTGATGGAACAGGAGGAGGCGCAGGAGGAGAAGGCCACGCTGTCAGACACAACAACCCAGGCCTTGCAAGAGGACAAGAAGCGTGCGGATAGCATGCTTTTTACCGCCATGCAGTCATAAATGTAATAAAGATAAGAGGTTCCATAAACAGGGACCGGAAACGCTAACCCATCACAGATGGTCATTGTTCATGTTACTTGGTTGGGGTCCAGGAGTGTTGCATAGTCGTTTCCAATCCAGGATTGATTCATTTTAATTTGAGTCAGACGGTCTGCATTTTCTGTGGAGAGGCGGATACGCCGATCTGTGACGATGCCTCCGGCAGCACTGAAACAGCGTTCCGACATAACGCTGGCTGCCGGGCAAGCCAGCACCTCTATTGCATACATTGCCAGTTCGTGCCAGGTGTCTAGCTTCGATACCCAATAGTTGAAGGGTGCAGATGGATTGTTCAACACAGCTACGCCATCTGACATGTAGTCCTTGACCATCTTCTCCAGGCGATCGGTGTTGGAGGTGAATCTGCACGCTTGCTGTTCTGTGGGCTGCTGCATGGGTGTCCGGAAATTTTCCCACTCCAAGCACACTGCCGATACCATTCCCTTTTGGGCACTAGCTGCGGCTTGTGTTGTTTGCTGCCCTCCTGGTCATCCTGGGTTTGCGGAAGTCAGTCTGTCGGCGTACAACTGGCTAGAGGAGGGGGAGGATGTCAATCTCCTCTCTAAAGTCTCCACAAGGGCCTGCTGGTATTCTTCCATTTTGACCTGTCTGACTCTTTCTTCAAGCAGTTTTGGAACATTGTGTTTGTACCGTGGATCCAGAAGGGTATAAACCCAGTAATTGGTGTTGTCCAGAATGCGCACAATGCGTGGGTCGCGTTCAATGCAGTCTAGCATGAATTGAGCCATGTGTGCCAGAGTCCTGCCAGAATCCTCATCATCCTCTTGTGAAAGTTGTGATAGTTGTTGTGATGCATCATAGTCGTCACCTTCTTCCTGGTCTGCTTCTGCTGACCATTCGCACTGAATTGTGGAAGTCCAACGTGCATCGCTCTGGCCCTCGTCAGTGGTGGCATGAAATTCCTGCTCCAACTCCAGCTGTTCCTCCTCCTCTTCTTCGTCATAGCTGCTGGGGCCAGCGTTTCCTGAGGCGGATGGCCTGATGTTGGTACCATCACGCTGATCGTTTTCTCCTTCAGATTCCCCCAGTTGCATCATGACAGCTGTTTCCTTGATTTTCAACATTGACTTTTTCAGTAAACACAGCAGTGGTATGGTAATGCTGACTGAAGAGTTGTCACTGCTCACAAGCAACGTGGATTGCTCAAAATTTTGGAGGACTTGGCAGAGGTCCAAGATGTTGGCCCAATCGGATCCACAGAAGCTTGGCAGCTGTCCGGATGCGCCTCGGTACTGCGCCGTCATGTACTGGACCACTGCACTCTTCTGCTCGCAAAAGCGGGCTAGCATGTGCAGCGTAGAATTCCAGCGCGTAGGGACATCACACAGCAAGCGATGGTGGGGGAGATTGAAGCGCTCCTGCATCTTGGCGAGTGCCCCCGAAGCAGTACTGGAATTTCTACAATGTTTGGCCACTCGTCGCACCTTCAACAGAAGATCGGCCACGCCTGGGTATGTCCTCAGGAACCACTGAACTACTAGGTTCATCACGTGCGCCAGGCAAGGGATGTGTGTCAGCTTAGCCAACCTTAAAGCGCGAATGAGATTACTCCCATTATCACACACAACCATGCCCGGTTTCAGGTCCAGCGGTGCCAGCCACAAATCCGTCTGTTCCTTTATTCCCCTCCAAATTTCCTCCCCTGTGTGCTGCTTATCCCCAAGGCAGATCAGCTTCAGCAACGCTTGCTGATGCATGCCAACAGCTGTGCTGCACTGCTTCCACGATCCTACTGCTGCTGGGTTAGCGTTTCCGGATGAGGTACAGCTTTGAGATGCATTGGAGGAGAAGGAGTCAGAGAGGTAGGTGCTGCTGTTGTTATCCAGTGGGAGGGACGGCGGTGCAGCTGTTTGCGGCGTGGGCAACACCCGCGCCGTAGCAGGTGAGGAATCGCTGCCAGGCTCCACAAGGTTCACCCAGTGCGCGGTAAGGGAGATGTATCGACCCTGGCCGAACGCACTCGTCCAGGTGTCAGTGGTGAGGTGAACCTTGCAGGCAATGGCATTCTTCAAGCTTCGGGTTATTTTGCTGACCACGTGCTCATGCAACTCAGGCACTGCAGAGCGCGCAAAGTGGTAGCGGATGGGAACCACGTAACGTGGGTGGCCACTGACATCATGCCCTTGAAGCTGTTTGTCTCCACCACTCGATATGGCAGCATTTCGCAGGCCAGAAGCTTGGCTATGCTGGCTGTTAGTGCCACGGCCCGGGGGTCATTTGCTGGCAATTTCCTCTTGCACTCAAGCATCTCCGAGACAGACAACTGAACCGTAGGGCTGCACACTGAACGGCTGTTGGTTGTTGTGTTTGATGACTGGGAGACCTCAAGAGCACTATTCCGGAAAGTGACAGTGTCAGCGTCGTCTGATGTTTGTGAATGTTGTTGTGAACCACGCAATGGCTGGGCTACTGCTGCTGCTGAGGAGGGTGTGGTGGTAAGTCTGGTGACCCCAAGGGAGGCAGTGTTGCTGGTACCCTGTCCTGGCGGCCACAGAGTGGGATGTTTGGATACCATGTGGCGGGTCATGCTGGTGGTGGAGAGGTTGTTAACATGTTTCCCCCTGCTCAGGCGGGTCTTGCACACCTTGCAAATTACCATGGTACCATCCTCACTGCAGTCTTCAAAGAAAGGCCAGACTTTGGAGCACCTGCCTTGCTGGCGATTTCTGTTTGCACCTCTTTTGCGTCTCACTTGAACTTCCACGCTTGTGGTGCCTGAAATTTCGCGCCGCCTACCTTGTGGCACAAGGCGAACTCGTGCAGCAGTGGGTTCTTCAACAAACTCATCTGTGCTGCTACGACGGCGATGTTCTCCTTCACATACAAAATCTGGGTCTCTGTCAACATTGTCCATACCCTCCTCCTCTTCCATCTCCTCAAACTCGTCATATGTGATTGTGGGCCGCCGCCGTGGAGTAGAGCTCCCCACAACAACCTCTGCGCAGCACACTCCAACGTCGTCTTCAAGATCTTCACGGCCGACCTCCTGCAATTGAAACCCCTCCTGCCCAACTTGCTCTGGGATTTGGGTTTCAAAGTCCTCCTCGGACTCGCCTTGCATTTCAGTGCGCGGTGCATTTCCCACAGCCAATGGTTGTGAATCCGGGCACAAAATTTCTGGCTGTTCCATTGACCTTTGAAAGGTGGAAGTTTGTTGGGCTGGGAATAGCTCCTGTGAATACCCCATTGTGTCCTGAGGAAATTCTTCGGACTGGTTATTTGGCAGTTGTGTGCGTGGTGTCGCTGCCGGTTGTGTCAGCTTTGTGCCCACTGGCTCCTTGTAACTGGCTGAGGACTCGGACCTCGTGCGTGATGTGCTGGTGCTGCTTAACCCACTGCTGGACGCTTGAGAGGTCATCCAATTAATTATCTGGTCCTGTTCTTTTGGATTTGTGAGGGTTGATTTCCTGGACAACATGGGCGGTATTGAGTGGGTTTTCTTCGGTGCTCCACTGTGGCCTGTACGTGAACCGTCAGGGGGAACACCTCTTCCCTTGCCCCTCCCTCTTTCACAGGATTTCTTCTTCATTTCACTTATCCTTAAAGTACACGCTGACTGGCAGCAGTACAGTGGCAGTACAGAAATGCTATACAGTGGCGGGTGAGCGGTGTACTACTGTTCCCAGCAGACACACAGAGTGGCAGTAAACACAATGCTATATAGTGTGGGTAAGCGGTGTACTACTGTTCCCAGCAGCGACACAGAACACAATGCTATACAGGGTGAGCGGTGTACTACTGTTCCCAGCAGAGACACAGAGTGGCAGTAAACACAATGCTATATAGTGTGGGTGAGCGGTGTACTACTGTTCCCAGCAGCGACACAGAGCAAAATGCTATACAGGGTGAGCGGTGTACTACTGTTCCCAGCAGACACACAGAGTGGCAGTAAACACAATGCTATATAGTGTGGGTGAGCGGTGTACTACTGTTCCCAGCAGAGACACAGAGTGGCAATAAACACAATGCTATATAGTGTGGGTGAGCGGTGTACTACTGTTCCCAGCAGAGACACAGAGTGGCAGTAAACACAATGCTATATAGTGTGGGTGAGCGGTGTACTACTGTTCCCAGCAGCGACACAGAGCAAAATGCTATACAGGGTGAGCGGTGTACTACTGTTCCCAGCAGACACACAGAGTGGCAGTAAACACAATTCTATATAGTGTGGGTGAGCGGTGTACTACTGTTCCCAGCAGACACACAGAATGGCAGTAAACACAATGCTATATAGTGTGGGTGATCGGTGTACTACTGTTCCCAGCAGAGACACAGAGTGGCAGTAAACACAATGCTATATAGTGTGGGTGAGCGGTGTACTACTGTTCCCAGCAGCGACACAGAGCAAAATGCTATACAGGGTGAGCGGTGTACTACTGTTCCCAGCAGACACACAGAGTGGCAGTAAACACAATGCTATATAGTGTGGGTGAGCGGTGTACTACTGTTCCCAGCAGAGACACAGAGTGGCAGTAAACACAATGCTATATAGTGTGGTTGAGCGGTGTACTACTGTTCCCAGCAGAGACACAGAGTGGCAGTAAACACAATGCTATATAGTGTGGGTGAGCAGTGTACTACTGTTCCCAGCAGCGACACAGAGCAAAATGCTATACAGGGTGAGCGGTGTACTACTGTTCCCAGCAGACACACAGAGTGGCAGTAAACACAATTCTATATAGTGTGGGTGAGCGGTGTACTACTGTTTCCAGCAGACACACAGAGTGGCAGTAAACACAATGCTATATAGTGTGGGTGAGCGGTGTACTACTGTTCCCAGCAGTGACACAGAGTGGCAGTAAACACAATGCTATATAGTGTGGGTGAGCGGTGTACTACTGTTCCCAGCAGCGACACAGAGCAAAATACTATACAGGGTGAGCGGTGTACTACTGTTCCCAGCAGACACACAGAGTGGCAGTAAACACAATTCTATATAGTGTGGGTGAGCGGTGTACTACTGTTCCCAGCAGACACACAGAGTGGCAGTAAACACAATGCTATATAGTGTGGGTGAGCGGTGTACTACTGTTCCCAGCAGCGACACAAAGCACAATGCTATACAGGGTGAGCGGTGTACTACTGTTCCCAGCAGACACACAGAGTGGCAGTAAACACAATGCTATATAGTGTGGGTGAGCGGTGTACTACTGTTCCCAGCAGCGACACAGAGCACAATGCTATACAGGGTGAGCGGTGTACTACTGTTCCCAGCAGCGACACAGAGCACAATGCTATACAGGGTGAGTGGTGTACTACTGTTCCCAGCAGACACACAGAGTGGCAGTAAACACAATGCTATATAGTGTGGGTGAGCGGTGTACTACTATTCCCAGCAGCGACACAATGACCAGGGGACCCTGGCTAGCCTGGCTGGAGAGAGAACTACCCTGCCTGCCTACCCAAAGCTAAACCCACAGACAAATGGCGGAGAAATGACGTGGATCGGGTATTTATTTACCCGAACCACGTGACCCGTTCGGCCAATCAGAGCGCGTTCGGGTCCGAACCACGTGACCCGTTCGGCCAATCACAGCGCTAGCCGAACATTCGGGTAACGTTCGGCCATGCGCTCTTAGTTCAGCCATATGGCCGAACTCGAACATCACCCGAACAGGGTGATGTTCTGCAGAACCCGAACAGTGGCGAACACTGTTCGCCCAACACTAAGCCAGAGTGGTCACAGAGAAAAGAACACTAGGGGAATTAACCAAAACAGGTATACAGACACAATAAATTACCAGGCAGGTTCAAATTTCTTACCACTGTATAGAATATAAATATAGAAAAAAAGCCTCGCCTAGATTTGAGCTTTTTAGATTAAACTGCAACAAAAAGCTGTGAATGGTTATGTGATCTAAAAAGTCCAAACTAAATAGTTTTCTTCTCAATACGTGTTAGCAGAATGTAACCAATATGAGCTGCCATAAGGAAAATGACAATATATATAGTGAACCTATTAGCTTCTTTATCAGAAGCCCATATGTTTCCATTGTCTAGGCACAATGGCAAGTACATGAAATGTTATTCTAGGCATTCTGGAAAATAAAAGCAGAAGCATTAGTTGACTTGGTAAAAGGAAGAACATCCATCTGGACTTAATTACTGCAGAACTGTTTTGCTTTGCCATTGCCAAAAACGGCATGCCTATCAGCTGTGCCCTTGGCTCTGTGTCATGCATATATTGTTTCATAAATCATCCTGAAATTATAATGCTTTACAAGACAAAAGAGAACATACTGTATTTCAGGAATTGATATTAATATAATTCTACGCTACTATGTAATAATCTTTTCTTAAACTTTTGCTTTGACAAAAACACTGGTTACCAGACATTCTGAACAAATGTGATAGACTCATAGGTCAAAGAACATTTTGGGTTGAAAATGTCACACCTATTTACCAAAGCAGTACTGTCATTAGGACCTGTTGCCAGGAAACACAAAAGCAACATTACTCCTTTGACTGAATACTGAATAATGTTTGGAGATCATTTCACTTGTACATGACAGCTGACTATACAAAAAGTTACACAGCTTCAATAAATGGAAGGATTTGCCTGTAGATTAATAGCTTCTGTTAATTAGAACAGTTACACAAATGTTTTCAAATTTAATTAATATCTTAGAAGGAAAGAAGTCTTTGTCATTGTTATTTAAATATATATTTTTTGTATTATTTGTATTATTTTTTTAATCACAGTGGGGTGGGATGTCAAAGGAATCTATCATATCTTCTCAAAAGGCTATGAATGGTAAAACAGTTCACATTCATTGATCTAAGTCCCCGTATAAATAACCGCAGCCGTCTATGAGACGACACTGCTATTCACAAAGAACGTCCACGCATCACCTCCTCTATGCGTAGTATTACTACACATCAGAAAGTGAGCAGCGAGGACATCTTGTGCCCAAAAATTAAAATTACATCTACATTTTTTTTTCAATAAAGGACCTACTTTTAACTTCTTTTTACATATTAAATCAACCCCTGACCTCCCACACTCCCCAATGGTTACCCAAAAAATGTTTTTTGAAAAAATATAATTTACAAATAAAAAAAACAAACATAAATAGTTACCTTAGGGACAGAACTTTTTTAATATGTATGTAAAGATAGTATATTACTATTACTTTATAAATTATGGGCTTGTAATTAGGGATGGACGCAAAATTAAAAAAATGCTCCTTCATTTTCAAATATAATATTGGCGCCATACATTATACTGTGGAAAAATTTTAAACGGTGCAATAACCTGGACAATTGGGCAAATAAACTGTGTGGGTTTGTATTACGTTAGCATGTATTATTTTAAAACTATAATGGCCGAAAACTGAGAAATAATGATTTTTTTCAATTTTTATCTTATATTTCCTGTTAAATCATTTTTATAAAAAAAAAAGAATTCTTAGCAAAAGTAACCCCCCAAAGAAAGCCTAACTGGTGGCGAAAAAAACAAGATACACATTGTTTGATTGTGATAAGTAGTAATAAAGTTATAGGCAAATGAATGGAATTAGCGCTGACAGGTGAAAATTGCTCTGGATTTTTGAGGGGAAAAACCCTTCAAGGTTAATCGGCTAATTATTATTATTATTATTTATTGTATTTATAAAGCACCAACATATTACGCAGCGCTGGACAATAAATATATACAATGATACAAGGATGACAGACATAGGGTTATACACATAGAACAAAGTTATACATGCAAATTTTACAAAATACATGATCGTGCAATATGGGCTGGTTAGGTAGGCCCAGTAATACAAGTACAGGCTGTCATAGGACAGGAGCACATGATCCTGTAGATTACACTAGGGAGTGGAGGACCCTGCCAGAGGCTTACAATCTAAAGGGAGGGGTGGAAACACTAGGTGGGGCTGTTAAATATTCCTTAGAGAGTTACTGTGTGGTAGGAGGTGGGTAGGCCATCATAAAGAGGTAGGTTTTGAGGGCTTGCTTGAATGTGTTGAAAGAGGGAGCAAGTCTGATGGGTGGTGGAATGGCATTCCAGAGAGTGGGGGCAGCTCTTGAGAAATCCTGCAGGCGGGCATGGGAGTGTAAAATGCGTGGGGTGGTGAGGCGAAGGTCGTTGGAGGAACGGAGGGGGCGACCTGGTGTATACCTGTGAACAAGCTCCGAGATGTAGGTAGGGAAGGTTTTGTGCACAGATTTATACGCCAGGCATAGAATCTTGAAACCTATCCTGAAACGGATAGGGAGCCAGTGCAGGGATTCACAAAGGGGAGATGTGGATGCAGAGCGGTGCGAAGAATGGATGAGTCTTGCAGCCGCGTTCATCACTGATTTAAGGGGGGCAGTGCGTTTCAGGGGGAGGCCAGAAAAGGAGGGAGTTACAGTAATCAAGGCGGGAGATGATGAGGGCATGGATGAGCAGTTTGGTCGTGTCTGGGGTTAAGAAGGGGGAGGCCAGAAAGGAGGGGGCTAATGAACAGAGCGAGTACAACAGTTGTAAATGCTTGTCAAGATTCATACTTTCAATGCCAAATAAATAAATACACACAGCAAATCAGCTCTTTTTTATAGCAGATCCCACCATTTCATTTTTCTCTGGTCAAAGCAAAAACCCCAAATGACAGAAGAATCACAATAAGTTACCATAAGCCACTTGCTATGTGACCTATTTTCAAACTCTAGAAATATTAGTCCAGCTATTTTAAACACTCCAGTCTTGTAACCCACAAGTCCTGAAATGAGAAAGATCCCAAAAGAAAAGTGTGAGCTGCCCAGTGAGTGACCTAGACAGTGAGTTATATAAAATAACCACTGTCTTGTAGCCTATAGTTAAAGCTAGTGCACAAGTCCATCCTAAAGCAGACAACAGTTTAATTAAGTCAAATGAAAATAAAAATATAATTGTGTCAAATCACCCCCAACACACACGAGCTCCTAATATGAGGAGACTCACTGTATGATTAAGCCTAAATGGCCTGGTCTGTGAGGTACTTGAGGTACTTATGGTTGGTAACGTCCCACCTTACTAAGAAATGTGATCCAATTGCACTTTTAACAACTTTCATGCAGAAGCTTTTACTAAGGATGAGCGAGAATGCTCTTGCAAAAGGCGAGAATGTCCTGCAGCATGGGGATTAGCTCACCTGGCCACCACCTGCATTCCAATGTGGTCTATGGTGCATTCCATCAGCTTACACTTCCACATTCAGAGCAATTTAACTGCACTTGGTGGATAAAACCATAAAAATGCACTTACTAGAGGATGGGTGTCCTCCGCATATAGTACTGGTTAGTAAGGCAGCTGTTTCCAGGTGCTGCACTCCAGCTGGACTCCAGCTCACATTCACCTTCAGCTATCAAACCACATGCCAACACTGAAACACTCCTCCAATGGATTAAATGGGATCATGTGATAACTCTGGTAAGTCTGCGACCACCTGTAGCTTTCCCCTACATGTTTCATTACTTGGTAACTCATCAGGGGCATACCTCTGAAACCATGTTATGCTTACTGGAACCAAAGCTGCCTTTACCCCTTTTAAAGTGCACCTATCATTGGCAAGGTTTTTGTAGGTATAGATAAAAACATTAAATCTAGGGAAAAAACATACCTGATCAATTCAATAATTTTGCTTTGGCTCCTCAGCTGGTGCAGCTCTAAGAATAAAGTGCCCTGCTAGTTCTACATCTACTCCACATGATTATGCACACAGCCTGTTCCTTCTAACCCAATGTAACACTGCTCCTTCCCTTTGGACATTATTGCATGAAAACATACATGAGCACAAGGGGTGCAAGATGAGAGAGGAGGGGCCAAAAAGGTGCCATAAGGGAATGTGAGGGAAGGCAGCAGGTACTAGTAACGGAACTACTGCTTACATTCACTTAGTCCAGGGAAAAAGGTGTTCTTTAAGGTGCAGATATATATCGGGCTGTTAGCAAGTATCAGAAGATACTATTATGCACCCAGATAACTGGTAATAATGGAAAGTAATGCACTAAACACTGAATTTAAAATGCTCAAAGCAGAACAATATTCATAAATACCAAACTGATAATGACTGTGTGTTCATTCTTTAGCGGTTCCTTCAGAACTTGACTTTATTTCACTACACATGTAAAAAATACAAACAAGGTTCCCTAACAAAAAAGTTGTAATCCTCTCAAATGAGCTATGTGTACACCTGTTGGCAATGATCTGTATTTTGTTTTGTTTTTGGACAAAATAATAATAATTAAAAAATAAGCTTAAAACAGATGACCACCATTAATCAATTACCATAATAAGCTGCCACAGCAACACAGAAGTAAAATGTATAAAATTTCTGAGAACTGTGATGTGGGTAATACTGTGCTGCAAATGCTGCTTGGGTATGAATACAACATATACACTGAACAATTTGACATTATAAGCTAATAAATCCTGTCTGACGGCTGTCTATTTCAGATGAGCAAATACAATTCGACATTGTTAATAGGTAATCATCCCTAACAGCCTTGGAATAAAAATAAACTGGGCATTATACCTCCAGGCCTCGCTAGTAAGCAATGAAACAAGCATTATGACATTTCAAAGAAATTAAAACGAGCTACTATGATGAGAGAAACCTTAAGGAAAACACAAAATAAAGCATCAACCAAACTGTGGATTTCAAATTGGAATATTGCTCCTGGACACGGCACAATAGCAATGCAACCACTAAAGCTGAAAGATGTAAACACATTTGTTTCCTATCTTCTCAGCTGATAGCTAATTCTCAGCTGATAGCTAATTCTCAGTAATACTAAAGGAAAATACCATCAAAAAAGCAAATACAAATAAATAAATAAATAACGTTTTCCTCTCATGGAAACCGCTCTAAATATTTACATTTCTGTTTGAATGGTGCCTAATAAACAAAGGTAACCCAGGTATTGTTTCTAGCTAATGTTCAACTAATTAGAAAAGCTTAATTAAAATTAAGCAGATGGCAATAAGGACTGTAGACGCTATTTCTACTCTATGGTGCATTTATATACAAGCTGGATTCACTTGCTAAGGTTGGAAAGAGTGGAGAAGCTGGATTAGGATATTTTAAATTTATCAGGTGAAAAAGTTTGCAACAGTTGACTGGGTCATATCAGCACTTAGTAGTTTGCTAAAAGCTTAGTAAACTAACAGTAGCACAGCAGCCGCTCTTAGAACTTCTTGTAATAAGTTAATTCTAGGCTGGATTTACTGAAGATAACTTCTTGATGTGAGTGCTGCATGCAACTGTGATATAATAATTCATGAAAATCCGCTATACAGTGTAGATGCAAATTGAATAGTCTTTGATTCCGAATGTAACATAAAAACAATGTAATCAATGCAAGCAGCAAAGATCTAAATACACATTGCTGGCCAGCTATGATAATGGTCATTTACCACACACATCCAACCTAACACAAGATCTCTATGGGCTCTTCAAGCAAGAGATTGTTAGTTGCAAACTGCAGCCAAACTCAACCTAACTGATTAGTAGTGATAGTAATGGTTAAGGCAATGTTCCAGTTGTTAAAACAGCAGTTCAAAGTACAGTAGCTTAGATTCACTCTTGCATAGTCAACATCAATGGGGGCATTACAGATCATGAAAGATGCTATGGAAGGCGCATGCACAAGTTCATATATTAAGTGGAAGCAGAGGCCACAGTGTGTAGCCAGCAACAACTACTTAATAATTAAGTTTGCATTGTGGAAGCACTGTTCCTGCTTTTGCAGACTCACCACCTTCTATATGAGTATGTATCAAGGCAAGTGATTGCGTCCCAGCCTTTATAGACACGTCTATAGATGGTGGGTGGGTGCATCTCTTGTGGCTCTATCCAGATTGCTCCTCATCATGTCTGTGTGCTGAAAGGTCTTGCCACTGACTAGTATCCCAAGTCCTGTTTCTCAGGCAACTTTGCACAGGAACCAGGAAGTGCAGCTAACAATGGGAGAAAGGAGTTTGGCAACTGCAATAGCATAAAAGCAAATTCACTATCCTTTCAACAATCTTTGCTATATTCTGATTTGGTCAAGGTCAGGCAACTGGGGAAACAAATCCAATCCAAATTCCTTGGGTCTCTTATTTTCTCCACTATACTTCAACCTTAGTAAATCAACCCCACTGAGATTGTATCCAAATGTTTGTTCAGCTTTTCAGCTCCCTCTGTCAGCTCCCAGCTCACTAGGCAGACAGCATGACTAAATTGCTCAGTGCTGTCTGCTTCCATGCCCACAGAAAGAGAAATGACACAAAAAGTTGAAAATATGAAGTAACAAAGGATTCTTGGTGCAATGTCTTGCTAAAAATTAAAAAGACAAAAAGCATCCCTGATTAAGCACAGAGCATGGTATAAATATGTAATGCAAGAATATTTATTTAAAAACTGTTCTTTTCACTTTAAAGAAAACTTTAAACATATAATGTATATACAATGCATAAATACTCACTGGTCCAAACGCATTACTGTCAAAGCTGTGTTTAAGATGGTCACCTTCAACCCATATATGCCCACAAGGGATCTTGACATATCTTGTCTTATATCCAATTGCTCTGTTACCAGCAAAATAAATATAACCAATTAGATATACTTATATACACTACAATATGTACAAAAGGATTAATTATTCAATCAATTAAAATACATTTAAGCTAGTCAATCACATATGCCTCATTAAAGGTAGGAATGTGCCATATGGGCATAAATGCTGGAGAATATTTGCTCACAAATTTAAACTTAGAATATCACCTAGATGAATAACAAAACATTTGTACATTATTCATAAAGTCCAGCTGGATGTGACTTATTTTTCTAGACATTGCATATCTCAGGTAAAGTTAATGCTCTGGAGCTAATGCAATGGAAGAAAGTTTCAGTAAGTATATTTAGTAAATATATTTGTGTTTTAGAAACACTGAAGCATAGTCACTAACCAGTGATAAAATTGCCATCAGTGATGAGCAACGGATGAATTCAGAATAGGTTTTATTTGGAGTTCATCCAGGTAATTAGCACACCTGAGTGGGGAGGCGCGGGAGGGTTAAACTTTCCCAGCAGCCTTTTGCCTTAATCCGCCCTACGCTGCGTTCCAATTTACAGTCACAAGGCTACTGCACTTCCTCCTTTCGGGTTAAGGAGGAAGTTCCGGTAGTCATGTGACACGTGAATTGGAATGCAGTGTGGGACGCACCATGGGACGGATTAAAGCAGAAGGCTCCTGGGTAAGTTTAACCCTACCCCCACTCAGGTGTGCCAATTACCTGGATGAATTACGAATAAAACCTATTCGGAATTCGTCCGTTGCTCATCACTGATTGCCATGTACAGGCGGCATTGAACAATTTCACCTGTACTTAACCTCCTTGGCGGTAGCCCCGTGTGTGACATGGGGTAAGCCGCCGGAGGGTGCCGCTCAGGCCCTGCTGGGCCGATTTACATAATTTTTCTTTTTTGCTGGACGCAGCTAGCACTTTGCCAGCTGCGCCAGCACACTGATCGCTGCCGCCCCGCTCCCGATCGCTGCTATCCGTTGCGGTGCGCGCCCGCCCCCCCCCCCCCAGACCCCGTGCGCTGCCAGGCCAATCAGTGCCAGGCAGTGCCGAGGGGTGGATCGGGACTCCCAATGACGTCGATGACGTCATCCCGCCCCGTCGGAAATCCCGTTCTTTGAACGGATTTCCTGATCGGAGACCGCCGAAGGCGATCGAAGCGGGCGGGGGGATGCCGCTGAGCAGCGGCTATCATGTAGCGAGCCCTGGGCTCGCTACATGATTTAAAAAAAAAAAAAAAAAAACTGCTGCACACCCTCCTGGCGAAATTTTTCATACCGCCAGGAGGGTTAAAGAGAACCTCCATCTGAAAAAGAAAAATCCATCTGTGCTGCTGTAATGAAAAGTTATATTTACCTCCAGAGTCTTGTCCCACAACGCGGCCCCCAAGTCCCTGCATCACTCCACTTTTGCCGCTTGGCACCGCCTTCCCCTCTCATTCGAGAAAAAGGCCAAGCTATTTACTGCATTCAATTGCCGGGCATTTTTTCTCAGAGGAGAGAGGGGAGTCGGGGCCAAGCGGCGGAAGTGGAGTGATGCGGGGACTTCGGAGCCGCTTCGTGGGACAAGACTCCAGAGGTAAATATAACTTTTCATTAAAGCAGTGCAGATGGATTTTCTTTTTTGGATGGAGATCCTCTTTAAGCCACCAAAATAGTGCATATTGCACATTTACCACAACCCATCTTTAGAGGTGGCTCGAACCTCCAATTTTCGGTTTGCGAACCTCGAAAGAAAACTTCCGCAAAAGTTCGGTTTGCGCGAACTTTTGCGAACCACAATAGACTTCAATGGGGAGGCGAACTTTGAAAACTAGAAACACTTATGCTGGCCACAAAAGTAATGGAAAAGATGTTTCAAGGGGTCTAACACCTGGAAGGGGGCATGGCGGAGTGAGATACATGCCAAAAGTCCCCGGGAAAAATCCGGATTTAACGCACAGCAGCGTTTCAAGGGCAGAAATCACATTGCATGCTAAATTGGAGGCCTAAAGTGCTTCAAAACATCTTGCATATGTACAGTGGAGGAAATAATTATTTGACCCCTCACTGATTTTGTAAGTTTGTCCAATGACAAAGAAATGAAAAGTCTCAGAACAGTATCATTTCAATGGTAGGTTTATTTTAACAGTGGCAGATAGCACATCAAAAGGAAAATCGAAAAAATAACCTTAAATAAAAGATAGCAACGGATTTGCATTTCATTGAGTGAAATAAGTTTTTGAACCCCTACCAACCATTAAGAGTTCTGGCTCCCACAGAGTGGTTAGACACTTCTACTCAATTAGTCACCCTCATTAAGGACACCTGTCTTAACTAGTCACCTGTATAAAAGACACCTGTACACAGAATCAAGCAATCAAGCAGACTCCAAACTCTCCAACATGGGAAAGATCAAAGAGCTGTCCAAGGATGTCAGAGACAAAATTGTAGACCTGCACAAGGCTGGAATGGGCTACAAAACCATTAGCAAGAAGCTGGGAGAGAAGGTGACAACTGTTGGTGCGATTGTTCGAAAATGGAAGGAGCACAAAATGACCATCAATCGACCTCGCTCTGGGGCTCCATGCAAGATCTCACCTCGTGGGGTGTCAATGGTTCTGAGAAAGGTGAAAAAGCATCCTAGAACTACATGGGAGGAGTTAGTGAATGACCTCAAATTAGCAGGGACCACAGTCACCAAGAAAACCATTGGAAACACATTACACCGCAATGGATTAAAATCCTGCAGGGCTCGCAAGGTCCCCCTGCTCAAAAAGGCACATGTGCAGGCCCGTCTGAAGTTTGCCAATGAACACCTGAATGATTCTGTGAGTGACTGGGAGAAGGTGCTGTGGTCTGATGAGACCAAAATAGAGCTCTTTGGCATTAACTCAACTCGCTGTGTGGAGGAAGAAAAATGCTGCCTATGACCCCCAAAACACCGTCCCCACCGTCAAGCATAGGGGTGGAAACATTTTGCTTTGGGGGTGTTTTTCTGCTAAGGGCAAAGGACAACTTAATCGCATTAACGGGAAAATGGACGGAGCCATGTATCGTGAAATCCTGAATGACAACCTCCTTCCCTCTGCCAGGAAACTGAAAATGGGTCGTGGATGGGTGTTCCAGCACGACAATGACCCAAAACATACAGCAAAGGCAACAAAGGAGTGGCTCAAGAAGAAGCACATTAAGGACATGGAGTGGCCTAGTCAGTCTCCGGACCTTAATCCAGTAGAAAACCTATGGAGGGAGCTCAAGCTCAGAGTTGCACAGAGACAGCCTCGAAACCTTAGGGATTTAGAGATGATCTGCAAAGAGGAGTGGACCAACATTCCTCCTAAAATGTGTGCAAACTTGGTCATCAATTACAAGAAACGTTTGACCTCTGTGCTTGCAAACAAGGGTTTTTCCACTAAGTATTAAGTCTTTTATTGTTAGAGGGTTCAAAAACTTATTTCACTCAATGAAATGCAAATCAGTTGCTATCTTTTATTTAAGGTTATTTTTTCGATTTTCCTTTTGATGTGCTATCTGCCACTGTTAAAATAAACCTACCATTGAAATGATACTGTTCTGAGACTTTTCATTTCTTTGTCATTGGACAAACTTACAAAATCAGTGAGGGGTCAAATAATTATTTCCTCCACTGTATACATCAATTAGGTAGTGTAATTAGTGTACTGCTTCACACAGAGACTAAATTCACTGTGTGATACAGCTATTTGTGTAGTGACGGCCGTGCTGGACTGGTGCGCACCATAACGAGAGTGCAGGAGATGGCGGTTTTCAAGCCCATATGGTCGGGCTGAGGTAGCTGAATGACAGAACAACAGTGAACAGTGAACAGTGAGTGTCCAGCTGATCGAACTTGGTCTGTCCACAATGAAGCAACGACCTTATTATCTATCTTCTTGGGTCAGGTGTGCCCCCCAACCCCAACACACTCATTTAGCCAGTCATTGCTTCATTGTGATACGCAAGCCCCTTCACCGTGGCAAGGTAACGATCACGAGGGAGAATTGACACATGTACATGCCTTTTATTTTGTTGTTGCAGCCGCAGTGCAGCCAGAAAAATTAGGTAGGCATGTGCATGCACCAGAAAAATTATTATAGCGGTCGCTGCTAGCAGCGGCCCTAAAAATTAAGGAATCCACCTGGAGTCCTGGGCCCTGTTGGTGGTGGCGGAGAAGGCAGTCAAGTGGTCTGCAGGCAGAGATGCTGTGTGGGGACCGACTTAGTCTTGGAGCAGGCAGTCACATGGCGTGCAGGCAGAGAGGCTGTGTGTGGGGACTTACTTAGTCTTCGGGCAGGCCTGACCATGCTTTGCAGACCAGGCATCTGTGGTCAGATGGATCTTTGACCCAATGCTGTGTGCCAGAGATGTCACTACTTGCCTTTCAACATCACGGTAAAGTTCAGCTTTGTCCCGGATTCCTGGACATTGGTCTCCAGAGTCTGCTGATACTGAGTGGAATCCATGTGTTCCTCAACTTTGACAAGATTCCCAGTCCCTACACTGGCCACACAGCCCCACAGCATGATGGAGCCACCACCATATTTTACTGTAGGTAGCAGGTGTTTTTCTTGGAATGTTGTGTTGTTTTTCTCCATGCATAATGCCCCTTGTTATGCCCAAATAACTCAATGTTAGTTTCAGCAGTCCACAGCACCTTATTCCAAAATGAAGCTGGCTTGTCCAGATGTGCTTTAGCATACCTTAAGTGGTTCTGTTGGTGCTGTGGGCAGAGAAAAGGCTTCCTCTGCATCACTCTCACATACAGCATCTACTTGTGTAGAGTGCGCCGAATGGTTGAACGATGCACAGTGACACCATCTGCAGCAAGATGATGTTGTAGGTCTTTGGTGCTGGTCTGTGGGTTGACTCTGACTGTTCTCACTATTCGTCACTTCTGTTTTTATCTGAGATTTTTTTTGGTCTGCCACTTCAAGCCTTAACTTGAACTGAGCCTGTGGTCTTCCATTTCCTAAAAATGTTCCTAACTGTGGAAACAGACAGCTGAAATCTCTGAGACAGCTTTCTGTATCCTTCCCCTAAACCATGATGGTGAACAATCTTTGTCTTCAGGTCATTTGAGAGTTGTTTTTAGCCCCCCACATTGCTGCTCTTCTGAGATAATTAAGACAACATATTTCGCAGTGCTTTACAAAACACAGTAATACAGCACAGGGAACACAGGTACAACCCAAAAAAAATATACAGCAGAGTCTCAAGCAGCACAAATATTGCAACAAAAACAGTAAAAATTAGGAGGATGACCCTGCCCTTGCGAGCTTACAATCTAAAGGGTAGTGGGAGACACACTAGGTAAGGAGACTTGGGGGGAATGGATGAGGCAGTGAGCCTTTGCCTCTGATTATACTGTGAACAAATAAGTAAACAGGGGCTAAAAAATGTTATAAGCTTGTCTGAAAAGGTGTGTTTTAAGAGTGCATTTGAAAATGTCCAGGTTTGGAGCATGACGTACAGGCTGTGGAAGAGAGTTCCAAATAAGGGGTGATGCTTGTGTAAAGCATCATGCGGGCATGAGAGGAGTTTATCAGCTTAGAGGCCAGGAGAATTGGGAGGAGCAAAGATTGCTGGAGGGACAATAGCTAGAGATTAGTGAGGAGATGTATGGAGGGAACAACTCGTGAAGGGCTTTGTATGTTAGAGTCAGGAGTTTGAGCTTGATCCTCTGGGTAATGGGTAGCCAGTGGAGTGAACGGCACAGTGGGGCTGCATCAGAGGAGCGTGTGGAAAGGTGAATGAGGCGTGCAGCTGAATTTAGAAGGGATTGGAGAGGTGCTAGCCTGTTTTTTTGTTAAAGCTGCAGAGTACTAAATTGTGAAAAATTGCCTGGTCACTAGGGGGGTGTAAGCCTGTGGTCCTCAAGTGGTTAAGTAAGCCCCAGGTAAGTATGGAACCTGAGAAGCTTCTCATCTCAGGTTCCCTGTAAAGATTATTTCTTGTATAACCAATACTGAGTACAGCTTACTAAACAAATCACGGAAGCCAGGCTTCTGACACAAATACAGTTTTCAAATAAAACTAAAACTATCACCTAGTAAAGACAACATAAGATAAGATTTTATTTCTTTGAAACTTCATGATATTTATGTATGTACCTTAGAAAATAAAGAAATAGGTGATACAGATGTAAACAATTGAGCATGGTTTGTAAGACACTTTCTTGGATAACCTTACGAATTTCAGCAATGTCCATAGAGAGCCAGCCAGAAAATCAATACAAATTTCTATTTTATTAAATATTATTTATCAACATTGACAGACAGTAAGGAATTTTAGGACTGCATTGGAGATGTGAAGGACAAGTCTACTACTAGAGCTAAACTTGTCACAAAAAAAAGACAATGCCTTGTATACTTTAAGACAAAAATCCAATCATCTTATATTAGATTTCACAGTGGCAAACAGGGAAATAGCTTTCAAAGTACACTAAATGAGTCTTTTCAGGCTGGTGGGTTGTAGGTAACATTCACGGGATCACAACCAGCAGCGTACAATGTAAAGTGCAAAGCACTGTGGAGAAATGTAATCTCTGGAAAAGAATCCTTGCTATCCCAATGGCAAAAGCTTTAATTGGGCACACAACCTGACACAGCATGTGCTCATTAAAATTTAAATGAGCTCTCTTGATATGTGTGCTATATCATGATTGCTGTTGTGGAGGCCTCACAGGGCTCAGGGTAACAGAAGGTAGCAATGTAGAAAAGCAAATTAAAGCAATAACACTGGTCTTCTTTGGAAGAAGTACCTTGCAAACACATAATAGCAGGAGATCATATTAAAGCTAAGCATGTAAAGGAGTAGTAGTAATATTAGACTGTGACACTTATTACACAGACCTTTCTATAAATTTGTGATTAATTATATGTAGCTAGCAATGCATAAAAACATTGTAGATTATTTAGCATTCCACTCCCATGTATTTCTCTAGTTATATATACTGTATAATTACTCTTAGAAAAGACTAGTCCACTAGATATAAAATTCAGGACAAGAAAGTAAGAAATAAAACATGTTATACTAGACAGAGTAAATAAAAATGCAGGCGCTGGGAAAAACACATATTAGTATATAATATTGCTTGGAAGAATTATAATTTTGTCTTCAATTTCTGCAATCTAATATTTATTAATATACGAAATGAGAGTAAAAAAAAATAGCAGCACATTTCTACTACTGCCACTTGAATCTAATTAGAGTAAAACTCAAAATGCAGATCCACAGCTATGAGAAAGACTAAGAAAACGCTTTAGCAATACACAGTACAACCAATTACCTCAAAGAGGAATTATTACAATGTCTCAAGGGCTACAGGCATGGTGGGCACAATTATATAGTGTGCAGGAGTTACAGACACCTAATTAGAACAATTTCTACAAATAGTATCAGTACCCCAACATTTTAGATCCCAAGTCTCATTGCTTTCAGTCAGCAAAGGTAGAGACTTTAAAAACAAAACCACTACTGAAGTTATAAGAAAAGGAGTTGTCATTTCTGACTTGAGTAAAATCCACTTGCCGGGTTACTAAGGACACTAATATTTTCTGGATCACACGTCCAGACTGTGCAGATCAGATGTCCTGACTCCAGCCATCTCCAGGTCGAGATTAATCTACCCCTAGTAAACCTGGTGATTCACCATATGATATCATAAAACAGTTTACTCTCTACTGTGTTAAAAAACACCATATTTAAAGTTGTAATGGAACTGTATAGTTACAATATTGTAGTTACCAGGTGAATGTGGGCAGAGTTCCTAGTACCATAGAAAAGAGATGTGAGCTAAAGCCATATGTTAATCAAAATTGCATTATCACTTCATATATTTTATCTTAAATGGGGACCCCATTTTATCTGCAGAGTGAAATGTGCAGGAAGGACACTGAAGATGCTGAATCTTACTCTGCCCTGGGCAGCACAGTGGCGTAGTTGTTAGCACTCTAGCCTTGCAGCGCTGGGTCAATGGTTCAAATCCCAGCCAGGTCAACATCTGCAAGGAGTTTGTATGTTCTCCGCGTTTCTGCGTGTGGTTTCCTCCAGGCACTCTGGTTTCCTCCCACATCCCAAAAACATACAGATAAGTTAATTGGCTTCCCTTTAAATTGGCCCTAGACTATGATACATACACTACTACACAATACATACATATACATACATACATATACATAGACATATGACTATGGTAGGAATTAGATTGTGTGCCCCTCTGAGGGACAGTTCAGTGACAAGTCAATATACTCTGTACAGCTGAAGAAAAAGTTCAATAACACTCAACCCCCTATTGAGTCATACTAATGGGTGCAGGATCTGGTAAGCCATGCCAATCCACATATGTAAGCAAAAGGATCCGCAAGCCAGGCAGTGGTTGAACAAAACGCTGGTATTCATTATTTAGAAACTCCACAAGACAAATGTAATAAAACCACAGGATCAACTGACGCGTGTCGGGCCTACAATTTGTGTCCAGTTACAACTTTGATCCTAGTACAAACTTGAATTCATTTGGTAATCTGCTGCAAGATTCAGATCGTAGAAACAAATTTATGTCAGTATTTTCGGGTGACAATAACGCAATTAGTTTACAACCTGAACTTACTTTACATTCTTTGTATACTACACTGGAATGCTTGATGGATAAGGAAGTGCATCTCTGGTGGGACGTAACTAGTTTAAAACACTATATTAGCAAGGATATTATACCCAGAGGTTTACGAATCAAGAAAGTTCCCACTATAATCTACCCGGACAATTTTGATATAAAGTGAAGAACAAAAATTGGTCCATCTAAGGTTGCAGATAGACAAAACAAATCAGGACCTGAAAAGGCTTGACACTTTGGCTCTCTATGATGAATTAAACTCTAAACTCAAAAATAACATTAATAAATTGGAAACAATCATCATGGAGACCAAACGTGTTAAATTTTTGAGGGACACAAATTATTATAGTCACAATGTAGTCTACGAATGGGGGAGATGGGAATCCTTTTATAGATCTCCAAAATCTATTCTAAAAAAATTTACTACTAAAAAGAATGTGAGTTTCAGCTCTCCTGAAAACTCAGGATCTTTATCTGATGTCTCTGAGGCCTCTGATTCCAATCGTAGGGCCCTACAATCTATGTTTCCTAACGTTACTCATCCAACAGAGGTCCTTCTAATACTTCAGACGTCAGGGGTTCCCATTCCTCAATTCTCCTATTACAGAACTCAAAAGAAGCCAACAAAGGCAAATAAACGAAAACAAAAAAGAAACATACCAGGCGAGCAGGGAGTAAACATAGAAAATCGAAAAGTCAGGTAACATCCAGTACAGAACTTGCCACTCACAATGTGGTAAATCTTTTCAAATATACGCTCTCTCCACATCAGGTCACATTACTGTCTAGGGCAGGGGTCCCCAAACATTTTCGGTCAAGGGCCGGGACAACATACTTCAGATTGCTGGGGGGCCGGAGTATAGATACAATAAAGTAGAAAAATATTACATTGAGCTTAGGTATTGTAGAAAGCACCATCCCTAAGTAATACATTTTGTGTGTGGGGGGGTGGTAAAAAAGTCTCAGGGGGCTGCATTCAGCCCGCAGGCTTTAGTTTGAGGACCACTGGTCTAGGGGCTTGTCTTTTGCCCCTTCCAATCATTTTTATTTATTTTGCACCATCTTAGATCTTGAAGGAGAACTGTAGTGAGAGAGCGATATGGAGGCTGCCATATGTATTTCCTTTTAAGCAATACCAGTTGCCTGGCAGACCTGCTGGTCTATTTGGCTGAAGAAGTGTCTGAATCGCACCAGAAACAAGCATGCAGCTAATCTTGTCATATCTGTCAAAATTGTCAGAAACACCTGATCTGCTGCATACTTGTTCAGGGCCTATGGCTGAAAGTATTAGAGGCAGAGGAATAGCAGGATAGCCAGGCAACTGGTATTGCTTAAATGGAAACAAATATGGCAGCCTCCATATACCTCTCACTACTGTTCTCCTTTAACAAGTTTGTAAAGAACTTGGTGGTGGGAAAACATTTTCTTGAAGGTCCCTTTTGAGTCAACCAATTCCTGCATGCCTGTGTCCTTGCCATCAAATTCAATAGAGGATGTTCCTTCTTTTCGTGACATTAGGACCCTTTTGGCATTGCAGGCTTTGGATGACAGAGGCTGGAGTGGATGTGGACCAGGTAATTCCTATAATGGTTTCCAATCCTTCATTCTATCCAGTTAATGCCAGGTCCTCTGCGGTTGACATCTTTCAGGACCTCATTGAAAAAGAGCTGACTGATTTGTTGAGGTTGACAAGGCACCGTCCGACCTCTCAGCCGCTGAAAGGCAGGCTTTGACTTCTCTTCAGAACAATGCTGATATTGTCATCCGCTCGGCGGGCAAGGGAGGTGCGGTCATTGTAATGGACGCCGTAGATTATCAGTCAAAAGCCCTGAGACCGTTGGGGGATGCAGATGTGTATCGGCCCTTACTCCGAGATCCCACTGTGGATTTCCTTGGCGATCTTCGGGAGCTGTTGGAATTGGGACAAAATATGGGCGTTCTCACTAAATGTTTATCAGAATTTTTATGCCCATTACATCCTATTGTTCCTGTGTTCCACCACCTCCCGAAGATCCATAAGCCGGGCACTCCTTCCTGGGGCTGACCAATTGTGGCTGGAATTGGCTCTGTGGGTGAGCGCCTGGGTGAGTGGGTCGATGCACATCTGCAGCCCCTTGTATCCAGACTTCCTGGGTATCTACAGGACACTCGTCATGTTTTGTCCAGTTTTGTAGATTTTGTGTGGGAGGAGGAATTTCATTGGGTGACCTTGGATGTCATTTCATTGTATTCTATTCCACACGAACTTGCCCTTAAGGCTTTAGACTTTCACCAAAAAAATAAAAATAAAAAAAAAAAAAACCTTTCATCTTGGGAACTATTCAAGTTTTGACGTTTCCTTACAATCATTCCTCATGAGGGCCATGGAGTACCTCCTAACACATAATTATTTTATGTTTGATTCTGGGTTTTATCTCCAGAGATGCGGAGCTTCTATGAGGGCAAAGTTTTCCCCCTCCCTGGCTAACCTATATATGGGCTGGTGGGAGGAGCTCCGAATCTTTGGGGATGATAACCCTTGTGCCTCCCATATCATTTGGTATGGCAGGTTTATGGATGATTTTATTTTTGTGTGGTGGCCCTCCTTGTGGATTTTCTGGATTACGTCAATTGTAACAATCTCAATTTGAAGTTCACCATGAGTCATCATGAGACACGGATTGACTATCTGGATTTGACTTTGACTGGAGACCTCACATCTCATCGGGTCTCCACAAGAACTTATCACAAGCCCACAGCAGGCAATTCTATTCTGCTTTCAAGTTCTTGCCACCCCAGGCTTATGATTAATGCCATCCCTACTGGAGAATTTACCCAGGCCGCTCGTAATTGCTCTAATTCAGATCAATTGGAACAAGAATGTAATTTGGTTGAGGACAGACTGAAACAGAGAGGGTATACCAAAAACCGGTTGGCTCTGGGACACCTCAGGGGTACTGGGAGATCATGTGACAAGCTGTTAAAAATCAGAAGCTGTGATAGAGGCCGAGACGACACGGAATACAGCCTTGAATTTAATAAAATCACAAATATTGTGAGGAAATATCTTCCAGTGCTGAATTCCGATTCCGCTTCTCTGCCAGAAGGGCACGCACCTTGGGGTCTATCCTTTCCCCGAGCTTGTTCCGGTCTACTCTCTCAGTTCACACTCCTACCTGGCTCGCCACGGTGGGATCCTACCCCTGTGGCTTCTCAACCTGCAACTATTGCCATTGTCATAAAAAGGGTGCCTCTGTTTTTTCTTTTGTGACAAACAATAGTTTTCCTATTAAACAATATGTGAATTGCAACACAAAGTGTACCATCTATGTGATTTCATGTGTATCCTATCGTATTCAATACGCAGCCTGCAACACTCGCAATTTGAGAGCCCATATAGTCGAACAATATTGCGGCACCAATTAGAAAACCTGTCGTAAATCAGCAGTTTCTAAACACTTTGAAACTGTGCAGAGAGGTAACCTTTCCTTTTTCAGTTTCCAAGGGGTGGAGCAAATAGTGTGCCCAACAAGAGGGGGAGATATAAAAAAGCTACTCCTAAAACAGGAAGCTCATTGGATCCACAAAATGGGTACCCGTAGCCCGGTTGGACTTAATACACTGTGGGATTTAAGCCTAGTTTATGACTGTTGATCCAGCGTGTAGCCCCCCCCCCCCTTCCCTCTCTTACCATTTTTGATATGTGATTGTTTCCTCCTTTTGCGCATTTGCACTTCTTATTATTTCATAGGCAAATATGCTTTTCTTCCAGTGATGACTTTTTTACATTACTTTTAAGACCTTTTGATTGTTATTAAATGTAAAATCTCTTGTACATTTATATTTTGTATGTATATGTAATGTCTCTTTAAGGAGATGGCTGTCTGGGGTATAGGGCGGAGCTTACCCTCCTCCCACCTACATTTAGCCCTCTCCCTAACAGGCTCACTTTTAACTATAACTAAGGGCAGATTGTAGGCCCGACACATGTCAGTTGATCCTGTGGTTTTATTACACTTCTCATGTGGCGTTTCTAAATAAAGAATACCAGCGTTTTGTTCAACCACTGCCCGGCTTGCGGATCCTTTTGCTTACATACTCTGTACAGCACTGCGGAAGATGTTGGCGCTATATAAATACTAAATAATAATAATAATAATACCCACAGTTAACCATACACAAGGTACTCCATATCCAATGCAACCATCATGCATTCACAGACAGCTTGCCACCAAGTACCACTTTGGATATCACTTTCACCAGCCTCACAAGTAGACTCCCAGGTGAGTAACTCTAGAAACTCATACAGATTTATCTTTTCGACTGCAGAAGATACCTTGGTGAATGATCGTATCTCGGTTTCTACTAACGGAGGTTGTGCAAACAAGGGCACTGATGGTAAATTGTGAGCTAAGTTCCCAATTACCCAGGTTTTACTAGGAGCTAGCATGGAAAAACTGCTGTCTGACATTGTGCCCTCCAGTAAACTCCCAGAGATTAGATCTGAAGTCAGGCATGCTATCCTGACAAGTTATCAGAGCATTTTCTTCATCTGCCATTTATGATTTTGGTGTTAAATCCAATGGCCCTTATTCAATTAACTTTTCTTTTGCATTTACTCACAGGAGATGTTTTCACACAATGTGAATAAAATATGAAGAAAGGGACTATCTTTACATTGAGTAAAAAGAAGCTTAGCTCAAAAGGCATTATATAAAAAAGATGTACACACAAGCAAACTATACAGTTATATGTTTTGTTGTTGTTTCCACAGCCAAGGCTATTGGTGCTGCAGCACAAATCCATTCCCATTTCTACTCCAAAGCAATTAACAATCAACACTAATGGGCCTATTTATAAAGTATGTTAAAAATGCAGATTATCATTTTAAATACTAAGATTGCTAAAGAATTTCTACACAATCCTTCAAATGCATCATACCTTTTTTGCTGAATACCATTATTTTATTCAGTGGAGAACGCAAGAGCTTGTTGGTCAGTTAAATCTCTGAAACAAAATTTTTCTGACGTACGAGACTTTAAAACCAAAGCTCAATATTCGAAGAAAAAAAAATAGCACTTATGCAGGATGGGCAATTGATAAAGTACCCAAAATAGCTTAGGTGGGACAGAAAAGGTCTGAAATGAATCTTGGTTGTTCTTAGTATTGTATCATTTAATATTGTTGGTGACACTTTAAAGTTGTAGTTACCTTATTAATCGGTCTTTTTTAATTTGCTTTATGAGGCTTCAAGAATGTGTACTTTCAATCTTCCTGTTAGTGCCTGACTGACTGAAATATGTTGGAGGTTATATATGTAGAGATACTTTGTATATGTGCTGTAGACAGTAGACTGAAGCAAAATATTTTGCATAATTAGTTACTGGGTTGAAATACAAGATCCATTGGTGTATAAAGTGTAATACTACTAAGGTGATGTAGTTAATCACATGTAAGCATTGCAGTCATGATGGAGGTCCTAACATAAGAAATAAGTTACGAGAACACAAATATTATAAGGACTGGACTTTATCCACACTCTGACTTTTTACTGAACTGAGATTGCACTCGCTAACTGGACAGGGGTCATTTTGGAACTGTTCTGTGACAACTGACTGGATGCAGCAGCACAGTGCACTGCACACTCCTATCCTGTCATACCTTGCTTGCTGCACACCCAGCACTGTGGGGCTGCTTATACAGTATATCCCACTATTACCCTAAGGGCCCTTTTACACTTAATCAGTTGCTGTCAGTTAAAATGGAAAGAAAACGGATTTTCAAAGTAATACCCATGTTTTCCCATGGCACCTTTTACACTTAACGCGTTTAAACTGAAATCTTCTTCCCAATGCAATGCTGTGGAAAAAAACGCGTATTAACGCGTACTAACGCACACTAACGCACACCAACTGATTAAGTGTAAAAGGGGCCTAAGGCATCTTTCAGATGGGCAGTTGAATTCAGTGAATTCACCATCTGTCAGCTAATTTCCTGTACTAGCTGTACACTTAGTAGCATTCAGTAACTGGTGCTCGATAGGGGGCCCCCCCATAAAGTAATATGTGAGCACAGCCATGCTCAGATGTCACGTGACATGTTGTGGTCCTCTGCCACTGTGCAACCCCACCACATGTCAGTGGTTGATACCATTGATGTTATAATAGCAACTATCATTTGGCTGCATTTAAATTGCACCTGAATGGTGCTCGTGGGTGCCAGCCCAGAGGCTGAACTGCCCGACAAGTACGCAGTTTAACCCCCTGTGTAAAAAAGGCCTTAATATACTAAAAACTTTCACTCTGATGTTTGTCATTTGAATCCATCAATATCCTCCTGACCATGTGATAGTAAACCTATGATACCGTGCAACTATTACTTCTTCATGGCTAAACTACACAACAAGTACATATCTGCTTCATAAGAGAAATAACATAATCCCATTACAAAATAGATTACATTTACTACTTGTAATAAGCAGCAATAAGAGAGAGATGTAGAAGTGTTAATGGAATGTGTTTATCAGAGTTCTTGCATATTTTGCAAGGACTATTAGAACAGTTAAGCACTTAAACATGCATGCATTTTGGAAAAAGGGAATAGTCCTTCAAAGCAGAAAGGAAACACGTCTGCTAGATGATGTTTATAATAAAACAAAACACACTCATAGATTTAATTCTATTAACTAGATTCATCTTAGCCATCAGTGGAATAAAATGAACCATCATTACAATAATGTTTCCACATCTACATAGGTATAGAGTAGTGATCTCAACAGTTTTAGTGGCATCTCTTTTTGATTACTTTATTTATCTTCCAAAGGTCTGAAATATCACTTTCAGTACATTCTGTTTTCTTTTTATATCTAGATAAGTCATTTTTGTACAACATATTTAATCATAGCACTACAGTTACAAAGATTGGCAATATAATAGCTTTTCATTTCATTGGTTTATACAGCATGATGCCAACATCAGTTTATAGTTGACTTTTTAAAACTTTGCAGCTGAAATACAGAGACTATCTATATTATCTACTTTATATCATGATTCATTTTGGTCTGGAGACACCATTCTGAAAACTAACAAATGAATGGGGTGATTTACAAAATGTATCTCATACGTTATCGCTCCTTACTTACTTCTATCGCAGTCTTAATGCAATTTTACTGCAATTTGCTTGTGATGCTATTTCAACAGAGAAGGATTATCCACCAGGAAACCTAGGCAGGTGTCTGGGGCCCAGTAGGTGTCAGGGGGCCTAAATGCCACTTCTTCTGACCCTTCTCCTATCTTAGATTACCAAAAAGACCATAAGCAGGAGCCAATGCTACTACCATACCAAGGGACCAATTTCATCTTAATCCATCATTGAATTTCAAATCTGATTAGGTCCTCAATGCTGCATTTTATCTTTGCGTGGCTAGCATCGATTGAAAGTCCCTGCAAAATCACAATAAAATTGCATTGGGATTTCCAGCATTTAACCCTTATAAAGCTTTGTACACCTGCTAGGTGAATTTATCACATGTACAGTGGCCCCTGAAGCCTCAGGTAGCAATTAGTGTTGGGCGAACACCTGGATGTTCGGGTTCGGGAACGTTCGCCGAACATGGCCGCGATGTTCGGCATGTTTGGGCCGAACCCCGAACTCCCCGAACATCCCGCTTTTGGGGGCCCTATGGGTCGCAGGCATAAGGGGGGGGCATGCCCCGATCGCGGGGGGGTCGGAAATTCCCCCCACCCCCTCCGCTAGCGCTCCCCCCTCTGCCCGCTTCCCCATACAAAAGTTTGACGAAAGTAAAATAGTACCGGTGGTGGTGGCTGGCTGGCTGCTGCAGTGGCTGGCTGGCACTATGAAGTGACTGAGGAGGAGGAGGAGGAGTAGGACGCGTTGAGGGAGGCCGGGCAGCGGGCGGTTCAGTTGTAGTACCCTTGTGGTACTTCCGCCCTTTCTCTGACCTCACGTCCTCTGCATACGAGGGTACGCGTCACGCGTACCCTCGTATGCGTCATCACGCAGAGGACGTGAGGTCAGAGAAAGGGCGGAAGTACCACAAGGGTACTACAACTGAACCGCCCGCTGCCCGGCCTCCCTCAACGCGTCCTACTCCGACTCCTCCTCCTCAGTCACTTCATAGTGCCAGCCAGCCACTGCAGCAGCCAGCCAGCCACCACCACCGGTACTATTTTACTTTCGTCAAACTTTTGTATGGGGAAGCGGGCAGAGGGGGGAGCGCTAGCGGAGGGGGTTGGGGGAATTTCCGACCCCCCCCCCCCCGTGATCAGGGCATGCTCCCCCCTTATGCCTGCGACCCCATAGGGGGGCCGTATTCGGCCGAACAGGGCCCTGTTCGGCCGAACAGGGGCCCTGTTCGGCCGGGCATTCAGCAGTTCGGGCGAACCCGAACAGTTTGGCCGAACACCACCAGGTGTTCGGCCGAACTCGAACATCACCCGAACAGGGTGATGTTCTGCAGAACCCGAACAGTGGCGAACACTGTTCGCCCAACACTAGTAACAATCAGCCGACTGGCATGATTTACATGAAATATTTGCTCTACCCACTCACCTCACCCGCCACGTGATGTCCCAATAACACTGCTCCAATGCCCCTCTTCCCCCTGCAGGCTAGAGATGCATCTGTACAGTGTCAACCCTGCAATGTCCTCCAAGGGGTTGGGTACCGATACCCGCCGGGTGACATTTCTCATATGTGTGTATGACCCCTATAATTCATGGGATAAGACAGTTAAAGGACAACTATTAAAGTTAACTAAAATTCTGAATGCCACCTATATTTCTAGGAATTACTAGCAAATAGCAATACAAACAGTTGTTTTCACCTTTTCATTTCTTATGTGAAGAAAATATGACATTTACAGAGAACAGTTTCCACTGCGGGCATTACTATGGATGACTGTATCCAGCACATTCAGCATACAGAAATAGTCCTTACTGGCTGTAATCCTGTGACTGAAATGTCTTCAGAATAAAAGAGAGCAGAAATATAGTATCAAAATAGTGTGTAAATAACTCATTAGCTGCAGCTCTGTGTGCCTTGTTCCTGTGTCTCTGCTTCAAGCAGTTCTACAGTAAACAGAAGATTACAGCCAGGAAAAGCTCATTCTGGATGGTGGGTGTAAGCATCCAAGAACAGGAATAAAGTAAGGGTCCTTCTCTTTAGATCCTTCCACTGTAATTGAAAAAAATCAGCTGTTCTCATATGATTTGTGAGAAAGCAGTGTGTGTAGGCAGGGCAGAAACAAACAGTAAATCATTATTCTGTGAAAAATGACGGGAAGTGGCACCTATCTGCATGGTATATTCCTGGTATTGGCACCTGCTCAAGAAGCAGGGGTCTGATACACAAGGCATTTCCTTCACACAGGTCATCATAAGAGACTTCTGAAAAGTCCCCTATTGTTACTGGCTAACAGCTGTATAGGTATGTGAGGTTAACAGAATGATAGTTTCTTTGAAAGTTGTCCTTTAAGGAGAAGGAAATAGTGAGATACTGTAACTGGTAAGCCCATATTTAATTCATTTTACTCTTGAAATTTCTCACAAGAGATGTGTTCAGCCAACATGAAAATACTCAAAACAAGTTTGCTTATATTTTTTTCACCCTATTTTTTTTAGTAGTTTTTTTAATTGTTAGGTGCATTAATAACAACTGAAATGAGAGGGATATAGAGGCTGCCATATTTATTTCCTTTTAAGCAATACCAGTTGCCTTGCTATCCTGCTAATCATCTGCTTTGAGCAACACAGACAAATGCAATCTGCACAGAAACCAGCAATATCAGAAAACAAAAAAGACACATGGATACCGGGAGCCCAATCTGGTGTATTATCACTTACAAAGGAACAAATACATGTGAATGTAGATTATACTCACAAAGGAAGGTTGCTACAAAGGCAATCACTCATACGGCATGTGGGGAAGTACTGTCCCCACTTGGCCTTCCGGATACGGCTCTCGGTCGCGGCTCCAAAAACATCAATACCCACAACCAAGTTGTGTGGTATGTACACTACAGGTGTAGGGTGCTGGAACAGGGCGCTCCTGACCCAAACATTGATCTTGGCACGTATTTGACCTGAGGAAGCGGCTTACGCTAAGAAAAGCGTTGTCATACTGCTATGATTGAATAAAAGTGTAACCTTTTTTTCATTAAAACTCCTTGCGAGTCCTTTTTATGATAAATTTGATCCCAAATCTACCTTTGGTTGATAAATATTTTTCTTTAGGCGCCTCCTACGCTTGTCCCTGTATCTACACAGAAAGCACTAGGCTAGGCTATAGTGTTATGTCTCTCAAATTAAAATATATGTTCTAGATGTATTGATGACTGGTTTTATTGATGATTGTGCACTAATGCTGTCCCTAACATCACATGAGTAGAGGTGATGACATTTTACCAATAGGAGCAGCTTAGTGATGCAGAAAGGAGAGGGCACAATTATCAACTCAGTGTCCCACTCAATACACTTAAAGAACAACCATCAGTATGTTCAAATAACGTCTAAGTATTATTTAACAGCTGTGTAAGGGTTTTCCACTTTTCATTTTAAAAATAAGAGTTAAAAGCTCTGCTTTACTTTGTGTAAGTTTTAGTTGCATTGGGATGTTCCATTTGCAGAGGGGAGTCTGTGTTTTCTGTGAAATAAGACAACACAGTTATTCTACATTAACTGTACACCGGCTTTAAAACATATAGAATATTTCCATAACAACAGGTGGCTGTAAATTAATATGCACATAGTACAAAGGTTATTATAGTCACCATTCTCAATTTGAAATGGTTCAGCTAATAGCAAACCTGTCTGACAACTAATATGTGTGTATCTAGTTTGGATGAAACATTTAAAGAGATTTTTTTAAACTGTCAATTTCATTATCTTTCCATTATTTTAAACAACTACTATTAAAGTTTTTACTTTTACATGCACTGTAATAAGGTTATAGTTTTACTTAAATAACATAATAAGATCCACATCAAAGCCCCCCGGTTTCTTGAGGTGAATCAGTGTATTGCAAATTAAACAAATGCTCACATAGCCGTAACCCAATGATCAGCATGACATCTAAGCAATTAGTATTTTTTAGAATGAGATCAACAATGGCAGCATTTACAAACTCTGAGAGCAGGATTGAAATCACACCTTTCAAATAAAGCGTTCTAATGTCTAGGTAAAACATGCAGCTTAACATAGTGTTTCATTCAGTCTAATTATTTTGAGTAATTGTCACAGTGATGTTAACATATGTTTTAAAGATGTTGTTGTTCAGTTTGGCTTAGTTTTATTTCTTTCCAGTAGTAACTAACTATATTTTCAACATGTTACTCTTCAGTTAATTTCCAGTGAAGACCATTTTAACCCTCTCAAGCTGTTGGGTGTTGGTCACATTTAAAGAGGAACTCCAGTGAAAATAATGTAGTAAAAAAAGTGCTTCATTTTTACAATAATTATGTATAAATGATTTAGTCAGTGTTTGCCCATTGTAAAATCTTTCCTCTCCCCGATTTACATTCTGACATTTATTACATGGTGACATTTTTACTGTGGGCAGGTTATGTAGCTGCTCCTAGCTGTTTTGGCTGTTAGAGACAGCTGTAAACAGCTAATTCCTGTCTGTGAACATTGTTACATTGTGGCAGTTTGCCCAGAGTACCGCGGTACTCAGAGCTTCTTGTGGGAGGGGTTTCAGCACAAAATCAGTCATACAGCGCCCCCTGATGGTCTGTTTGTGAAAAGCATCATATTTCTCATGTAAAAGGGGGTATCAGCTACTGATTGGGATAAAGTTCAATTCTAGGTTGGAGTTTCTCTTTAAAGGGAACCTGAGGGATAGGGGATATGCAGACATATTTATTTCTTTTTAAACAATGCTAATTGTCTGTCTGGCTTGCCAGGGGAATTTCTGGAGGTTTCCATATTAACAGTGGTTGCACTCAGTCTCTTACATTTTAATACATTTCCATCAACTGACTACCTATAGTAGGTTAAAGGATAGAGAAATGCTAATGAGCTACAATCTGCCACAATTCCATTCATTGATGGGTTTAAAGCTGTGTTCTCCTGCCATAGCTTTAACTTTGATTTTCACAAAAACTACAAGGTGCGTTTTTAAATATTTTATATGTGACCCTGACCTCCAACAGCATGTTTGAGAGCTTAACTAGGAAAGTCGAATGCCACAGATTTTAATGCAAAAAAGCTGCAATCACTGTCTAATAGGAACATTTGCAGCAATTTCTACTTTTTATCTTAGAAATGTGAATTCTGGCTTGGAAACGAATGTCAGAATCCCAACATTCAACTCTACCTGGCAGATGTGTATGTTGTTACACAGGCTTAAGGCTTTGTTCAAATTAGGCAACACATAATAGGTGTTTGTTCGGAATGCAACGCATGCAACCATACGCCATCTGCATTGCCGTGCATTGCAGTGTTAATCCCATTCATTACAGTGAATGGGATCAGCATTGCACTGCCAAAAATGCATGCAGGAGTCTGATAGCACATTGTGCTGCTGCTCAGCATATATAGGGCTTGATTCATCAATCTACGCTGCTAAAGCAGAGCAGCTTAATGAGAGGAGTGTGAGCTATGTGCATGCTACACACGGTAGTGCAGTGTAGCATGTGCAGAAAATTAACTTACGCTCCTTGTAACTAACGGCCGCTCCACTGAACCCGCCCTGAACCCTGGCAATTTCAGTGGCTTTAATGGACATGATCCTGGTGCTTTGATTGGCCCAATAGGCTGCCTTTCACTTGACAGGCATCCAATTGGGCCAATCAACGTGTGGGGATGACGTCCATTAAGCCACTGGACCCATTGGGGTGTTAGTTACAAGCCATGTGCATTAGTTATCAGTGCATGCTATGCTGCACTATCGCAGCATAGGGTGCGCTGAGCATGCGCTCCCCTTATTATGCTGTGCTGCTTTAGCATCGCAGCTTCATGAATCAAGCCCATAGTTTGAATGGCAGAAGTGCTATCTATGCACTTCTGCCGTTCTTGCATGTCGCACACCTTGGGCTTGATTCACTAAGACAAATAGAGTGAGTAACCTGCTGTTACTTGCGCTATTTAACTCTGCGCACCTTAATGCACGCTATGCACTCTATTAGCACCATAGTGTGCATTATTACCTGTTGTCAGAGGAGCACTCACTATGCCCATCATTGCAAGAGCTTGTACCTAACTCCGGCTTTTAGCCAGTAACGGGTTCACCGATCATCCTGCCCTGAACCCCCTTTGGGTCCAGTAACTTTAAAGGAAGTGATCCTGGCACTCTGATTGGCCCAATGGGCTGCCTGTCATGTGACATCACTTGAAAGGCAGTCTATCGGGCCAATCAGTGTGCCAGGGTTAAATAGCAAGAGTAAAAGCAGGTTACTTGCGCTATTTGTCTTAGTGAATTAAGCCCCATATGTGCTGCCGAAATGTGCATGGCAGTACGTCTAGTGTGAACCAGACCTAACTTGCTAAAATGTTACATGCTGCTTGACCCTGATTGAGAGAGTGTTACTTCACATAGCAGGACACTCTTGTGGTCGTTGTTGATGTTGTGATGTTGAATCTCCCAGCTTCTTGACATGTCTTAGCTTACTTGGCATTCAATGCTAGTGAGAAAATGCAAGTTATAGTAGGTACTGGAGGTTCCAATAACAAGAAAGGCTTTAAATGGCAGGGAAGCACCCCTCCTTTTCCCATGAAAGAACACTAACTATAGAACAGAGACGATAAATTGTGTGGCCACATGTTTCAACCTCATGTGGTTATTAGTTTCACCTTGAAAATAAAATAAGGAGAGGTCTTTTCTTATAGGGTAACATGGTCATGGTTATCTGCCATGCATTAGTAATTTTACTTTTAATACATAAGAACAGCTTTAAAGTTAAAGTAGTAATTTTTTTTGTAATCCTAGATTGTTAGAAAGCTTAAAGAGACTCCGTAACAAAAATTGCATCCTGTTTTTTATCATCCTACAAGTTCCAAAAGCTATTCTAATGTGTTCTGGCTTACTGCAGCACTTTCTACTATAACAGTCTCTGTAATAAATCAATGTATCTTTCCCTTGTCAGACTTGTCAGCCTGTGTCTGGAAGGCTGCCAAGTTCTTCAGTGTTGTGGTTCTGTGATGAATCTCCCTCCTCCAGGCCCCTCTCTGCACACTGCCTGTGTGTTATTTAGATTATGGCAGATTCTCTCTTCTCTCTTATCTTTTACAAGCTGGATAAATCGTCCTCTGAGCTGGCTGGGCTTTCACATACTGAGGATTACAGACAAGGGCAAAGCTGTTTGCAAGAAGAAAAGAGCAGCCTGAAACTTCAGTGCATGAGAGCAGAAGGGGGAAAGAAACACACAATGATCTCTTGAGATACAAAAGGAAGGGTGTATACAGCCTGCTTGTGTATGGATGTATTTTCTATGTGTGGACATGCTGTACATCAACCTACTTCCTGTTTTGGTGGCCATTTTGTTTGTTTATAAACAAACTTTTTAAAACTGTTTTTAACCACTTTTAATGCGGCGGGGAGCAGCGAAATTGTGACAGAGGGTAATAGGAGATGTCCAGTAACGCACTGGTATGTTTACTTTTGTGCGATTTTAACAATACAGATTCTCTTTAAGATCGATCCCCTTTAAAGGTAAAGCACCACTTTTAACACCTCTAACTTGTAAAGCCACACTAAACTACTGGCTCTATAAACAAACTCTTGCCCCACACTTGTTGTTGAATAAATACACTTGATAGATGCATGTAACAGCAATACAGCACCCATCTGGTTTAAATAATTGTGTATTTATATGAGGGACATACAGTTCGGGTATCCTTTAAGCCAATTAAATTTTCCTCCTAAGGGTGGCCATACATCTAATGATTTGTTGGCTGAGCAACCATCTGATTCAATATTCTATTGAATGAGATGAAAATCAGTGCCACCACAAGCATGCCCAATCGACGATTTGTCCAATTCCGAGCCAAAATCGGTCAAATGTATCAAACATGCTGGGAAATCTTGGCCCAATGTGGTGGATCAAGTGCACAGTGGGAACTTTGTGCAATATCATGAGCAGCTAACCCCCCCTGGCTACTGTTCTTACTGTTAAAAAACTCTACCTGTCACGTCACCCGCCGGTGTTTGCTGCTGTGTCTGCAGCATTCGGGTACCATGTGACTACCAGCATATAGCAAGCTGGGCGCATGTGTGACATCACACATGTGCCCCATATGTGCTATAACAATGGCAGCAATGTGGGGTGCCAATGCAGAAAGTACAGTGGACACTGTACAGTGGACTTTTAGAGAGCGGCTAAGCAGGACAGCCAGGTAATCTGCATTGTTTAAAACAAAATCAATATGTCAGCCTCAACATCCTTCTCAATTCAGGTGTGCTTTAAATGTTGCTATAGTTTTATTTATTTATTTTCAAAATTAATTCCTCTATATATCCAAATCCCTCTACTCCCACTACAAAGCACTCATTGAACATGAATGGAGCAATAAATAGGACCTTGATCATAAAAGGTGTGTTCAACATTGCGTCTCATTACTCCGATACTTCTTCCTTCAAAGCCAGAAAGAGGCAGCATCGGAATGATGTGGAATGTGAATTGGAAAGCAATGGGCAGAGCCACCACACCCCCACTACCCTCCATTTTATCATAGGAAGCTTGGAACAAGCAATCGGAAGCTCATCCCTAGTCCTGGATTACCAAATCACTTTAAAAGTTTATTAGATTCATGCACACTGATATTTCTACATGTTTTAACGAGGTCTTGTGTGAAAATGTATGTATGCTTAACACACAGGCAAATATAATTAAAAACATTCTTGGATCATGGATAAGATCTGCTAGATACTGACACGTAATTATCCATGTGCAACATTACAAACACCAGATGTACATAATGTAAAGTGAAAGCATAGCAGGGGAAACACACAGTTCTCCACCAGGCAGTTACTATAAATTCCGCTTTTGAAATATATTATCAGAATACAGTCCTTATCATACAAAATCGCTGTGATTTAACAAAAGAAGCAGCCATAATACAAAAGCAAATTGTTATCTTCTTGATGCTTTAATGATTATACAAAACACAGCTGAATTATTAGGCTGTTATATGAATTTCTTACTCCTAAATCATTTTATTCTTGACATTTTCAAATGAGAAATACTTGGATCTTCTGCCAACCGTGCACAATGTGAAAGAGGTCCGCTAGTCTGCTATTATATGGAGCAGGCATTGATTGCCCAGTAGATGAGCAATCACCTCTGATATGATCTGACATTGAAATCCGGATTTGCTGTAAAGGATCCATGGACAGTGATGCATAAAATCCTCAATGCACATAAACAAGTTTGTTGGTTTGCTCATTATTAGGGCTGCAAAGAGAAAGATCTACGCAGGTCAGACTCACTGCATACAGATATTGTCATAATTTCCAATTAACCTTATGGATGTGCAGTAAAAATCTAAAAATCTATTCCAGCTCTGACCTATTCCCTATTCTATCTCACAAAACAACTGATAGGAATTGTGAAGAGAGGCTGGAAATCTGTAATCTGGCCTCAATTTGACATATAAAATGAAAAGAAACGACCCAATGTACACTGGTATATAGCTGCCCTCAAAGCCACAAAAATGTTTTACAATGCCATCTTATTGATTATGCCTCTACTTTATAAGATTTATGAAGACATCACATCCTTTCTCTGTCTTTATATAGAATGCTCAGAGGGTTTTTTTTAACATTTTTTTCCTTTTTAGTATATTTTTAAACATTTAACTAGATACATATGAATTACCAAACAATCTTGAAAGTATAAAATGATAACTATCAATTAAGTAGGAAAAAATTGCTTTCGGTGTTACATTATCACGGGTTTTTTTGTTTTGTTTCGTTTTTTTTCCTATGCATATCATTTTCTCTTCTCTTTCTGCATTGCAGCAGCGCACTGATATCATACTAGAACTAGAACAAACTAAAATGGCAAAGGGGCCTCTCAATGTGCAATATGGATTACATAATCTTCTGCTTCCAATGTTCCCTTGATAGAGCTTTTCTAGTTCGACACCTTTAAAATGCTGTGAGATGCGAAAAATCATACTTGTTATCTCTCCAGTCTCCAGCTGCTTAGTCAACTAGATGACAAGTAAGAACACATACGAATCATGGCTGTCACTGAGCAGTAGGATCTGCCTCACCATGACCAGAATTTATTAAAAATCGCCTAGTAGATGGCAAAAGGCATACTGGACCAGAGCAACACTTGCTGAAAGCCTAGTAAATTAGTAGGTGTGGAACTTGCACACTGGCATCCAACTTAAAAAATAAAATAAAAATCTCAGGATTAGAGATGTCGTGAACGGTTCGCCTGCAAACGGTTCCAGGCGAACTTTGGGGGTTCGCGTTCGCCTGCATCAGGCGAACTTTTGCGGAAGTTCGATTCGCCCCATAATGCTCTATTGAGCAAAACGTTGACCCTTCATATCACTGTCAGCAGACATGTTATTGTCAAACACACTTCTCTCACTGCTGGAGGCCTGCCCACCCTCCCTCCTCCAAGCAAGGTCCTTTATACCATTTGACTCAGTTGTCTGCCTACACTAATTAGTTATGGGACAGCTGCTACACACTCTGCTAGGGAGATTTTAATTAGTCTATTGTGGGCTCCCTCCTCCCACCTCCCCTTCTACCCTTCTACCTATTCCCTCCTCCCTCCTACCGGAGGGAGGAGGGTCTCTTCTGCCAGGGAATTATACTATTTTAAAAACCAGTATACATCATACCATGGCTGGGAATCGAACCCAGCTCTCACTGTGTGGTGGCCAAGCCACCCTAACCACTGTACCACTACAGTAGTAAGTGAAGCTGGCCTAAAATTTACCATTTATGCTCAATGCAATAGAAACATGTTGCTTACAGGGAACCTTAACTGAGAGTGATATGGATGTTTCCTGTAAACAATACCAGTTGCCTGGCAGTCCAGCTGATCTTTGTGACTGCAATAGTGGCTGAATCACACCCTGAAACAAGCATGCAGCTAATCCAGTCTGACTTCAGTCAGAGCACCTGATCTGCATGCTTGTTCAGGGGCTGTGGCTAAAAGTATTAGAGACACAGGATCAGCAGGCGATTCAGGCAACTGGTATTATTTTAAAAGGAAAAATTCATATCCTTCTCCGTTTAGGTTCCCTTTAAGGATTTGTAGCATAAAAGCCAACTTACATTGGCTGGGATTTGAACCTGGGTCTCACTGTGTGGTGGGCATGCACCCTAACCACTGTACCAACTGAAGCTGGCCTAAAAATTACCATTTATGCTCAATACAAGAGAAAAAGTAGACAAGACAAATACCATTTATATCACACTTTTCTCCTGGCGGACTCAAAGCACCAGAGCTGCAGCCACTAGGGCATGCTCTTTAGGCAGTAGCAGTCTTAGGAAGAGAGAGAGATATGAATCTACCTGGGCTATCTGGGGTTCTCTTTGGACAACTGTTGAACACAAAAGAGAAGGCCATGTCTGGCTACATATCTGTAAGCAGTGGCTGCATGGTGTAATGGTTAAGGGCACTGCTTCTGACACAGGAGACCAGAGTTCAAATCTCAGCTCTGTCTGTTCAGTAAGCCAGCACCTATTCAGTAGGAGACCTTAGGCAAGTCTTCCTAACACTGCTATCTTGTCTAATTTTTCTCTTGGCAACTGTTGAACACAAAAGACAAGGCCATGTCTGGCTACATATCTGTAAGCAGTGGCTGCATGGTGTAATGGTTAAGCCCTCTGCCTCTGACACAGGAGACCAGAGTTCGAATCTCAGCTCTGTCTGTTCAGTAAGCCAGCACCTATTCAGTAGGAGACCTTAGGCAAGTCTTCCTAACACTGCTACTGCCTATAGAGCATGCCCTAGTGGCTGCAGCTCTGGTGCTTTGAGTCCACCAGGAGAAAAGTGTGATATAAATGTTATTTGTCTTGTCTACTTTTTCTATTGTATTGAGCATAAATGGTAATTTTTAGGCCAGCTTCAGTTGGTACAGTGGTTAGGGTGCATGCCCACCACACAGTGAGACACAGGTTCAAATCCCAGCCAATGTAAGTTGGCTTTTATGCTACAAATCCTTAAAGGGAACCTAAATGGAGAAGGATATGGACTTTTCCTTTTAAAATAATACCAGTTGCCTGAATCGCCTGCTGATCCTGTGTCTCTAATACTTTTAGCCACAGCCCCTGAACAAGCATGCAGATCAGGTGCTCTGACTAAAGTCAGACTGGATTAGCTGCATGCTTGTTTCAGGGTGTGATTCAGCCACTATTGCAGTCACAAAGATCAGCTGGACTGCCAGGCAACTGGTATTGTTTACAGGAAACATCCATATTACTCTCAGTTAAGGTTCCCTTTAAAGGAGAACTGTAGTGAAAGGTATATGGAGGCTACCATATTGATTTCCTTTTAAGCAATACCAGTTACCTGGCTATCCTGCAGATCCTCTGCCTCCAATACTTTTAGCCATAGACCCTGAACAAGCATGCAGCAGATCTGGTGTTTGACATTTTTGTAAGATCTGACAAGATTAGCTGCATGCTTGTTTCTGGTGTGATTCACACTACTGCAGCCAAATAGATCAGCAGGGCTGCCAGGCAACTGGTATAGCTTAAAAGGAAATCAATATGGCAGCCTCCATATACCTCTCACTACAGTTCTCTTTTAAGCAACCTAATGTTTCTATTGCATTGAGCATAAATGGTAAATTTTAGGCCAGCTTCACTTACTACTGTAGTGGTACAGTGGTTAAGGTGACATGCCCACCACACAGTGAGATCTGTGTTCGATTCCCAGCCATGGTATGATGCATACTGGTTTTTAAAATAGTATAATTCCCTGGCAGAAGAGACCCTCCTCCCTCCGGTAGGAGGGAGGTGGGAGGAGGGAGCCCACAAGAGGCTAATTAAAATCTCCCTAGCAGAGTGTGTAGCAGCTGTCCCATAACTAATTAGTGTAGGCAGACAACTGAGTCAAATGGTATAAAGGACCTTGCTTGGAGGAGGGAGGGTGGGCGGGTCCTCCAGCAGTGATGTGTATTTCACTCAATCAGGTTTGCCTCCAGGTATTAGAGCTCTTGAAATATCTTTTCTATTATTTTTCCAGCCGGGAAAATTTTTTAAAATTTTCAAAGTTCGCCTCCCCATTGAAGTCTATTGCGGTTCGCGAACTTTTTCGCGAACCGAACCTTTCGTGGAGGTTCGCGAACCGAAAATCGGAGGTTCGCGACATCTCTACTCAGGATATTTCCTTCATGGAAGTCATCTAGGGGGCTCTTTAGTACAAGCCATGGTGTGGTTTCAGGTCAATGTTTTACTCTGAGTTACTGTAAGTAGGAGTGTGTCCAGATATAAAATGTGTGCCGTGTTCTACTCGAGACATGTCAGTGGTATGGGAGAAACAGGCCAAAAAAGCACTTTTGAGCACAAACAGTCACAAGGAAGATTGATGTACTGTTTTCTAACCTTCATAGATTTTTAAATTTGAAGACTTTTACTTTGGGCATGAGGATATTATGGCAACTGCACAATGCTCATTCAATTTAAATAAAGTTTTCCAGAGTCTTTCGCTATGATCTGATAGAACTGTTTCCATCTAATATACAATTTCTTAACAAATCCTTGCCAGGCTTTCAGAATCAGTTAAGATGTCCAATTATTTCCAGCTCAAAATATCTTGGTGGATTGCCCCAGAGCTCCCAGGATACCAGAAAAACAAACAGAGGGAAATACCAAAAGCCTATAGTGCAAATGATCAATAACAATTTCCAGGATGGGGATTAGGTGTATACGATACTCACATTTTGTGGGTTGAAACAAATGGCAACCACTTTAAGTGCAAACAGAAGCTTCCCACTACCACTCATTTTGGGGTACTGTATTTTTACTCCATATTTTTACTCTATATATTTTTACTCTTTGTCCTTTTAGCTGCAAATACATTTTTACCTCTCTTGGTGACACGTTTGCCCTCCCCCGTCTTTCTTTAAATTTAGACCCAATACTGAATCAACAGGTAGCTCCAATTTATTATTATATACCACTTGATCCCATTAAGGAACATGTTAATTTACATGCATTTATTTCACCTGATCAAATGTACCTCTATTTATAACTGTTGCATGAAAAGCAAAAGGAATACAGTGGCCAGTAGAGCTAATAGGCTAAATCCGGAGTTTTCTACATGAAAATGTTCTGCATAAAATCACTTTGCATAGAATTATATGATTTAAGAGTGTTGCATAATAAGTACCTCTGAATATGTTTTGATGTTCATATAGTTATGTTTTGACATTGAATTGTTTGTGAACATGAGTGATACTCACAAAACCTGCCTTACACTATGTCCTCTGACACTTTGTTTTCAGCTGTATGCTCCTTTTTGATTGGCCTGATGAAGCGGGATAGAGCCCGTGAAACGCGTTGCCTATTTTTACTGTGGAGTATAAATAAATTGTTGTTTGACTGTAGATGCCACAGTCCTTCCTTTGTTTGCTTTGTCTGCATGGATGGGATAGGCCCACCACTGCCCCATCGGTTTTAAGCTCGTTTAAGTGACTTTTATTCTATTGGCACCTCTGGAAAGCTTCTACATATTGCTAAGTCCACCCTTGGTGGAGGGTTGTACCCATCTTCTTCCCATCTACAGAGAGCGACTTTTAATCCTGAGTGGGGTCAGGTTAATCTCCCCACCTGCCTTCACAGTGGTTGCCTAATGGTAACCCTGGTTTGTGAGTATTAAATTGTTATATTACTCATTATTAATTACCATCTATACAATATCACACTATTGGGCTCTTGGTGTCCCCCCTCCCTTTAACTCATTTTGGGGTGTTCACCCCTAGTGGTCCCTCTCCTTGTAATTAGGTTCCTTGATATTGGAAGTACTAACAGACAGACTCTCAATCAGGGGTAGAAACTAAAAAATACAAGTAGAACCAATGTGTAAAGTAGTACAAACTTTGGGAGGAGCCACCCAGAATAATTAAATACATTAAAAGGTTAAAATCGAGAGTGATAGGTTAGCTTACCTCTCTAGAAGAATGAAAGAGTTGTATAACAGCTACTGGAAAATATATTTATTGCACAATGACATGGTGGAATAACTATATTTTCCAGCAGCCGTTACATGGCCGGCTTACTCTTGTAGAGAAATAGGCCAACATATAACTCTTGATTTTAACCTTTTAATGTATTTTATCATGCTCTAAAGGACAAGCAAAGCATAATATCCTTTAAAAGAAAACCATTTCCTTGTTACTGCTTTTAGAGTTCCTCAGAGCTGCTGCAGTTTTATTTGCTTCCTGGTTTAATGGAAACACATACAGGGTTAACCTCCTGTGCTTACATACAGCCTGTCTGAATTGGCAAACTGCAGCACAGATCAGACAGAGGTGACTGCCCAAATTACAGTGCTTTATTACTACTAGTAGATAAGCGAGCATTAGACAGGCTATTATCTCTATATACAAACTACAAACAGGGTGAGTTTTCTGTGTTTTCCTTCTCTTTTGAGGAAGAGTTTAGGCCTCTTTAATGCTTAGTTTTATCAAAATAATTTCACTGTAGGTAGGTGTACCGTTTGTGACTGCAATCACACATATGCTAATTCACATTTATAGGATCTCCTATATTTTCCAGTGATCTCAATTTCAGGAGAACTTTTGTAAATGAAGCACAGTGTGTGTTCCTATTACTAACTAAACTCCCACTAGGCTCCAAAATGTTAAGTGCTTACATCTGCTTTCATCTACAAAAACACAGTTCACTTTAATTTTAACTTAAAGACTAAGCAATGTGAAGCTGTTTCATCTAGCACTAATCATTCCTTCTCAGATACCTAAAGTGAATCTCTCTTCTTAACCTCTTGAGGGCCGTGGGATTACACAACCCTAGTGACCAGGCTATTTTTCACAATCAGGGCCACTGCAGCTTTAACCCTCCTGGCGGTCTATTAAAAACCACCAGGGGGCAGTGCAGCAGTTTGTTTTTTATTTTATTTTTTAAATCATGTAGCGAGCCCAGGGCTCGCTACATGATAGCCTCTGTGCAGCGGCATCCCCCCACCCTCTTTAATTGCCTCCGGCGATCAAACCCGTCCGGAAATCCCGTTCTGAACGGGATTTCCATTAGGGTTTCCCCCGTCGCCATGGCGTCAAAGGGAGTCCCGATCCACCCCTCAGCGCTGCCTGGCACTGATTGGCCAGGCAGCGCATGGGGTCTGGGGGGGCGGCATGGCGCGGCGGGTAGCGGCGAATCGGCAGGTAGCGGCGGCGATAGGTGTGCACATGTAGCTAGCAAAGTGAGAGCTGCATGTAGCAAAAAAAATTATGCAAATCGGGCCAGCAGGGCCAGAGAAATCCTCCTGTGCGGCTTGCCCCGAACTACGTTCGGGGTTACCGCCAGGAGGGTTAAGGCCTCGCTGCAGGGCCGTACAACTCAACACACAAGTGATCCCCCCCCCCCCCTTTTCTGCCCATCAACAGAGCTTTCTGTTGGTGGGTTCTGATCGCTCCCAAGATGTTTATTTTTTTATAAATATTTTTTTTACAATAAATATTAGTATTTTTTCCCCTATCTGGCCCTCCCTCCCCCGCTAGCCAATCACAGCTATCGGCTGTCATAGGCATCAGCCTATGACAGTGGATTGCTTCTATGCTTCCAGAGGCAACAGCTGTGTCACACGGCTGTCCCCAGTACAGCGCTGCCTTGGATCGCAGTGCTGTACAGTGTAAATAGTTGGCGGTTTCGTCTTCTAACAGTCTCATAGCAGGCGATCACCACTGGAAGACTGATGACAGCATCGGCGCACTTGGTCTCCTGCAATTGGCGTTAGGTGGTCCTGGGGCTGCCGCCGCGTTCACGCCAATTGGCATGACGCAGTCGTTAGGTAGTTAAAGTACAATGAGCAACCAGGATACATTTTTGTTTTTAAATGAACCTTCCCCATTGGGGAGCCAGGGGTTAGGGGAGTGCTATTAAATACTACCAGGGGACTGCATCGCCTGTAGAGCATGTTCCGGATACCACACAATGCATGCCAAGACATGTAATCTGAGACTACATTTACCAGCATGCATTGTGGCCTGGTGCAAGCTCCACCAGCGGAATCTTTGAGCTGCTGGTTACTGAGAAAACTCCCCAGGGAACATGGCACACTCCACACAGATGGTGGGGTAGAGGTGCAGCCCCCAATGGGTAAGTAATGGTGCTCCCCCCAACAGAACAGTGCATTATGGATCTTATGGGTAGGTTCATTGTAACAATGTATCCTGGGTGCTCGGTGCATAATCCTCTCTACTGTCAACTAACCCTGAACAACACTCAAGGCTTGTCCTCTCAATCTTTAGCTTCAATGTTATTGGTGAGGCTTCAGTTCCTTGGCACTAAATACACCCTCCCTCTGCCATTAAATCTAGCAAGCCAATTTCTGCCAACAAAACTAACATTGCATTATCAATAACAGTGTTGTAGCCACAGACCAGCACCAATTTCAACTGCTTTCCACAAAAGATGCACTAAGCCACAGAAAAACTACAAAAATTAAAAAATGAAGTTACACTTTTTGACTCTGTTCAACTCTATGGCTACCATTGCTGTCTATAACTCACCTGATTCAATTGCTATGCATGGAAGAGCTTTATGTCGTGGCCAGGATTAAACATTTACAACAACAGTCTCTTGTGCATTTATCCGAAAAAATATCATTCTTAACTTTAATATCAATTGAAATATTACAGATTTTATCTGCCCTTGACAACTTCCTCTGTGATTCAGATGCATCAAAACAACAGCAGCTAAATGCTTTTATAGAAACCAAGTAAAGATATAGGAGAGATGAGCCTCTCCATGAAAGGGAATTGTTACTTATGCTTTAAAATGTTCTTTGATATTTATCTTTATCGGTATCATAAGTTTACGCAGCTGAACCTGAAGGCAAAATCATTCAGAAAAATTGTATATAACGTATTTGACTGAGCTTTTTCAAATGAAGATTTTCTGTTTGTTATTACTATTTTAGGGTGCATGAAACCAAATAAATACTATTCCTATCCAAGTCTGAATAAACACATAAAATATATATATATATATATATATATATATAAAAAAAAAGACTGTCAGCACAGGTTGGCCATGGGCGCTGTAATGTACAGGGTGGGCCATTTATATGGATACACCTTAATAAAATGGGAATGGTTGGTGATATTAACTTCCGGTTTGTGGCATATTAGTATATGTGAGGGGGGAAACTTTTCAAGATCGGTGGTGACCATGGTGGCCATTTTGAAGTCAGCCATTTTTAATCCAACTTTTGTTTTTTTCAATAGGAAGAAGGTCATGTGACACATCAAAATTATTGGGAATTTCACAAGAAAAACAATGGAGAGATATAAAAGTTTCATGCAGATATTGGTTTGCCTATAATGTCAGAGATTTCTTCTACCTTTCTGTCTTTGCTGTGAGATTAACCACTTCACCACTGAGGGGTTTTACCCCCTGACCACCAGAGCAATTTTCACCTTTCAGCGCTCCTTCCATTCATTCGTCTATAACTTTATCATTACTTATCGCAATGAAATGAACTATATCTTGTTTTTTCCGCCACCAATTAGGCTTTCTTTAGGTGGGACATTATGCCAAGAATTATTTTTTTCTAAATGTGTTTTAATGGGAAAATAGGAAAAATGTGGGGAAAAAAAAAATTATTTTTCAGTTTTCGGCCATTATAGTTTTTAAATAATGCATGCTACTGTAATTAAAACCCATGAAATTTATGTGCCCTTTTGTCCCGGTTATAAAACCGTTTAAATTATGTCCCTATCACAATGTTTGGCGCCAATATTTCATTTGGAAATAAAGGTGCATTTTTTTCAGTTTTGCGTCCATCCCTAATTACAAGCCCATAGTTTATAAAGTAACAGTGTTATACACTCTTGACTTAAATATTTAAAAAGTTCAGTCCCTAAGGTAACTAATTATGTATTTTTTTTAATTGTAAATTTTTGAATTTTTTTTTAATTACAAAAAAAAAAAAAATGGGGAGTGTGGGAGGTAATGAGTTAATTTTTTGTGTAAAAGTCATTTATTTGTATGTGAAAAATGTGTAGGGTGTAGTTTACTATTTGGCCACAAGATGGCCACAGTAACTTTTTGCTTTATTGCGACCTCCAAGCCTCCTTCCGGAAGCTTGGAGGAAGAATAAGGAGGCTGGACACGTGAGTTTCTTCTCACAATGATCATAGGAGAGCCCATAGGAGAGCCCATAGGAGAGCAGCTGATCATTGTGGGGCTTAGATCAACGAACGGGAATGGATTTTCCCGTTCATTGATCTCCGGGCGAGCGGGCGGCGGCGGTTTTACTAGCGGCGGGCGGCGTGTTTACGAGCGGGAGCGCGGACAGCGTCGGGAACGCGGAAAGTACGTGTTTCTCCGTCCCTGGTTTTTAAAGGATGGAAAAAGGGGCGGAGAAATACGTACGCGCGGGGGTAAAGTGGTTAAAGGATCACAATGGTGAAAAATTGTAAAATGTAAAATACATATGCATGAAATTTAGATTTCTCCAAGAGTAAATTGCACTATAAATTACTTTTCTCCTATGTTCCTGTCATTTACAATAAGCAGTAAACATTTTACAGATCTGACATGTTTTTGACTAGACCATCCCCTCATGGGGGATTCTCAAGGCTTTCTATATTTTCAAGAGCACTTACTGAATGAAAGTTGCTCAGTCCAACTCCCAAAATAGTGTGCAAATGAGTAGGCAGGTTGGCTGACAACTTTATATAGATCCTTACCAGGGAGTCGTTTTGTAATTTTGATGTAGCTTAGGAGTTTTGGACCACAGTGCAAGTTTTAAGTTTTGCATAGCCCCCCTCCAGCATTCCATACATAACAATTGATATGGAGCTCCAACACCTAAGCTAAGGACATCCACAGTATTAGAGGTGTAAGCAGGGAACAGTTTATCCATGATTACCACTATTCAAAGCATCTATAGATATAATAATTGTCAGCACAATACCAATAAAGAGCTAAAATTGCTATTGAGAGAGGACCCCTCCATTTTATACCAATTATTTTGTACATCTGGAAGCTCAACTTTCGGTTAGAAAATAAAGCTATTGCCCATCTACTATGCCCCTGGTGTTCGCTCTAGCTTCCTCAAGGACATTGACAATCTTCTATCTTGCCTATCCTTAGATCCTAGATACCCGAAGAATTTGTTGCAACTGCTTCAAACCTCTCATAACTTCAGATCAAAATGATTTAATAACTTAGTGACCCCCAGAGTCCAAAACTAAACTGATAGAGCCAGACCCTTCTGTCATGTTGCTCCTACCCTTTGGAATGCTTTGCCACACCCAATCAAGACAACTAAAACTCTGACGGTGTTTTAATGAAAACTGCCCCCTCCCCCATACCTTCTCCATAACACATTACAAATTGTAACTATGTACTTATCTAAAAAAAAGTCTATGTGCTTTGAGACCTGTGGGAGAAATGTGCTTCACAAATGTTGTGTTGTTGACTAGTCAGATCTGTCAGATTGTAAATGCCTACTGTAAGTGACAGAAGCATAGGGAAAAAGTACTTTATCATGCATTTTACTCTGGGACAAATCTACATCTTATTTGTATGAATTGAAATCTTACATTTTGCAATAGTGGTCCTTTAACCTCCTGTGTTTCCTCTGCCACACCTATACATTTCTAAGGAGAATCCATGCCTATATATGAAAAGAGGCAGAAAGCACTCTCAATGGGGGTATACAAACCCTGAAATAATTGGGAAATGCAACTACTTGTTAAAAAGTCACAAATAGGCATTTTGCCCAAAAAATTTGAGATAATCAGAAATGCTGATTTCTGATTTCACAAAAAAATCGAATTACCAATTGTGCAGTTTTTTGCGGAAATTCAAATTTCCTAAACCGATTATCCATTCTTGCAGAAAGGGGTGTTTATTTTTTTCCTTCTTGTTAATGAACTTATTTAATAAAAAAAAAAGTTGATTTGTGATATCCGTTATATTTTGCGGATGACCGCAATTATGCAGACATCCTTGATACACTATCAAATTATCTACTAGGCCAAAAACTTCCAACCCGGAAGCATTGAACCAATTACAGGCAGAATGTTTCTGTATTCCGATGACGAGTAACTTCCATGTGCAGAAGGGTTAATAGGAGCACAATGCTTGGCCAACGGACATCAGTAAAGATTCGGCATGCCAGATGGATAAGATGCTAATAATTCTTAATTGATAAAAACTGTTCATTTTGCAAATCTATGCAGCTTGAAAGTTGGATCTTAAAGGAGTTCTCTGGGGAGGGGGGGGGTGTTAAAAATGAAAACAGACACTTACCTGGGGCTTCTATCAGCCCCCGTAGCTGTAATGACCCACGTCACCCACCAACTATCCGCCGTCTCCGGTTTAGCACGGCATCCCATCCAACTGCGGCTGCGTGGCCGTGCGCATGCTCACTCCCGTGTGCGTTATTGGCAGCTTACTGCACAGGAGCAGTACAAGAAAACTTTTCACTGCGCCTGCGCAGTAAGCTTTCGATGACGCGAGGGGGAGCACACATTATTCGTCTTGTTAGACTAATAATTGCCCGGTGCCAGTGGGGAACGGGTGATCGGAGGAGGACGGCACGGGACATTTACAGCTACAGGGGGCTGATAGAGGCCCCAGGTAAGTGTCCGATTTTTTTTCAAACACCTCCCCACCACCCAGAGAACCCTTTTAACCAATACGCAGTATCTGACTATTTCAGTTGGTCAGATTCTAAGCTGCATCCTGTCTAAAGTATAAGGCTACTTTCACTCCAAGAATGTTATGCAATACATGCATTAAAACAGGCATACAAGGCTATGTACCTGTTATTAGAATGCATGTGTTATTTTTATTTCAGTTGCTATAAAAAGCACACGTTTTTACAGGTGTTATCCTGAAATTAACTCTAGACAGCCTGTTGAATATGGACAGATGGTTGTATGGACAGTGAGTCAACAAATGCTAACATGTTGCATTATTATGGGCATCACAATTTGCATAGCATAAATAAGCCATTAGGATCACTTTGTTAATGTTCACTACCCTAAATAGACATAGGCACTGAAAGGCACTGAAAGGAGAACACCTGATGTGAATATATGCAAGTAGTAGTGGCTGGATAGTGTAATAGTTAAGGGCTCTGCCACTGACACAGGAGACCAGGGTTCACACCTCATCTCTCCCTATTCAGTAAGCCAGCACCTATTCAGTAAGGAGTTCTTGGGCAATACTCCCTAGTACTGCTGCTGCTGCTGCTGCCTACAGAGTGTGCTCTAGTGGTTCCCTTGCAAGTGCTTGGAGTCTGACAGGAGAAAAGTGCTAAAGAAAAAAAGGAATTAAGTAGAAAGTAGGTATTCATGTCAGAAGGACAGCAATGCAAACTAGAATTTGGGAGATCACAAAACCACCATGTACACGTTTTGATCCCAAAGACTTACACAAGTACTGAATAAATTAAACTAAAAATGGGAATTTAATTTTTGGAGGACATCGCTCATTTAGACCCCCATTGCATAATATGACCCCCTTGCATAATAAAAGTGTGATATATGAGGTGAGAAGCAGGAATATTGTAGTACATGGACATCATATGCATTTGTTGATGATTTGGGAGTTAAGTCAATAATATCTGCTTTCATAATACTTTAAGCCTATTCTTTCCTTAAAAAATGAAAACACACAAAGTTCCTCCTTGTAATATAATAAACTGCCATGTAATGCTTCATTTAGTAAGTCTTGTAGGTAAAACAGGTTATTGATGTTGTTAAAGACAGCAGCACTTAAAGCATGTAAATGTCAAATAGGTCTCCTGTATGTTAGACATCATGTCTTGCTATAATGATATGAATCTGGTAGAAAAATATTAGCATATAAAGATGTCAAGCTTAAAAAAACTGAAATATTTATTTTTATGCCTATGAACACATACAAGAACACTTTTTCTCCAGCACAAGACACACTGTCAGTAAGTAGCACAGCATGATGTTTTCATGGTCTGCATGGTGCATTTACTGGTGTCAAACACTGACAAGTGATAAGGGTGTACTGATATAGTTTTCCTACAAGTCTTCACTTCACTGGAGATCCTGTACTCCAACGGAAAGTGACAGAATCATGCTGGAAGTTACCAATTCAGCACACAGTGCTAAGTCAACGTCTTCCTGCAAATATACATGACACGAACCAGATAACCTGAGCTGTGCGTATACACTAGATATTTCATAAAGGAAAGGCCAGAGATAAAATATTCATTAACTTACATACACTAGCTGAACTCAGAGGAAACGGAATATAGACAAAGATGCACAACAGTATTTACAGCGCTCTCATGTTGTGCTTAACATAAAAAAAATACTACATCCCAATATTAACACATTTAATACAGAGAAATGTACAACAGCCACAAGTTAACAAAAAATGTGGTTTGACTAATGTATTCATTATATTCTATACCAGTGCTTTCCAACTGGAGCTCCGCAGGCTGCACCCTGGCCCGTCAGGCCTGTGTCTGAGCGAATGGTGGGGCAGGAGGGGCACTGCCTGATGTGTTTCATTTCATAGGGAAAACAATGCCTGATTTTTTTTTCTTTTTCTTGTGAGGGAAAAAGCTGCTTGATGTGTTTTTTGGGGACATTAACACCATGAGATTTTGTGGATTTTGGTGGGGAAATGCGACCAGATTATGTGTAAATTTTAGGGGGATTTGGGGGAGGGGTTCGGGGAAATGCTGCCAGATTGTTGTTTTTTTTGTGTGTGGGACACACTACCAATGACAAACTACGCTACCAAAGTATGTGCATTTTGGGGGGAAATACTGAATGATTATTTGTATTGGTTTTGTTTTGGGGGGTGGGGGGGGGGGGCACAAGTAAATCTGCTTGTCATATCGTTCCTTTACTTGTGTAAATTTTATCCCATCATTGGTAACTCAAATATTTACAGTTAAGAAGTAATATTCATAACAGGAAGCCAGCAGATACACAATTCAGTTTGAAAAACTAATAGCAATTTAATTACAGCCAGCTTTAGTTTGAGCTGCAAAAAAATGAATAGGTAATTCAAGTTAAAGGACAACTGTAACAAGAGGGATATGGAGGCTGCGATATTTATTTAATTTTAAGTAATACCTGTTCCCTGGCTGTCCTGCTGATTCTCTTCCTCTGATACTTTTAGCCATAGACCCTGAACAAGCATGCACCAGATCAGGTGTCTCTGACATTATTGTCAGATCTGACAAGATTAGCTGCATGCTTGTTTCTGATGCAATTCAGGCACTACAGCAATCAAATAGACCAGCAGGGCTTCCAGGCAACTGGTATTGTTTAAAAGGAAAGAAATATGGCAGCCTCCATATCCCTCTTGTTACAGTTGTCCTTTAACCACTTGCCGACCGCGCACTCATAACGCGCGTCGGCAAAGTGGCAGCTGCAGGACCAGCGACGCACATCTGCATCGCCGGCTGCGGGCTAATTAATCAGGAAACCGCCGCTCGCGCGGGAGCGGCTGCTTCCTGTCAATTCACGACGGGGAGCTCCGTGAATAGCCTGCGGGCCACCGATCGCAGCTCACAGGCTAAATGTAAACACAAGCAGAAATAATCCGCTTTGTTTACATTTTTACAACGCTGCTAACAGTAGCAGCGTTGTATTAGATCAGCGATCCCCGGCCAAGCTGATCCGGGGATCGCTGTCACATGACAGGCAGGAGCCTGTTAGAGGCTGCACAGGAATGATTCGTTCCTGTGCAGCCTCCGATCTCCGGAACAGGGAGGGAGAAGAGGGAGAGGGGGAATCCTGCGGTGGAGGGGGCTTTGAGGTGCCCCCCCCCCCGCCACCCACACACATGCAGGAGCGATCAGACCCCCCCAGCACTTCATCCCCCTAGTGGGGAAAAAAGGGGGCGATCTGGTCGCTCTGCCTGGTATTTGATCTGTGCTGGGGGCTGTAGAGCCCACGCAGCAAAGATCTTAGTAATCAGCGCTGGTCCTTAAGGGGGGGTAAAGGCTGAGTCCTGAAGTGGTTAAAGGGAATCAAAGGTAAGAATGAAATGGAGGGTTGCCATATTTATTTCCTTTTAGCAATACAAGTTGCCTGGCTGTCTCCTTGATCCTGTGTCTCTAAAACTTTTAGCCATAGACCCAGTTATGCAGGTATACTAAACAATTATGCATGTTTCAGATTTGTGACTCAGACACTAGTAATACCAGAAAATCAGCAGGACTGCCAGGCAACTGGTATTGTTTAAAAGGAAATAAATATGGCAACCTCCATATCACTCTTACCTCGGGTTCACTTTAAAGCAGTCTTAAAAATGACGTTTTCTGGTTGCACATGGTGCCAAAAAAAATTTGTTTCCAGTTAAAAATCATGCTACCTGCTGGATATATTAGGTAAACAGTTAATACATTTTTATATAAAAGATCAATATGCAATATTACCTGCATGAAAACTCAGACAGTCATTGTTGAAGAATAATCAAACATTTATCAATATTCCAGTTTAGCTAGAGTTCGAGAACTATGAACATCTTACATAATCTGCTTTAAAGAATTGTCACTACACATGAAAAAGAGTGCACAGTAATAGTCTCTTAATAAATAGTCAACAGACCATAATGTTCAGTAAAGGAAAAAGTTACCGTCTACAGTACAAATGAGATCTGACATCAAGATGTTCTCGGGCCAAGCAGCTAATTTGACGTCCTTATCTCTAACATGTGCCTGGCAGGTTACATTATTGACTAGAACACCAGTTTTCTTATAGTAACAGATTGCCCAGAACTTCTAGGAGTGTGTAAGGGGCTAACAAGGACCAAAAAAAGCCCTCTTACTAAAATGCTATTCAAAGCAGAAGTATGCCTTCTTAAAACAGAAGGTATTTGCTATAATTCAGGTTGGAGTGTGCTTCTGAGGTGTCCCACAGTGCATCACTGCTGAATATGCAAATCATCCTTTGTCACTGAAAGCTAAACACACCTCAAAAACGGCTGGAATGTAATGTGTCAGCTTGTTAATTGTACAGAGCCACAATAATCATGCATACAGACCACTTCCGACTGGTTAGTCCTCATCAGTGCATGGCATGGATTAATTTGACCCTATATGGTAGGACTTGAAACATCAAAGGTAAGTCCTACCCCATAAAGCCAAATTAATCCATGCCATGCACTGATGAGGACATGCAGCATGCAAACAGTTATAAGCATGTTGGATTATTGTTTTGCATAGCATTTTAGTAAGAGAGCATTCTTGGTTCTTTATATCCCCTTACACACTCCAAGAAGTTCTCGTTCATCATGAGCTTGCTGGGCAATTTGGGTGTTTCAAGTTCTACCCCATAGAGCCACATTAATCCATACCATGCACTGATAAGGACAAACCAGTCCAAAACAGTCTGCATGCATTCTGGATTATTGTGGGTCTGTACAATTAACAAGCTGGCACATCACTGCATTCCGGCGGTTCTAGAGGTGCATTTAGCTTTCAGTGACAAAGGATGATTTGCATATTCAGCAGTGATGCACTGTGGGACACCTCAGGTGCACATTCTAACCTGAATAATCGCAAATACCTTCTGTTTTAAGAAGGCAATTTCCCATGTTCTTATATGTGATATTTTACACCTTGTCAATAAAATATTTTCACACCACCAGCAACCAAGAAAATACTCAAAATAATTTTGATACTTTTTGTTAGGGATAGCAGAGACAACGCCGCCACGCCGGGCAGCATGGTGACGGTCTCCGCTTCCCAGCCGGCAGGCTCCGCCAATCATGCGTAGATGCCGGCGCAGGCTGACGAGGACGCCGCCGCCGCGTCTGGTGACATGGCGGCGGGTCCTGCATTGCGACAGGCGGACTTTAGTCCACGTGCGGACGCGGATCCTGGGCCTGGCCTCTCCAACGTCCAGAGGCAAAGGGTCTCGCTTGCGCACGCAAGGAGGCAGGATTTTTACCTCCTACGTAGGAGGGTCAGCTGACTCTCCAGTCAGCTGACCTCCAGAGGTCTCCTGATTGGCTGGGGCTCTGGGGCGGTGCTGAGTAGTCCTTCAGCTACACAAGGACTTGCTGGGCAGTAGCAAGTTGTCTGCTGTCGTGAATACACTCTGTGTGAACGCTCAGACCTTAGTTCAGTTCCCTGGTGTTGATGCTAAGGATTTCACACCTTAGTTAGGATTGTATTTGATATTTACCTGTGTCTTGACTCTGACTCTGGATCCCTGACTACTCTCTCTCTTAACGATTGTGTACCTTGCCTATCTGATTCCTGTTGCCAACTTTTGCCTGATTACCGATTACTCTTCTGCCTACTGCTCCTGTACTGCTGCCACCTTCTCTGTTGCCAAACCCTTGCTAGTCTGACCTTTCTCCCTTCAGTGGAACGTCTCCCACTGGAGGGTTTTCTCTGAGGCTTGCCTCTCTGAGACGCCTGCCCCAAGCAGACGATTGCTGCTCGGGGCCGAGATCCCTCTCTCGGCCTGGTTAGAGGATCTCACACACAGGGTTCCCATTCAGAGGTAACCACGCCTCTGAGGAATTGCCGTGTGGTGGATATTTCCACGGTATTGTAACGTTACTGTTTATATTTGTTATCCTTGTCCTAGCATTCAGAGGTTAGTGATATATCTGTATTATTGATGATTCTGCAGATCATCCATAATCAGGTATATATCTGCATTGCTGGTGATACTGCAGATCATCAACAATCAGATTCTCTCTGTGTGTTGACACCGAACGTTACATGAACGTTACAGAACAGCAGACCATCATTATGGAAGCATTACGCGAACAGATTGAGACTTTAGCCACCTCACTTAATAACCTTATTGAGGTGGGTAATACGCAACAGACTCAGATCGCTCAATTGTCTGGATCTGTGCAGACCTTACAAACCACTGTCGCGACAATGCAATCCCCTCCGGTAACAGATCTTTGCATGTCAGTTCCTGAGAAGTTTTCAGGGCAGAGATCTGACTTCCAGAACTTCCGTAACCGGGTCTTGTCCTATTTTGAGCTACGGCCGACCCTATCTGGTTCTGAGCAGCAAAGGGTGACCTTTATCAAGACTTTATTGTCCGTGGGCTCCCAAACCTGGGCATATGGTCTCCCTCCCGAAGACATGGCTTTGACCTCTGTTGAGGAATTTTTTAAAGCCATGGCCATAATTTATGATGATCCGGATGCTTCTATCACTGTGGAAAGGAAGCTTAAGACTCTCTGGCAGGGTAGAGATTCGGTTGAGGTTTATGCAGCGGAGTTTAGGAGGTGGGCTGTGTCATCTAGGTGGGTAGACTGTTTTCTTTCAGGCCTATCAGACGCAGTCTCTGAATTAATGCTAGGTCACCCAGAACCAAAATCGGTTCATTTCACTGGCAGTGCGAGTGGACGGCCGCTTGCGTTACCAGCATCAATCCAGAGGAAGGAATGCCGTAAGGGCACTTTCTTACGCATCCTCCTCGTCTACCCCACCTACCGATAAACCGATGCAAATCGGACATTCTCGGTTAACTCGGGCCGAGAAAGAGCGCAGGAAGGCCGAGAAATTGTGTTTATATTGTGCAGAGGAGGGCCACATTGCTCAAAATTGCCCCAAGAAGTCGGGAAACGCTGCCGTCTAGGTGTAGTTAGAGGTAATACCCTAGACGAGTAGAAGTTACCTCTTAATCAGAATAATCGGTTGCTCCTCCCGTGTTCCATTTCTTGGGGAAATTTGACCATGAGCACTCAGGCGTTCATAGACTCGGGGTCGGCAGCCAACTTTATAGACTACGAGTTTGTGAAGGGCTTGTGAATCCCAATGCATCCTTTGGATCGACAAATAGTGGTCACGGCAATTGACGATTCCCCATTACAGTACAGACAACCTCTCTCTCAGACTCCGATGTTGTCTTGCACTGTAGGTATTTTACACAAAGAAAAGTTACAGTTCCTTGTTCTGCGTATGTCTACCTCCACCATTGTCCTCGGAATGCCCTGGTTACAACTTCATTCCCCACAGATAGACTGGGCATCAGGCCAGTTGCTCGCTTGGTCACCTTTTTGTCACAGCCATTGTCTAGGAAAATTTGCTATCTGTACCACCAAGCTAGAGGTAAAAGGGGTCCCGACCCAATATGCCGAGTTTTCCGACGTATTCTGTCCTAGTCAACTGACAAACTCCCACCTCATCGGAGTTTTGACTGCCCCATAGACTTACGATCAGGTTGTATGCCCCCTAGAGGGCATCTTTATAAACTATCGGGGCCGGAGAAAATAGCTATGCGAGAGTACATTAAGGAAAATTTGGCCAAGGGTTTTATCCGTCCCTCCCGATCTCCGGCTGGGGCCGGATTCTTTTTTGTACAAAAGAAGGATGGTGGTCTTAGACCATGTATTGATTATAGAGGCCTAAACAAAATCACTGTAAAAAATCACTACCCTCTGCCTCTGATAGATTATCTCTTCGCTCAGATAACCAATGCCAGTATCTTCTCAAAATTAGACTTGCGGGGGGCATACAAATTGGTGCGCATCAGAGATGGTGATGAGTGGAAGACGGCCTTCAATACACCCGACAGGCATTATGAGTATCTGGTGATGCCCTTCGAGTCGTGTAAAGCGCCGTCCGTCTTCCAAGAATTAATCAACGAGGTTTTCAGAGAGGTATTGGGGAAATTCGTCTTGGTCTACCTTGACGATATATTGATTTTCTCTCTGAACCTTGGAGAGCATCGTAAGCATGTCAGATATGTACTGAAAAAGCTAAGACAGAACTCACTCTATGCAAAACTAGAGAAGTGTCTCTTTGAGGTCACTCAAGTTCCCTTTTTGGGCTATATCATTTCGACGACAGGTCTCCTGATGGATCCAGAAAAGGTTTTGGCTGTCTTAGAGTGGCCACAACCAGTGGGTTTGAAAGCACTTCAAAGGTTCCTTGGTTTTGCTAACTACTACCGGAGATTTATCAAGGGATTCTCTTTGGTAGTAGCCCCTCTGACTAGCCTTACCAAGAAGGGGGCTGACCCATATCATTGGTCATTGGAAGCTCAGTCAGCCTTCAGTACCCTGAAAAAGATGTTTTGCTCTGCACCTATACTGAGACATGTTGATGTTTCCCTTCCCTTCATGGTGGAGGTGGATGCCTCAGAGATTGGGGTAGGGGCGGTCCTGTCTCAACGTTCAGGTCCACAGGGCAAGACACACCCCTGTGCCTACTTTCTCACGTAGGTTTTCTCCTGCTGAAAGAAACTACGATGTGGGCAACAGGGAACTCCTTGCCATTAAACTGGCTTTCCAAGAATGGCGTCATTGGCTAGAGGGGGCAGAACACACTATTGTGGTATACACTGACCATAAGAACTTGGAATACATTGAGGGCGCCAAAAGGCTGACTCCCAGACAGGCCCGCTGGTTTTTATTCTTTTCTAGGTTCAGATTCGTAATTACGTATACCCCTGGTAGTAAAAATGTGAAGGCAGATGCTCTCTCCAGGTGTTTCGAGCCCGAAACAGCTCAGCCTACACTCCCAGAGGGTATTATATCCCGTAAAGTAGTGCTAGCTGCCACCGAAACTTGGGAGGATTGGGCTGCTACCTTAGGCTCCTACCAATTAGATATCCCGGAAGGGAAACCAGAAGGGGTTCTTTTCGTGCCACTTCCCTTCCGGTTACAAATCCTGCAGCTATTTCACGCCCATAAGAATGCAGGTCACCCTGGGGACGCTCGCACTATGGATTTGCTCACTAGGTGTGTGTGGTGGCCCTCCTTGACCTCGGAATGTAAAGAGTTTGTCAGAGAGTGTGTGGTGTGTGCCAGGAGCAAGCCTTCCCGCCTGGCTCCAGTGGGTACCCTACAACCCTTGCCAGTACCAAGTGAACCATGGACCCATCTGTCCATGGACTTCATTGGTGAGCTCCCCATGTCGGAAGGCATGACTGTCATTTGGATAATCGTGGATAGATTCAGTAAAATGGCCCATTTTGTTCCCCCAAAAGGGTTTTCCCTTGGCCCAGGAGTTGGCCGATCTCTTTGTGCAACACATCTTCCGCTTGCATGGAATCCCGAAGGATGTGGTTTCCGATAGGGGAGTCCAGTTTGTGTCAAAGTTTTGGAGGGCCTTTTGTCACACATTGGGTATGAACCTGTCGTTTTCATCGGGGTATCACCCACAGTCCAACGGGCAGACCGAAAAGGTTAACCAAGCTCTGGAACAATTCCTTAGATACTACGTCGCCGATGCGCAGACCCAGTGGGTGTAAATGTTTGCCTTTTGTGGAGTTCGCGCACAACAACCTGAAGAACTCATCAACAGGGTTGTCCCCTTTTCAAGTTGTGTCAGGAAAGTCCCCTAAGTTTTCCCCATTGCCCATGTGTTCCTCCTCCCTCCCAGCCCTGGAAGATTGGCAGGAGGCTTTAAGGGAACTTTGGGGACAGGTAAAGGAAAATTTGGAAGTAGCTTTCCAAAAACAAAAGAAACAGGCTGACAAGAGACGGTCGGTGGAGTGGCACTTTGCCCCAGGAGACAAGGTGTGGGTGTCAACCAAACATTTGGCACTTCAACAACCGTCTACCAACTTAGGTCCCCGGTTCATAGGGCCTTACCCGGTGGTCAGGAAAATCAATTATGTGTCTTATGTAATTGATCTCCCAACCAGCATGAGATGTGGGAGATCATTCCACGTCTCCTTACTGAAACCGGCAATTTATGTGGATTCCCCCCCCCCCCCCCAGTGGTAGTAGAGGGTCAGAAGGAGTACGAAGTTGAAAGGATTCTAGACTCTCGGTTGGTGCAGAATTCGGTGCAGTATCTGGTCCATTGGAAGGGGTATGGTGTAGAGGACAGGTCCTGGGTGCCGGAGAATCGTATGCATGCTAGGAGATTGAGGAAGAGGTTTCATCAGTTACATCCCGAGAAAACGGGTAGGAGGTGTCCGGAGTCCACTCCTCAAGGGGGGGTACTGTTAGGGATAGCAGAGACAACGCCGCCACGCCAGGCAGCATGGCGACGGTCTCCACTTCTTAGCCGGCAGGCTCCGCCGATCACGCGGAGATGCTGGTGCAGGCTGACGAGGACGCCGCCGCGTCTGGTGACATGGCGGCGGGTCCTGCATTGTGACAGGCGGACTTTAGTCCGCGTGCGGACGCGGATCCTGGGCCTGGCCTCTCCAATGTCCAGAGGCAAAGGGTCTCGCGTGTGAGCGCAAGGAGGAAGGATTTTTACCTCCTACGTAGGAGGGTCAGCTGACTCTCCAGTCAGCTGACCTCCAGAGGTCTCCTGATTGGCTGGGGCTCTGGGGCGGTGCTGAGTAGTCCTTCAGCTACATAAGGACTTGCTGGGCAGTAGCAAGTTGTCTGCTGTCGTGAATACACTCTGTGTGAACGCTCAGGCCTTAGTTCAGTTCCCTGGTGTTGATGCTAAGGATTTCACACCTTAGTTAGGATTGTATTTGATATTTACCTGTGTCTTGACTCTGGCTATCCCTGACTACTCTCTCTCAACGATTGTGTACCTTGCCTATCTGATTCCTGTTGCCAACTTTTGCCTGATTACCGATTACTCTTCTGCCTACTGCTCCTGTACTGCTGCCGCCTTCTCTGTTGCCAAACCCTTGCTAGTCTGACCTTTCTCCCTTCAGTGGAACGTCTCCCACTGGAGGGTTTTCTCTGAGGCTTGCCTCTCCGAGACGCCTGCCCCAAGCAGACGATTGCTGCTCGGGGCCGAGATCCCTCTCTCGGCCTGGTTAGAGGATCTCACACACAGGGTTCCCATTCAGAGGTAACCACACCTCTGAGGAATTGCCGTGTGGTGGATATTTCCACGGTATTGTAACTTTACTGTTTATATTTGTTATCCTTGTCCTAGCGTTCAGAGGTTAGTGATATATCTGTATTATTGATGATTCTGCAGATCATCCATAATCAGGTATATATCTGCATTGCTGGTAATACTGCAGATCATCAACAATCAGATTCCCTCTGTGTGTTGACACCAAACGTTACACGCACGTTACACTTTTTAACCCTCTTTTTGGCACTTTTTCCAATGCAAAGTGCTGAAAGGTTATCTTAAAGAGAAAATGAAAAATTATCCCCTAGAACAAGAAAAAAAAAGGTCCAATGTTTTAACCTCTTAAGGATCACAGGCTTCAACCCCCCTAGTGACCAGGCCATTTTCTACTAATTAGGTCACTGCAGCTGTAAGGCCTCACTGCAGGGCCACACAACTCAGCACACAAGTGATCCCTTCCCCTTTTCTGCCCACCAACAGAGCTTTCTGTTGGTGGGCTGTGATCGCTCCCAGGATGTTTATTTTTTAATAAATATTTATTTCCTTTTGTCAACAATACATTTTTTAGGAGTTGCTTTCGTGTCACCCGGCTGTCCCCAGTACAGCTCTGCCGTAGATTGCAGCGCAGTACACAGTAAATAGACGGTGTTGCTGCTGGGAGACTGATGACAGAGCGGAGCAAAACTTCACCCCAGGACCTGATGTCAATTGCCGATAGGCTGTCCTGGGGCAGCCGCCGCGATCACGCTCATCGGCGTGACACGGTCGTCTAGTGGTTAAATCAAGTGTTGATTGCTGATACCCAGAAAGCTCGTTCCTGGTAGCAACTGTATCTATCCTCAACAGATGTTTTTTTCTGTAGTATGCTGCATTATATTCCCCACAGCCATATGCTTCCTCCATACTCAGTAGTACAGTACATATTACTCAATGAAATTGAACACTAATGTCTATACATTGATCTTTGGAAGTCTGTCCCACAAAATTATTATGAATTATTATTATGGACTTAATACTTAGGGCCCATTTACACTAGAGCCATTAGCCGGGCGATTGCTGCCAATTGCCGAAGCACTAGTGCTTCTTAAAGCACTAATACAATATTCACCCTATGGCAGTGATCTCACTGCCACAATTGCCGCAGATCACAAGCGCTTCGCAATAAATTGGCAATCGAAAAAAGTGTTGCCTGCAGCATTTTCTCACAAATCGGGCGTGCCCACGATGCAGTGCTTAAAAAAGAGCTGATCGTGATTATTGGGACGCACGAGAGTGTACAGAGATTTTACCATGCTAATTGTGGTCAAATCATCCGCACAAAGCGCTACCGTTTTGCACTTTTAAGTGTGAATGGGCCCTTATGGGTCTATAACAAAAGCAACATTGTGCCTTGATACACATGGGACCTCTGGCAATAGGACAGCACCAATTTATACCATTGGGGACTTAAATTTGGCAAGCCAACATTTACTTGTCACTTTATTAGTGTCTACTTTCTTGTATACCTCTAAAATTTACCCTTATTTAACTCAGAACTTACTCTTCCTTAAAACCTTGGCTGCTACTGATATACTGTGAGGTATCATAGCATTAGTAGCTTTCCAGGTTGGTGTATATATCCCTTACTTTTTGCTGCTATATTACTGGTTAAGGGCTCTGCCTTTAATGCAGGAGACCAGGGTTTGAATCTCGGCACCTCCTGTTCAGTAAGCCATCACCTATGCAGGGAGGACACCTTGGGCAAGACTCCCTAACGCTGCTGCTGCATTAGTGGCTGCAGCTCTGGCGTTTTGAGTCCGCCAGGAGAAAAGCACAATATAAATGTTCTGTATCTTGTCTTTTAACAGTTCCTTACCTGTCTTTACATTTTCCAGCTGCTTTTTCAACTGTAACATGTTTGCTGCTATATAGTAAAGAGAATTAGCAGCAGCCAGAAGATAATATTAGCAAAGAGTGGAAAACAATTCAAGCAAGAACATAAGACAGGGGAGAAACACTCATTGGGGAAGACTTCACACAAGAAAAAAGATCAAACAAGAAAAAAGATACTGGAGAAGAGGGAGGAGAACCAGGAGTTCTAGACAGAAGACCCAGTGTTTAAAGAAATACAACAATAAAAGATCAGAAGATGGCAAGGGGCATTAACTTTTTTGCTTCAAAGCCATTGGCAGTGTTTCATATAATTAAGTGTACTTAAACTCTGGAATAGTTTTGCAAAGAAACAGCAGCAGCATAAGTTATAAATAATAATAATAAAAAAACAAGAAAAAGACCACCAGAATGTAAATTCTGGTGGTTGTAAGATGGCTGGCATTTACAGGCCCTAGGTGGTCCATATCTAATGTCATTGCAAGTGTCCAACAGGATACCTTTCACTTCAAAAATGATGAATGAGGGCCATGTGTGGGGACATGTTTCTTCCAAATACCATTTCACTGATTGGTCCACTGCTGCAATGAGGCTCAATTAATTAGGAGTTGATATCCAGGATTCAATAATGAAATATTGCAGATATTTGGCTCTAGATTTTCAAACCTGAATTGGCAATGTTTGGATGAATTTCTCAAACACAGACAGTGACATTAATCATCAATTCATTTGTCCAAAGTATTCCATTTTTTCAAACAGTGGCCCTGATTAACCAACTGTCAGTACATTTGGCATACACACAATTGTCAATTTCACTCAAGCAAAGTGATGAGCATTGCAGGAATAGCACAACATGTATTATGTACACAATGCATGCATTCCTAGTGTTACTAGCATAACGAGCAATGTTAGTTACACAAGCAATGTTTATTTGTGCAAAAAACTGTGATGTCAGTAAAATGAATGCACACCGTGTGCACACAGCAAGTTTACTGAGGGTTAATGAATCAAGATCAGTGTAGCATCAAATCTGAGCTATTGCTCAAAGGTACAAGTGATCTGCCATATTTTCATTGGATTTGCATTGAATAAAGCTCTAAGTTGACAGGATTGCAAAACAAGACTTCAACTCAGAAATAAAAAAAACAACATATTATTTAAAAAGAAAATCATAAACACATTTTTTAAGTAAACTTTGCAAAGTGCTGTTGCTCTGACAGATAACGTATCTTTGATTTATTTTGATGGCATTCTTTATGTGACATTTGTAATCTATGCCTTAGGATACTAAGTGATCCATTTCAAGATTGCATATTGATTTTGATATTCTTTCCTTAATACCTCTATACAAGTCTGTGCCTGTACCATAAATGAGTATCTCTATATGACCATGCAAACTATCCACACTCCACACTTTAATATCCATCAATGGTGTCACATGATACGTTTAATTATAAAAGCAATAGACACTCTAAAATCTGTCATACAAAAGTTATGCATATGTGAAGAATACATACTGTATATTGTTTTGAATTAAATTTTTAGATTTAACTTAAAACTAATAGTTATACTACTTAACTGCACATACCACTGTGGTATGTTAGACTGCATTCAAATGTCACGCAAGTGCTTTAATAATTTATTTATTTTTTCCTCTGGAACACAAAGCAAGAACATAACGGTATATAATTTACTCGTGTGAGATCATGCACAGTATACGTAGAAAGATCATGCACAGTATACGAAGAAAGAGAAGGCTATTAAATAAATGTCATTATCATAGGTGCTTTAGCAAGTATTCAGATAAGAAAATAAGTAAAAAATGCAACGTGCACAGAGGAGTAAAACACAGCATCACATTTTACTTTCAATAATTAGAAAAGTCTGAAATCTGTTACGATACCTACAAGTGAAAGTGATATCATGGACACATACAGATGTGTCCATGATATCACTACATTTTATCTGTACTGTACCCAATATATAACACTGCTGAACTAAGAATATGTATATGTGGGTTATAAAAAAAGGATTAAAAACTTCCTGTTTTCCTATGTTGCTGTCACTTGCAGTAGGTAATAGAAATCTGACAGAACTGACAGGTTTTAGACTAGTCCATCTCTTCATAGGAATTCTCAGGGTTTTCTTTATTTCCAAAAGGACTTTGTGAGTGTCAGTTGCTCCGTCCAACTACCAAAATAGTGTGCAGTGAACAGGGAGGCTGGCCAGCATCTTTGTATATATCCTTTTCAAGGGGTGTCTTTATGAAGAATAAAGGCCATGTTGAGAATCCCCCATGTAGAGATTGAGTAGCCCAAAACCTGTTGGTTCTGTCAGATTTCTACTACCTACTGTAAGTGACAGCAACATAGAAGAAAAGCAATTTATGGGTCATTTCACTCTGGGAGAAATTTACTTATCTGTATGTGTTTACATGTATTTTAAATGTTACATATTTTGCGATAG